>NC_134558.1:33380365-33696823 GCF_025594145.1 Primulina tabacum | reverse complement strand
TATTAATGTAATTTTATAATATCAGCAACTATTCCTTATTTCAGAAGAAAAGTACTTTGCAAATATTTTAAAACATATTTAACTTAATGTTTTAACTGCATTTTCATGTATAAATAGTCCATGAAATAAGTAGCGATTAAGAACATCACAAGTTTTATTGTTACTAGCGTGTCATACATGTTGAGTGCATATAAATATGTTTCTTTCGGATTTTTCTATGATACATAAGTTGATCTATATTCGACGCGATTTCCATCCATCTCTTCAAAACATAAGCACTCAGTCTCATGTTTTGTGGACCGTAGTGCAGATCGCGGGTTGAAACATAGCCAAATCCGATAATGACCAGCGTCCATTCGATTACGACTATCCGATGCTTATGTTTCATGTATTTCAAAGCAAGCATACCCAATAATATGGTAAAAATGTTTTTCTATTTTGAAATTTTGAATATTTTTAGTTTCATTCCATCGATAGGATTCCTGGTTTCATTTTTATCCCTAATAATAATTTTTAGTTTTGATTCGGGTTGTGTTTGATTTAACCAATGAATCATAATTTCTTTCATGACAATTTAACTACGTTGGTAAAGTTACCACTAACCAAACACTTTTGTCCCCATGCTTCCCTATCGGATCAAATGCTTAGGCGTGCACTCTTAGTTGTTGCCAACCATTCTTGAAATCTGAGTTTTATTTTAATTAAATTATTCCAAAATTCGTAAAAAATATGTATATCTTCTACTCTACATGGAATCGAAATTATCTATTAATTTTTTGCACCACTCGTTTATTTTGTGTTACTCAATTAATAATAATAATAATAATAATAATAATAATAATAATAATAATAGTTTATGTTTCAGATACAAGAATTAGAGTATTCACCATCTTACTAGAAAATGGTACTTTCTCGGGCTATTTTTTTTCCCGAGTATATAGTATGATGTTTATATTTAGGCAAAAATTTGTAGTGAGACGATCTCATGGGTTGTATTTTGTGAGACATATCTCTTATTTGGGTCATTCATGAAAAAATGTTACTTTTTATGCTAAGAGTATTACTTTTTATTGTGAATATCGGCATGGTTGACCCGTCTCATAGATCAAGATTCGTGAGACCGTCTCACAAAAGACCTACTCTTATATTTAATATTATTTTCGGAATTTCTGTTACGAGTTTATCCCAACTAATTAAATATAGGCAAAAACTTGTGTGAGACGGTCTCACGGGTCGTATTTTGTGAGACATGTATCTTATTTGGGTCATCCATAAAAAAATATTACTAGAATATTACTTTTTGCTGTGAATATCGGTAGAGTTGATCTGCCTCACAGATAAAGTTCGTGAGACCGTCTCACAAGAGACCTACTCTTAAATATAATAGTTACTTCAAACAATTTTTTATATCATATTAAAACATTTATTATATAAGGATAAAATTGTAAATTTCTTAATGAAATTTGTTTTTCATTTATTTTATCAATTTCTGTGAGAACATGAATAGGATCTTTATCTTTAATTTTCAATAAGTCAAATTATATATATATATATATATATATATATATATATATATATATTTACTTCATCGTTTAATCCATCTTATTAGTAAAAAATTTATGAGAGCCATAAGAATAATTTTAATAGAGTATATATGTAACTGATGGATGTTGAGTTGGTTACGTGATTTGTAGGTTATATATGATGTTTGTGTTAATTCAGAGTTTATTCAATGTGTATCGAAAATAACGATAATGAGTTTTACAGAACTTAAAAAAAATATATGAATAAAAAAGAATTTTTTTGGAAACGAATTTGACCGATTTAAATTATAGAAAACCTCGAAGCAATCAATTATTCAGAGGCCTAATGAGGTGATTAAGAAATCCATTAAGGCTCCGTTTGGTACTATGGATTGTCGTTGGATTACGATATTAGTCAAACGTTTGGTTGGTTTTTAAGAGCACCAGTAATATCCATGGGCCCGGGAATGGAGCACTGTAGAAATGTGAAAAAGCAAGAGAAGAATCCAAACTGAAGATGGTATTGACAGTCCAATTTTGCACAGTAGAAGAAAGAGGTTGTTTCATTTCCAAAACTACCATTCGCCCTACTTTTAAACATGATTTCTCTTTTCTCCATTTGTGTTCTTTTGTTGCAATTGGCCGCCGTCGTTGGTCGACGAGGTTCGTAAGTTCACTTCGTCGTTGCAAGTTCTTTCCGAAATCTTTACAAGTATCAGGTAAAATATAAATTCAGGAAATTTTTTTTTCTTTGCACAACTGTTTGTCTTGGTACAAAGTAGTTATCTTTCGAACCTTTGTTGAAAGAAAATGTTGCTTTGCTTTCCAAATATGTTTTTTGGTTACAAAGTAAATAGCTTTCGACCATTATTGAAAGAAAATGTTGGTCGCTCATTTTTTGTGGAAGTTCGTTTGTAACTCTGGAATTCCGTCACCAACATTTTAAGTTCAATCCAACATTTCATGCTTCAACCGTGCATTCAAAGTCTTCTGTGACAAGATGGACATCAAACGTAGAAACCTTATACTGGTTGTAATCGTACAACAACTGGTGTTTAGAAATTTATTGATGTTGTATCTTGTAATCCGATCGCGTGCGAATGTGGTTGCCCATCGACGTCGTGCCACTCGTAACAGACTTGTTTCGTACAGCATGACACAAAGAATCAATTCTCAATTTAGGCATTTGAATATGATTATTGATGCTGGTGATGTTCAATGTGTCTTGAACTTGAGAATGAACCGAAATGCCTATGGAAGGTTGTGCTATCTTTTAATGCACTTAGGAGGACTAACAGATTCTCGGTATGTCCGCGTCCAAGAGAAGGTTGCAATGTTTTTGTCAATATTGGCACACCATAAAAAAAATCGGGTAACCAGTCACGACTACATGCGTAGTGGACAGACAGTCAGCGCACATTTTCATGAAGTTATGCGTGCATTGTTGAAGTTGTATACCTTACTTCTTGTGAAGCCTACACCTGTTGATGGGAACTGTGACAGCGATCCTTGGAAATGGTTTGAGGTATTATTTTGTTGAAATATTGTTTTGTTTTTTTTCCGTTGTCGCTTGAATGTCTTCGCCTTAAACAAGTTATTGGTTAACAATTACTAACCTCGTTTCATAAGTGTTAAACTGGTTGTCTAGGTGCGTTGGATGACACTCATATCGGCGTACACGTTCCAGCCAGAGACAAAGCCAAATATAGAAGCAGAAAAGGAATAATTTCGGTTAACTTGTTGGGGGTTTGTGATCGAAATATGAACTTTATTTACGCTCTTACTGGATGGGAGGGATCTGCCGCTGATGCAAGAGTTTTAAGAGATGCATTGACACGGGATGATGCATTCAAGGTTCCAAGAGGTTATGTGTGAATAACTTTTACGTGTACTTGCATATTTTTCTGTATGTATGTCAAAATTTACCATAATGAAAATTTTATGGTGATAATGATTTTTTGAGACAATCATTGTGCAGGTTGTTATTATCTTTGTGACAATGGATACGCTAATGCGGAAGGTTTCTTGACTCCGTACAGACGAGTAAGATATCATAGGGATGCTTGGGGCAATCGTGCATCCGCACCACAAGATCACAAGGAGTTATTCAATTGGAGGCATTCACAAGCAAGAAACATTATTGAAAGAGCATTTGGTTTGTTGAAAAAGAGATGGGCTATCCTTCGAAGTCCTTCGTTTTACCCCTTGCATGTCCAAAACCAAATAATTCTTGCTTGCATTCTACTACATAATTTCATCCGTAATCAAATGCCCGACGATCCTTTAGATGAATATGATGAAGAAGTTGGCAGTCCCATTCATGATACACAAAATGAGTACATAAGCAGTTTTGAGTCGTCCAACGAGTGGGTTAATTGGCGAGATCAGTGCGCAATGTCCATGTGGAACAACTACAATTAACGTTTTGTTGATGTATTAAGTGCTTGTCGACAGTTGCACATCTTTATATTGTTTATGTTGATGTCGTTGTTGTTTTCATATGAACTAGTGTAATTGATGAAAATTATTTCGTAGCTCATTGTTTGTGCAACTGAAATACTTGAATGTTACGGTCTCGGCTCTCGTTTTCAGCATTTTTACTTCTTTTCTGAATATTAATACATGCACTTACAATGTTGATTTCATGACAGAAAAAGTCAACTGAGATTTCCTGTAGTCATGGATAGTGTAGCGACTTCTGGTAGCGGTAATGCGAGGTGCAAGAAAGCAGACAAGACACGGCGAAGTTGGAGTGGCCGGAAAGAAGATGTGCTAATACAGTCGCTGAAAGAAGTTATGACAAAGGGGTGGAAAAGTGAGAATGGTTTTAAAGCGGGTTACTTGACGTTGTTGAAGAATGCAATGCATACCGCAATACTAGGAACAAATATACGAGGTAATCCTCATATTAATTCAAAAATACATGTGTGGAAGAAAACATATAGTACGTTGGTGACGTTGTTATCCAAGAGTGGAGTCGGTTGGAATGACACTGACAAGACGATCGATGCTACAGACGAGACTTGGGAATCAATTGTGAAGATATGTATTGTATAGTATTCTGACCTTGAATTTCACAAGTCCACCTGATCACTCATTCGCTTGATCCTTCATACAGCATGACCCAAGTTTTAGACCAATGCGGCATAAGCAGTGGATGCATTTCAATGATTGGGCTGAAATCTTCGGAAACGATCGAGCTACTGGGGAGCATTCAAAGAATTTTGAGAATGCGTTACAGCAAGTTCTTAAACTTGATGAAGAACTTCCCAACATAGAGTTCATTGGAGAGACACGTACATTTAACCCTTTCGATGTTGCTGATGATTCCATATCTGAAACTGCATACGCCAACGTCTAAGACAAATGCAGGTACGTCTTCTAAAAGCAAAAAAAGGAAGCATCCGAGCTTGCATGATGAATCAATAGTCGAAGCAATCAACAACCTCGCTCACATAACCAAAGACACGATGACACAATTGATCAAGGAAATTAACGCGGAGGACAAAATCTCGGATGTCCAAGACACGGTTTTGGATGCATTGCAGGGTCTTACCGACCTTTCAGAAGATGAACAAGTTGCTGCGGCTAAGTTGTTATTCAACAACCACAACGACTTGGCACTATTCAAAAGACTTGGCGACCGTGGAAGGATGTGCTTGGTTATGAGGTTGTTGCGTGGTGACTAATGATTACAGTTATATGTGTGTTTTTGAAATATATCTTCTGAAATCGTAATGTACCACAACTTAGTTCTTTGTAGTGGTTCAGGAAAGGGATGTTGTGATTTTGGCTTTTGCGTATGTACTTTCCTTTTTTGGGAACAAAAAGTGACTGAATTACAACTAATTTTCAATCTATGTTATATGCTATATTTTCTTACATACACTACTGCAAATCCAATGTCTTTTATTACTTACCCTTGTGCACTTCCAAATTGATCCTAGTATTTGCCTACAACTGACTTCGTTTAACAAATTCGAACATTCCCAAGTGTCCTCTCCAGTTTAAGTGTAACACACTGGAACGAACTCTCCTTCACTAATGTGATTTGAGTAAATAAAACTGACAGTTGATTTTTTGGACGGCTACAACTTTAAAGATTTTTTGTACAACAGAAACACAACTCAATTATCATTGCAATTGTTAATTTACATAAACCAACACTGCCCATAGTAAAGCCTTTCACATTTCCGCACCATACGCATCACTTGTATGTACATGAACATCAAACACCCACTACACATAATGTTTGCATACATGACAACCGAGTAGACACTTGTACATACATTCAACCAAAATACATATTAGATCAGCATACTGTTAATTACTCGGTGCAAACAAAACAAAGGTGGTTCCACAAAAGGAGATAATACTGTGACAAATACTTTAGGCGCTGGAGTCATCTGATGAAAGGTCCACAACATCAATCTTCTTAGATTTTGAGTCGTTTGATTTGTTGTAGTTATCCTTTGACTCGATGTTCACTCCAACCTTCAAATTCACAGCTTCTTTCATTTCTGCAGCATGACACTGATGGACTTGCTCGTCGAAAGAAGATGTGTGACACAACTTCTGCTTCTTCCTACCGTTTTGATAAACCTCCTACTTTGTCAGCAGTTACCAACTTCAGTTCACTACCACCAACTCGATGTTCGCTGCATATAAATTTTTCATCATCAGAAATGAGATCAATGATAGGTACCTTGTACTTGCTGCTTACAGTTTCCTCGGAGCCATGTTCACAACGTAAAGCCATTATGGACCACCTAATGAAAGACCATATGTTGTTGAGTTCATTAGGAGTAACATAGTAAGCATGCTTTATACGAACAGAAAAAAAAGTTAATGGCCTTATTTCTCAACTACTTGCATTCAATATGCTGCATGTCTTAGATATTGTAATCATGCAAATCTTTAGTAGGTCAACACCTACCACATATATTGCACCGAATAATGTACTCCCAAAAAAAATAAACAATAACAATAAAAGCAATAAACGTACATTAACTTCCTAATTCAGCCACATAATTAACTTTTTGGTACATGAGTACATAAGTAAACAACACACTTTTGTCCACCTAATTTGATAAGTAAACAGATGACTTACCACAAAAATACTAAGTGAAGCACATAGTTTGCTGAATTGTGGACATGATATTAAGAGATAACCAATAGTAAATCCTTTACCCAACTTATTCGACTTGCACAGAAGCGTCAAAATTTTTAATTTGAATGTAGGAGAAACGAAAACCAGCTTGTGATACTTGTGTCCGAGTACTTTGTGTCATACTATGATTTGTGCTTCTTCTACATTCAGCTACGAAGGTGCAGTAGGCAACAAATTCACATATATTTTACTGTGAAGTTTTGGTGAAGACAGGGCAATTGAAGACTACAATTAACATTGAAACAAGAACTTATAACATACGAACGAAGCTTTAGTCCTCAGAAATATCTATGGCCTAGAATTAATTTCCAAATCCTCCAATAACTTTCCTATATCCTCGGACAACTTCTCCATTTTCATTCCTATTTTCCGATTCTCAACACCTAAATCTGATAATTCTTTCAGTAGATCTACTAAATTGTTACTTTGTTTTTTCCTCACACCACTTTGTTCACCTTTATTACAGCTGGAGCTACTGGACGCATTCAAATTTGGAACCTCAACCGGTTGTTTGACTGAGCAATTGAAGGCTTCCTCGGCAGCTTCTCTACTTTCGTAAGCTTTGTAACAAGCACCAGGAAAACGATTAACTTGGGCATTGGCCTCAGGCCATCTGTCGTACACTCCAACCTTCCTTCCCACAAACACAACGTACGTTTTGGTCTGCATTTACGAGAATAAATACAACAATTTTCGAACGAAATATGTATGTACAAAATGATTTACTCAGATTAATAAAGTATTCATGGAGTTACCAAAGTTAACAAGTTAGGCATTCCTACAACTAATAATATTATTCATAACATTAACGTGGATGCAGAAAGAAAGTAATTGAAAGAAAGCATAAATTCACCATCTAAGATAGGTTCACAACGACTGCATCCTTGGTGTCTCAATTTCTCCTTGAAAACAACCTTCTATGGTGTACAACGCAAATCAACGTTCCACAAAGGAGAAAATTTCTATTGTACAAAACAGAAAGGTATCCAAAATAATGAACCGAAATGAGAACTACATGATTTAATGTTCTTCTTCACATGTAGAACAGATCGAAAACATAAAAAATTAAAATTTTTACATGCCATTAATCTGTAACACATCACCTTAACTTCCTTTCGCGGATCTACTTCCGTAGTAGATAAGATGTGTGAGGTAATAGAAGCCGCACCGTCGAGTGAGAGATTAGTGGGTAGATCTGTGAATGGGGGGAAAAAATAGAAGCGTGATATCCACATTGGTAGGGGTAAAATTGGACAATTAATTATTATACTACTACTTATCCTAATAAAATAAATAGAACCAAACATAAATGCGGTTTGAAGACTAGTACTAAATGTCCATGTACTACACTTTATTATCCATTATATTATCTTTCAATTATTAATCTCACCTACGTATTAAACGGTGCCTAAAGATGCAAAATCGGTAGGTTGGTTAAAGAGAGAGCTAGTGAGTTGTGAATTCTGGAGATATTTTGTAGGCTAGATTGGATACGAAGGCAGCGTCTCGAGGCTCCTCCGCCGACAATGAGAAGACAGTTTTGAAAGAGTTTGCTTTTTGCAGCTAAAAAACCGGGCCGTAGATTAGGCGTCGAGTATCCAATGATTGACCTTTGTTTCCCTTCGTCACAGCTTTACTCACGCGCAGGAAACAACAAGTGTTGCCCACATATTTCCTCAAAGCTATTCTATCAATCCTCGAAAAGCTCGAAATAATCCATACCGTCCCAAAATTATTTTCAGATTTTTCTTCATTTCTAGAACAAATTAACCAATACTACCATACAAGTAAAGGAATTGAGTTATTTTTTGAAATAAAAAAAAAAAGTTTCACTCAAAGACTAAAATAATTTCGATAACTTTCTTCTAGGGCGGACTGTAAATGAATCGAGGCGGTTTACGAGTTTTTCGAGCTAACTCGATAAATATTTGATTCATATTTAAAGTTACCGAAATCAAACATGTTCGAACCTTTTCCGAGCTGAATTTGAGCCTAAATTATTTTGTTCGAGCACGAGCCGTAATATTTTATTATTATAATATAATTATATATTAAATATATTTGCATTTCGATGTTTCAAACTTTTATTCCTCTTACCTTAATTTCGAGTAATAGTTCGAATAGCTCGTAAATATGTTTGAATATTTCCGAGTTGAACATGAATTTCATTTTAAGCTGAACTCGAGCCAAAAAGCTAAAATTAAAATTTTCTGAGTTTTGAATCGAGCTCAAAGTTGAATATATTTAATTCGAGTTAAATTCGAAACTTAAATTTTTACTAATATTCGACTTGATTTAGTTCGTTTATAGCTACAATTTCCTAAACAACGTAGATCGTAAATTTGTAGCTAAAGATGAAATTACAAAAGATTGTTGTTTTCTGTATTTTTAAATAAATAAATATCTTATTTCGCTTGATTTTCTTCGGATAACCGCTAAAAAGTCCAATCAAATGAAATTATATCATTGTTCGATCAAAATAAATTGAAATAATGAATTCTATACTCATGGATTGATGTTTTCTTTGTGACAAATGCTATACCATTCGTGCGCTTGCTTAAAATTTATGGTTTAGATTTAGTTCGCCTTTTATTATATAAACTCGAAATCAGTACTGTCATTACTTTCTATAAGGTCCGCCTAAATTATGGCTTTGCCCAAGTTTGTAATAATAATTACATTCTCTACAGAGATTCCCGTTGGTCTAATTCCACCCCTAATTTTGCGTTTACGGATTACACACCCGACTGACTTTCAGTTACTGACAGGCGAAAGCGTTGATGAACGATCTTCTTTATCTTAAGATGCAACTTTGATAACCTTTGATGTCTGATAGGACGGACTTAAAAAATTTACTAGCCAGTTTTTTCTTTTCAAGATCTTTTAAAATATAATAAATTTGTTGGCATAAGTTGCTATTAAAAATCAGGATGAATTTAAAAAATTTACTAGTCAATAATTTATTTTCAAGATGTTTTAAAATATAATAAATTCGTTGGCTTAAGTTGCTATTCAAATCTTTAATCCAAATTCAAATCCATTATCTCTGTCCAAGTAATTATTCTATAGATTTCAAAGTAATGTTTTTTGAAGCAAAACAAAATATTTCAAGTGCCCATATATATGATTCATTTCCAATCGATATACTTCATCCGTCAAATATATACATGTGATTAAGAAAGAAATTTGAAAAAGAAATTTCACCAAGAAGTTTTCCAATATAACCTTATTTATTTGGTGTTTTAATATGATATAGAAATTGTTTGAAGTCCGTAGTTAATGTACTTAATAATTAATAGATGTAGATTGGTAAATTAATAGAGAAACAAAACGAAATATAGATGATGGATTATATATTTGAGATAAATGAAAAATGAAATGTGAATTTTATATTTGGAGCAAATGAAGTATTTTTTTTAATAAATTTTTTTTATCATTTTGGTCATGTAATTTAATATTTAATTAATATTTTAGTTTTGTAAGGTTATAAGTTTTCAAGTTGCAGTTTTATACATACAAGTTGGTTTTTAATGTCATTTTAGTTCATTTTCACTTGAGCACTGTTATGACATTAGACACGTCACCAATTTTCGATGTCACTCTAGCAATTTCCAATTTCATGTCATCAATTTCCTGCACCACTTCAGCACTCTGGTAGAAAATAAATAAAAGTGATAATAAATACCAACATATAAACCTAAAACTACCACTTGAAAATTTACAGCACTAAAATTTGGAAAATGATAAATTTATATGACCGAAATTATAACATTTTCTCTCATCTAGCATGTACTTTGGAACGACATGCTTAGTTAGTTCAAACGGAACCTTGAGCAAATAATAAAACTTTTCTAAAACATGAGTGAAATTAAAAGCTAACGTTAAGGGGTTGATTGAAAAAGATGCACCAAGTTTTTTAATAGTAGGTCTTTTGTGAGACGGTCTCACGGATCTTTATTCGTAAGATGGATCAAGTATACACATATTTACAATAATACGTAATACTTTTAACATAAAAATTAATATTTTTTATATATGACTCGAGTAGGACATTCGTCTCACATTTTTTTTTTTTTTTTTTGTATTTTAAATTGTTGGTGCTTAGGAGCACGTAGGCACCCAACCCATGCATGAGATGGATGATTTCTCTACTTGTGGATGAATTATTTCTCAGCAATTTTCCTACAAAATTTCTCTGTGATCGACAAATCCAACAATAAAGTGATTTAACAACCCATTCCTTTTGATTTTGGTGCTCCATTAATTAAATCAATCAATTGTTCGACAAAGGAAGGGTTTTTTTCCACGCACCAACAACTCTGGGTTGACAAATAATATCTTAATAAAAGATATATACACCGTGTCATGTGGACTATCAAGAAATGAACGATGAAGATCTATGTATGATTTATATCAATTTATTAGCAAATAATATCTAAAAATTAGCCAACATCACTAGAAAGGAGTATCTTTTAATCTTAAGAACTTGCAACAATGGCTCATAACTTATTAACGTCTCAGGTTTGTGACGAGATCTCAACTTCGAGACTCGATTATGTTTTTAAAAGAGTAATTGATGCTTTTTGACAAAAATATATAATTTATTTTATGCAACCTCAACAACAGTCAAAACATTTAAATTTTTCAACACAAAAAATCTCATGAAATCGTTTCAGCATTTAAATTTTATGAGACAGATCACTAACCCGATCTAATTCATAAAAAAATATTATTTTTTATATTAAAATATTAATTTCATATAGACCAGATCAACCAAAGTTCTCCCTAAATAAAATAAACTTATTATTTTTAAAATAAATATAAGAAAGTAGTAATTATTTTCAATAAATTATGAGAAGCTTGGGGTATCATAATTACATACTACAAAATCAATAATAAGGTAATAAATCCGAAAAGTTGGTAATGAAGATGAAGACTTTTGTCTTGAACCGATAGCGATGGATTAGAGTCGCGGCCAACAAATTTGCATAAAAGTGAAAGCCCCTCCCTCCCCCATGTTCACATACAACACAAAGTCACGCTTTTTTCCTTATATTTGCTATACACGAGAATTGAGTACTCCTTTTCTTGGATTTCGAGCTTACTAGTGGACTTTTTTTCCCATTCTCCCACAAACACGCCCTCACACACACACACACACATATATATATATATATATATATATATAATACTATGCATTCTTTTACTTTAATTATTATAAAATGATCATAGACAAATAATTATTACATCTTGTAAGCAATCCAAGATGTGATTAATGGAAAAATATCATTGGAAGCATGATTCTCCCGTTAGGCTAACGAACAATATCTTGTTTGGAAGCGAGAAATATTTGATGCTACAGAGAAAAAATATGAAAAAACCAAGTAATTATACTGATGCTCTTTACTTTCTTTAATTTGAGAAACAAAATTAAATATAGGCTGACAATACTAAATTACTATTTCCTATCTTACATTTCAATAATCTGCTTTACTTTGAAAACTGAAACTATATCTATACATTATATCTGCTAGTGTGTCTAACGCGACTATCGTCTGTTTATATCTACTAAATGATTATACACACAAATTGTGTGTGTAAAATTATAGTCAAAATTTATATAAGATTTTTAAAATTTTATTTACATGTTTAATTTTATATATAATTTAATAATAATTGATAAAAGTTAGCGAGGGAACATAGTACAATTGGAGAGATGTAATATTGAAAATAAGTTGTAATGACAATTTTGAGAAAAAAATTGTGGTAATTAAGTTTTAAAATTTTATGTTTAATTTAATAATAATTGATAGAAATTAGTAAGGGGTTATAATACAATTGGAGATGTGTAATATTGAAAATAAATTGCAATGAT
This sequence comes from Primulina tabacum, assembly GCF_025594145.1. Taxonomy (NCBI): domain Eukaryota; kingdom Viridiplantae; phylum Streptophyta; class Magnoliopsida; order Lamiales; family Gesneriaceae; genus Primulina; species Primulina tabacum. Next base: position 33,684,255 of record NC_134558.1, on the reverse strand, counting down.
AATTTTGAGAAAAAATGTTAGTGTAATGACAATTTGAGAAACAAAAAATAGTACTCTTTATGTGACAAATTTTTTATATAATACTAATAGAATATGCACACACGTTATATATTTATTATTATTTTTTATTTGATCAAATAATACTAAATATTTAACACGAAATTATTTTCAATTTCGAAGAGTTGTTTGATTTAAAAAGAAATATTTGCTTAGATTTTTTTCTATGTAAAATATAGAGTGGATTGATGATGTTTTTAATAGGATAAAAAAGATAATTATGAAATTAAATATTTTGGTGTCTTCCAAGATAATTATTCTAAAGATCTAACACTTAATAATATAATATAAAATAGTATAGAATTATATATATATGTGTGTGTAATGTTAATATGTTGCCCACAAATTATGTTCATCTCCGTGTACAACTATAGATATTTAGTTTTAATATGCTTCGTTACATTTGATAGATAAATGTCGTATCAATAATTGACACGGTTGACGATGAGTGTGCGCGCACACACACACGCGCGCACACACACACACATATATATATAATAAGGATTATATCATATATTGTTTTACAGTATAAAATAACTTAGTGTCTTTTTACTCATTAAATCTCTTTTCATGAATTACATATTCAAATAGTACTCAATCATAACAATAATGTCATGACATTTTATTTGTATTTGTAGAGTTATTTACATACAAGTATATAATGACAATTATATTGACAAAAAGATAAGCACATATATATATATATATATATATATATATATATATATATATATATATATAATGGATCAGTAATTTTTAGGTCGGACATTAAAAATTAGCGACTAAAATACAAAATATAAGAAAAAAATAAACCTACATGTATTGTTGCCCTTTATATAAGGTTCCCACTTCCCCACTACTAGCACCTATAAACTCACTTTTCTCTGTAATCATAGTCTCGCTTTCTCACTTAGCCAAATATTGGCCAAGTATTTCTCCAGCTTCATACTTCCTTCTTTTAGCATCTGCAATATTCCCATGTCCGGTACTTCACCTGGCGGCGGGGTTGGGCGGCGTTTGCCGTGGAGTTGGCGGCGGAGGGTGGAGATGTGAATGCGCAAGCTGATGGCCACGAAACAACAAACCAACCACAGCTCTGCAATTTTCGCTCTTCCGAGCTTCTGTCCCTCTCCCCGGAGAGGGTCAGAATCGGAAGAGCGCTGCATTGCGTTGCGGGGAATTGAGGGTAGCGGTCCGAATCTGTGTCAAATTTAGTAGTGTATTTCCTTTTTTAGCCCTGGGTTGTCTTTAAATTTTCTTTTTAGTTTCTATATAAATTTTTCCCTGTTTTTTGTTGTTGTTTATGAGATAAAACATGGGATTGTAAGAGATGCATACAAGGTAGCTTAATGGATGGGATTGTGATATTTTGGTTTTTATGGTGTCGGTTTGGAATTTCTGAGAAGTTGGGGGGTTGAATGATATTTTGTTGTGCTGCTGGGCATGCATCTCTTACACCCCTATTGTATTTGCTTTTTATCTTGAATTTGATATTAGAAAAAAAGTTCCACTCTTTACTTTTTTTACTTTCTCATCTCTCTGCTTTATCAAATAAAATAAAATTGCTTAGTTCTTTCCATTTTTTTATACAACTTGGAGGATTTTATTGACTTTAATTTTATATAAATATAAAGTATTAGTTTGGTCACAATTCTTGTATATTTGCAAATCTTGATATCGAAATATAATTTTATAGAAAATTATTTGTAAATCAGTTAAGCTATAATTTTAACAAAGGAAACCAAACTTATAATATACTTATTTTCCACAATTTTCCGAAAGATTTTTGGCATGAACAAGAGGATTCGTTTTGAAATATGACCACCAAACTAAAATAGTCTTCATAAGCTAGGTTGAAAAGTTTAAAATTAAACTATAAGGAAAAAAAAATCTTTATTTTTATTAATGTTAAACTAAAAAAATGAATAATTCCATTAAATTGTTGAATTATAAATATGCTCTTTTAATTTTAAGTGTCATTTAGCACTTTCCACTAAACCATTTATATATAATAATAATAACACATAAATACTTATTGAATTTCATATATGAAATTAAAACAACAAATCGAATTTTTTTACAAACTTCATTTAATGAATAATGATACATTATCAATCGGCCTGATCCAGTTATAAACAAGGCCCAATTTAAAGTTGGTTTTCATTCTGAATTTCCTTCTTAATCTTTTGGGCCAAAACAAGGGATTTATTAATTCACTTTGACGGGTAAGTTGTAGAAAAAAATAAATAAGTAGTAATCATTTAAAATAAAAAAAAATATTTAAATTTTTCAGACACGTTTTCTTATATAAAAAACAATCAAAAATTCTTCGCACGCCGTAATGTTGGCACATCTGGATGAGACGGGTCAACCCTACCGATATTCACAATAAAAAAATAATACTTATAGCATAGATGATTCAAATAAGATATCGTCTCACAAAATACCGTCTCACACAAGCTTTTATCATTTGGTGTTGACCAGGGCTAATTACATTAACACTATCTGTAAAAATTGTCTTATAGGTATTACTATCAGCTGTAAAATTGGAATCTCGAACTTAGGTTACCCCTATAGGTATTACTACGAACATATTTGTGGTTTTCATGGAATCTTTTGATTCTTTTATTTATTAATTATTTATTTACATATAAATATTTGTTTCAGGGTATTGGGGCATGTATCTTGCTGGTGTCTAAATAAGAAGTTCTCTCTTCTTGGGAGGAAATGCCCGTCTTCTTTAAGATCTATGTAATGGACAAGGGCTAGAATTTCGGCCCTTTGCCTCTTATTTTGGTGTGGGGAATGGGTTGTGGTATCCGCAAGTGCTTCATTTATGATCATATTCCTTTGGTGGCTCGGTATTTAATTATGTTCATGCAGGTCAGTCACTTTCTTCTGGACAAGTGTGTGGAAAGGGTTTCTCGCCGGATGGTAAGATACCACATTCCACCTTTCTGATACATCATACCCCCACAGTAACAGTCCTTGTTCAAATCAATTCCCATCTTGAAGGGAGAGAAATCCATAATTTTAAATGTTTCTGACCAGAAAATCATTTTAAATTTATGTGCAGTGCAACTTAGCATATGTTTCGCTCGTGCTGGCTACCAACCTTCTGGTAACCAAATCCATATTTGCTGCAAGAGAGCAAGAATTGTATTCTGTGCAAATTAAGACCAATAACTTTAGCTCTATTTACAATGATACCCCCAACGAGGAAGATCAATCATTACAATAATTATAGTGGTGATCATAACTCATGATGTTTACGCAGTTAAAGTTCCTGAGGTTGTGTTTTTAATGTTGAAACTTTCCATCGTTTAGTCTACATTTTTGTACCATATGATTCTATTCTGGCCTTAGAGTCGTATGATAGAAATTGTCTGCTGCTGTTAGCTCGCACTTGGTCATGCCATTTCATTTTTATTTCTATTTAAAAGTATCACTGTGCAATGTGTTTCCTATTTGATTTAATCCCAGCCATTTTTTGTGATGGCTGTTCTTTGTTTTTTAATTGGGAAGAGAGGACGTCTTCTTTCAATGTGGCACTCACAAGACTCTTCTATTTTCAGTTGCTATAACAATGTAACGTTCAGGTACTAACCATTCTGATGCTATCATACTATGTACCGGGAAGTAAAAGTTCAGTTCTTGAAGAATCATTTAACAAGAATTTAGTACTCGCAACTTTTCTTCTTGTTAGTTGATTACTTTATATCCTCTGTTCGATCTGTTGTTTTGTTTCGCCTCTTATCTTATGATAATTATCATGTCCCAATAGAACTTTTCGTTTATGAGACACTTTGGTAACTAGTATAGCAGATGATTCAATATCAAGGTTTGCATAGCATATTAGCATTTGAAACAGTGTGGTTACTCTGGAGACCAACATTCGTGATTTATCTTAATACATGCAGGCCAACGTTCTTACCGGGTTGGTGAACTTGTACATTGATACATTGTCTGTGTCCCCAATCTCAGCTCTGGTAATCTTGTTCGCCTACGCTTTTGTTTCATCTTTCGTAGTTGGATTTGCAGATTTTCTTGGCATAAAGTTCAAGTTTTGGTAGTGAATCGTGTGCCTAAACCTTGTTTATTTTAGAATTTTTTTTTCCCAGTATTATTGCAAAAGTAACCTTGCCGACAAAAATATTCTGTCTTGTAATTCTTTCAATCCCATCTCTCGAAATTCTTGTGCTCTCGTTGGGCCTCATCTTTGCCAGTTTCAAATTAGTGTCTATTCCTTACCATCATTCAAGCAAGTAGCAACTTTATTCTATTTATCCAATCACATCTCACTAAAATAAAATAAAAAACACACTTCATTCAAAATTGAAAAACGAAAAGCCCAAATACACGGGGTTCCATACTATTAGCGTTTGATTGATTTTCTCTAGCGCGATGTATGTTCTTTTCTTGATCTTAATATTGTATTTATTAATTTGGAAAAAGAGTAGGTCTCTTGTGAGACGGTCTCACGAATCTTTATATATGAGACTGGTCAACCCTACCAATATTTACAATAAAAAGTAATACTCTTAACATAGAAAGTAATACTTTTTCATATATGACCCAGATAATAAATCTGTCTCACAAAATACGACCGACCGTCTCACACAAGTTTTGCCTTGAAAAAATGATTTTTTTAAAAAAATATTTAGGATACGATATTGTCTTAACGAATTTGCTTTTAATAGAAAAATAAATTTATTAATGGTGATATTTTCGTATAGTAATTGTTTTTTTATTAATGTATATAAAGTTTTTAAAGTATATTACTATCCATTATTTTTGGGAGAAATCTAAAATTTTGAATTAACTACAGTGATTTTGTTGGAGGATTTAAAAACGAATTTATTAAAGAAATAAAACATAAATGAAATATTATGGTTGTCTTTGCTTAAACAAAAAAACAAACTGCCTGCCGTTTTTTAAATTTTCTTTCGAAATGATTTTTATTCTAAAATTTAAAAAAAATTCTAAATTATGTGATTGGGTCGTAGAGATGAATCATACAAAAATGGTTATTTTCATTTGACGCCTAATACGCAACAAAGATCGTTATTGTGAATCATATCGTTTATCGTCGATCTGATAATAATATATTTCATATTCGAGATTCAAATTATAATAAATTTTTATTTAATTAAACAAAAAAGTTAGGTCGACATATGACAATAGTTTGCCTTTCGACTAATACACCACCCCGACATACAAAGGCAAGCCACACAAATAAGACTATGATGAAATTATAAATGTGATAATACTAAATTGAGGATGATAATTATTAATTAAGTTGAAAATATATAAAAATAATTAGGAAAAATGAAGTTTAATTAAATATATTCAATTTGAAAATACACACACCCACTTGTATATACATCTACCAATAATATATACGACAGACAACTTTACTGTCAGCGTCATCTGAGACACGCTGGCATGTCATAAACAACATTATCAATTTATTTATCTTATCTTAGGAAAGGAATAATAATTTAGAAAATAAGGTAAAGAAGAAGATGATATGATTTTAAACGATTTTAAACTTCATTGCCCTTTCACAATAGATTCCGTAGGCCACTGCAGCAGTCACCATGTCGCACAAAAATTCTCGTAAGAAAATACGTCAATTCTCAGAAAAATATTATCTTTTAGATTATTTATATAACAATTTAATTTTTTATGTTAAAATTATTATTTTTATGGACATAGTTGACTCATCTCACTAATAAAGATATACGAAATTGTCTCACAAGATACCTACTGATCAGATTTCAAACATTGTGTAAATTAACTCCGAGAAAAATATTTGAAAATGATAAAAACTATTTTTGGTTCATTTAAAAAAAATGAATACAAAGTCTCTTACAAAATGATCTTGACTTCATGAGGGTACTTTAAATGGTAATAAATTTGAATTAATAAGAAGTTCGATTTCCTTTTTAATACTCTCTCGAGCAATTTTTTTCATAAGATTTGTCCAATATAATTTATTTGATAGCATGTTTGCAGGGAACTGAATTAACCTGAGATTTTACTTAATGCATATCGAAAGATAGAAGTTCCAGGTTTCATCGTCCAAAAAAAAAAAAATTATACTCAATCAAAATTAAGGAAGACAACCAGACTGTTTTGAGACATATTTGAACAATTCCAAAACCCACCCCCCTAAAGAATAAATTGCACCCTCAAACCCGGTCTGACCCGCTTCTAGACATTGTTGCTCGGGTCTAGATCCACCCCACTATCGGTTTGACATGTTCTAGACCGGTCATGAAAAAGACCCACGAGTTATACGATCAAAGCATTGGCTGATGAGCTAGTGCAAGTTACACGAAGAACTAGTACTTTTTGAAACGCAAATTTATTTTAATCGATTTATAATATATATCAATTAAAAAGTTGAAATTCCAATATTAAAATATCTTGGAATTAATCAATACTATCTAAAATATTAAAAAAAATAAATTATTATTTAAATCGACTCAAGAAGTCTGAATATCAATTTATCAAGCGCTCCTTCGTTTTGGGCAACACATTTTAGATATTTGTCAACTATTTGAATTTTTCAATAATCCCACTTGGCGACTTCTAAGTAAGAAATAATGGTAAATAATGTATTAAATTGGCTTTTGACGAAAATATGTGATATAAATTATTAATTTATTTGGGTTGTATTCATTTAGGCTAAATATTATAGCAAAACCCAAGTAATAAATTTTGACGAGCTAGACTTGTTAAAATGGGTAGAATAGATGTTTGGAATCGAGAAGACACTTCAGGTTGCATAGATTTGAAGAGCAATATCATGAAATATGCATGAGTTTTAAATTACGATTATATATATATATATATATATATATTTAGGAAAATGGACCTGGTTAATCTTTTTTTTTAAAAAAAATAACATACCCAAGTGTGTTTGAAATATACCGTAGAAAGTCTTTTAAAAAATAATGATTGATTAAGGTTAAATAACAAAATACCCATTTTTTTGGATCGATTTTAGTTATTACAATGTTAGTATAAATTGATGTGAAGTGAATTTAAAAATCTTGGAAACCAAGATAATTGCAACAACTAGGATACAATTAAATTCAACTGTACTAAATAAGTCGATGTATGTATTTTTGTGCTATATTTGGCTTTAATTTTAGGCAAAAATTTGTGTGAGACGGATCTCTCATTTGGGTCATCCATGAAAAAGTATTACTTTTTACGCTAACATTATTATTTTTTATTGTGAATATCGGTAGAGTTGACCCGTCTTACATATAAAGTTTCGTAAGATCGTCTCACAAAAGACCTAATTTTAATTTTTATATTTTGAGAAATGATTTGTACTAGTGAAATGTATGGATTTTTATTATATTTTTATTGTTTATAATAAAATAATAGATATATCAAATCTTAAATTCTTGACTTACTTATTTACACATTACTTATGTAAATTAAACTGAATTTAAAATGTCATCATTATAGATGCACTTGAAATTCATCATAATGAACATGAATTATCATATAAACATCTAAGTGTGAATTTGAAGTTTACTGTTATATTTTTCTAAATAACAAAAATACAGTTGAAATCCATCAATAAGTGAAACATAAGAGCAGGGCCGATACTAACAATATTTGGGCCCTGAGTCTAACTTTTAAAAACAAGCCTCTAAATCATAATGTGTGTTCATATTATGATTGAGAAATTAATCGATAACAAGCTAAGCAAGTTCCATTTAATAAATACTTGGTTTTGGGCTATCTAGTAACTAGTATTATATATAATAAATTTTTTTTTATTTTTTTGGATCCCAAAAAAGAGATGGGCCTGAGTCATTGGACTCATTTGCCTCTTAATAAGCACGGCCCTGCATAAGAGTATTTTGGTTCGAATGATGGGATGGTTAATTATGTATAATATATGGAAGATAAATCCATATTTATGGATATCGCAATGATTTATAATTTTAATCTTTTTAGAATTTGAGCTAGATATTGGAGTAAAAAAATAACATGTAATTGATTCATATATCATCTTTCACACATAATAGTGATACAATATTTTGAAAATAGTGATTATAAGTTACTAGATTATAATTTCTGTAAAATATACGATGATATTTTTTTATAATATAAAATTTGGATTTGGATAATTAAATTTTAAAAAAACAGGGCGATATTTTTTTAATAAACTTTTTTCTTTACAAAGGAAGGTTTGGTAAATTTACTCCAACTGGAAACAATAAAAGAACAGTGGGTGAGTACTCCATATCTCTGCCTAATGAGTCGCCTGACGGCAATTGACCAAATACAACGCACAAAAACATTCCCTGTCAGCAATGAATTACCCAACCAAATTCCATTTTATTTTTATTTCCAATATTTTTTTAATTAATCTTTTTTACGATGAAATTGTTGAATATAATAATTATTAATGTTTGATAAGTAGATCGATATATGGTAATTGAGCTGTTATACGATTTGAAATTAGGGTCGGAAAAAAAACTGAAAAATCCAACATAATCTGAATCTTGTCCCAATCTCAACCCGAAAAAATTCCAACCCACATTTTGTCCGACTCGAGTTGTCGGGATTTTTCACGTCCCAATCAAGTTCGGGAGAGGAATCGAGAAATTAATATCTTCTCGATAAGATTCTCGACTCGACCTGATTATTTTAATTTTTTAACAAAATATTATTAATATTATTATCACATTGAGTTGGAAGATTGTCATTTTAAATAAAATAATATAAGCCCATATTGAAATTAACTAACATATTTAAAAGGGTTATCTGGTAGATGATGATTTTAAAGTTTAACTCAAATTGTTAACTATTTCATCCAAATAAAAAAACACATATAGATAAATATAATAATTTTACAAAATAAAAAAATAATTTATCTTTATTTTTTCTCTTCAACATAAACTTAAAAGAATAAAAAGACCATATCATTGTTTTCCCCTCTATATATAAAGCGATATTCTCAATCTACTCGAGAGGATCTCGAAATTTCGAGATATCATATCCCTACTTGAGTAAGAAAATTACGGAACGAGTCTCGATTCGATCCCACCCCAAATTAAAATACAATTCAAATCACCCCATTGATATATAGATACTAATTATTGGTCATAGTGATATATAATTACTCGATTTATAAAGTGCGGTCATTAATGTGATTGAACCATCCAAATATAACATTTGAATGCATGTATCATTTAAGAGATTATAGCAGTATCATCACCATATTATAGAACTTTATATATAGTAGTAAACAGTTGGTTCATTGATTTTTTGTATGAAAATAGAACTCGCAGTCGTTGTCTTTTGGTGTACACCGAGTTAACTCTGATTAACGCGATAGTATGTAAATCACGTCAGTCAGGTAAACCAAACTGGACAAAACATGTGCGATTTGCTCGTCTAAGAAATTGTTGATAGGAGAATCAAACTACTGAACATTTAACCATCGATCAAATGCTCATTTGCTCATACTCAGACACTTAATCAAGGACATTAGTTCATTAATAGGTCAATGAGACACACCGAACACCCAATGAACATCATTGGTCTCATAAACAGGAGATTAGGATAACCGTGACAATTAAATCCATCGAAAAGTATTATCATCATAGTAGATTGAACTCAAGATAATCAATGTTACAAAAAATTATCGACATTGTTGATTGATGCAAATATTAAAATACAATTATCATGGAGCAACTCGTGTATTTCTTATTAGGGTTTGTTTATGATATATCGGGATTTTTTTCCCTCATATTCAATATCATTAGATCGTGTGAGTTCTTCGCAATTTTATAAAAATCGACATATATTTTGATGATCCAAAAATTAACATTTGACAATATAATGAGAGAATATTTCACAAGAGTGACTTAAAATATTCTTTATTATCATATATGTTTATTTATTTGGCATAATATTTATTTCTTTTTTCATCTAATATTTTTATATCTAAGTTGCTGAATGGTTTTAAAAATTTAAATTTATCATAATAAAATTAAAAATGAGAATTTTTTATAAAAAAATATTTTCCTCACCCCACCTCCAACTGTCTCAAAAACAAAGCTTTTCCTTAATTTTTCATTAAAACTTCCTTGATGGCCTACACCCACTAGCTGTCCAAGAACCCACAATTTCTTTACAACAAGGGTCCCTACTTTTCCTCAACATAAATTGCATTTGACACCCATTTTTCCAATGTCTTTATTTATTTATTATTTTTCTAATGTCTTATTGTCTTATGGTGTCCATCATGCTGTTTGGAGTACAAAATCCAATAAAAATATTATTTTGAAAGAAAAATAAAGTTAAATATATATCCACCAGATTGATCCATATGTCGCACAATAAATACAATAAAAACTACATAATTCTCTATCATGTAATTCGCAACTGTTTTTTTCCCTGTATATATTAGGTAATATTTTGGGAGTATGTCTCTTGTGAGACGGTCTCATGAATCTTTATATGTGAGACGGATCAACTCTACCGATATTCACAATAAAAAGTAATACTCTTAGCATAAAAAGTAATACTTTTTCATGGATGACCCAAATAAGAGATCCGTCTCACAAAATACGACCCGTGAGACAGTCTCACACAAATTTTTGTCATACTCTAAAATATCACAATAGCTTGGAAACCAAACTAATTTATTTAAAATATACCGCGCAAATCTTATGATAATCTTGTCCGATTTGCATTTATTTGAAAATTGAATCGATAATAGTAGACAAAACATTCACATGTTCCACCAATTCAAACGACTCATAAAAGAATTAAGTATAAATATTCTAACATCTTACAGGGAGCTTAGTAAATATGACATAGTAATAGATTATAATGAAATATTTGATATTTAGATATAATATTTTCCGTGTAGTAGTAATTTTTATTTTATTCTAAGACAAATATCTAGACTTGATAATATCCAGACTTGTATCATTGGCTGGCATTTGATACACGTCACCGTATACACCTACGCATGGTCTTCATTTTTATTTCTAATACAAAAAATCTACATTTTAAAAAATCTATTTAAAAAGTTTAATTAGACACGTAATATATAATTAAAAATATTTTAAAAAAAACAGTAACTCAAAACTAATAGAAAAATTAATACAATAATATAATGATTTAGAAACATTGCCGAGTATATAATAAAAGATTCGATCAATATTAACTAGCTTGGGAGATTAAAAAGACCTCCTTTTTTTAAAAAAAATTATTTTATTATTTGCTTTTAATAATTGGAATCTTGATGATAAATTAAAGAATTATACTACTTTCGTTCTAATTACATAATTTGTTTTATTTCTTCTAAATATGTAGTCCACTTTTTATATTTAATTTCATTTTTATTGATTTTACTTATAAATTCATATTAACTAAGTAAACTAAATTTTTGAATAAATTAAATAGAGATAAAATATGAAATTTGTATATAAATTTGTTTTCTAATGATTTTTATATATATATGAAAAATGTATATATTTAAGATAATAAATTAGCATATATATATATATTTGTTTGAGATGAAAAGAAATTTTTTTTTTTTTGAGCAAAGATGAAAAGAATATTACAATAATAAAATTTTGCATCGTAAAAATAATTAAAAAAATTTCATCAATAAATTTGGGGAAAGGTAAGAGTACATTACAAGCGTTACAAGCCAAAGTCCGACCATTTCTCCCTGAATTCTCATGGAGGCAACACCGCCACTCTCTTCTGCTCCGCCAATCCTAAACCTCGCCGCCGCCGCGGCTTTCTATCCAGAATCCATAGACTCATCCCCCCGTTCACGACATACGGATTCTTGGGACGCTGAACCTCCGCCAATTGTACCACAAAAGCTTCGATTCATGTGTAGCTATGGCGGACACATAATCCCCCGTCCACACGACAAGTCTCTCTGCTACATCGGTGGGGACACCCGGATCATTGTCGTAGACCGCCATACGTCTCTGTCGGACTTTCACCAACGAATCTCTAAAACCCTCCTGAAGAACCAGCCGTTTTTGCTCAAGTATCAGCTGCCCAACGAGGACTTGGATGCTTTGATTTCTGTTGCTTCGGATGAAGATCTTGAAATCTTGGTGGAAGAGTATGACCGGCTTAATAATGCCCTTGTTGATGGGCGATCGAAACATGGTCGCCTTCGCCTTTTCTTGTTTCCGAAATCAGCTTCGAATATCGAGCAGCTTCTTGTTGAGAGTGCGTCGACTCAATCGGGAGATTGGTTTTTTAATGCGCTAAATGGGAAGGCTGCTACTTTATCTGCGGTTGCTTGTGATCGTGGGTTTTCCGAATCTTCTTCTGTTAATTGTCTGCTTGGGCTGGATGATGATTTCGTCGGGAAGACCGCGGCGGCAGGGAAAGGAGCTGAAGCGCAGGTTGAATTTGGATATAAGAATGGTGGAAATGGAAACGGAAATATTGTTAATATTCACGAAGTTCACTCCATTCCAGACTCTCCGATATTGGGAACGACGTCCTCCTTCGGGTCTGCTTCTAGTTCCCCTTCGGCTAATATACCGCCGATAAAGGTGATCGGGGAGGAGAATCCAAAAGCGGGAGGGTTGGGAATTGAGGAGCAATTCCAGCAGACTGGTGTCGGAGTTACGGCCAATGTTAGTTTTCCGACGCCGCCCCAGAAGCAGGAAGAGGTTGGGGTTTTTCCGGCGGGGCCAGTGGTTTCTGGTTTTCCGGCGCCTGCGGCTGCGGCGGGTGTAGAGTATGGAAACAGGGCTTTTTCTGATGACGAGAGATCAGATCATGGTGGATATCGAAAGGCACAGCAAATTCAGCCGCTGGTACAGCCTCAGCAGATTGCTCAATTTCAGCAGAAACAAGGTGGTGCTAACGATTTTCCTTCTCCTGATTCAATCTCAAGGTACGCTCTTCAAAATTTTGATTTAAAAATTTTCAAAGAATTTTTTTGTGTGTATTTTTCAGTTCTGTGTGTTAATTTGATGTCTGGAAATAACCTGAATTGATAGCAATGTTTCAATTTGTCCAGTGACGGAAGTGTCACAAATCAATTATCTAGGCAGAGACAAGCTATTTATCAAGAACCAATTGCACAGATTCTATCTTCAAACTATAGGGCTATGGCTACTGCTAATTCGATTGATCCGAAAACGGAGAATCAAAGTAATAGCGGGGTTCAGACGCAACCCCAAGTTCAAGACTCTGTTTACTTGTCACCAACCCAATGCGAACAAAACCATTCTCAGTTGCATCAACCACAACAATTTATTCATGGTGGTACTCAATATTTTCCTGCTAATGCTGTGCCATTTGCTTCTTATTACCCTATGTATCCTCCGCAGCAACAACTCCATACGCACCAAACTGAGCTTGACCAGCAGTATCCCGTTTACTACATGACTGCTAGGCCACCCCAAGCTTACAACTTACCACTTCAGCAGACAAATTATGGTGAAATGGCACCTAATCCTGCTTCTGGCCATCCCCAGGCGTCTAGAAATGCTCCTGCCACCCAATTTGTCCAGGCTCCTCCTGCGCAGCATCAACAACTATATGTTGGCTATACTCAAATCCATCATCCATCTCAGTCTAGGGTGCCCGCTCCAGCAGCCAATGCTAATTATACATATGAATTTACTGATCCGACACGCGCTCAGATATATTATACTCAACCTTTGCCGCCTCAGTTGGCTGCTCAATATCAAACCATGGCATCAGGTCCTGCAGCTATGTTACCTGAATCTTCTGCTCAGTTGGAGAACATAAAGCATTAACTTACAATATGATAGGTGAGCTAGGCTTAATGATAATATACACAATTTTGAAGCAGTGGGTTTGGTTTGTCTTTGAAGTTATATTACAATGTATCTTTCTGTGTTGGCTTCTTATATGTTATTATATCAAGCAATAAGAAACTCTACCCTTCTCTTTTCTTTCGCTTGTGTACTTCATATTGGTGTTAAGTGAATGTGGGCAATGTTTCATTGACTCTGTATAAATCCTTATCCGAATTATTATGAAATATGAAATAGCACCATGTGATATTCGGAGTAAATTCTTTCTCTGCTGTGCTGTTACTTATTTTCTTGGTTTTGTTAAATACCTTGGAGATACTGCGTTGCATTCTCATGATCACTCTTGGTTCTGGTGTGTTTAAAGATTCGTTCAACTGACGATTAGATGTGATGATTCGTGGAAGATGACAGAACCCCCAGCTGTATTTTGCTATTCATTCCATAAAGTTCCCTTTATATTTGCTCAGATCTTTATACCAATCTTCAACTTTTTCACAAAGGTATATACAACTTGAGGACTTTATGTTCTTATCTTGTAGAACACATATTTCTTAGCAAAACCAAGGATGAATTCGATTCCCTATCATTTCTCCATAGATTCTTAAATGGAATTCAACTTGCGCAGAAGTAAACTTTATCTACTTTACTGATATTCCAGTATAATGGCTTTTGGAATTCATTGTTGACCTCTCTCTCCCTGATTCCTTATGCCACTGCACATTGCATATTCCATCTTGTAATAATTGGTGGTTTGGAAGAAAGCTCAACCTTTATCTTTACACTGCATCTAAGGTGATCGTTACCTACTTACTTGTCTTACAATACTTTTTCTATTTTATATTACTCGCTCATTTACCTCGGGTGAAGCATACACCAGGCAACATGCAGAGCACAATTCATTACTACTTATGGAATAGTTCAATTCCCACAATCTTTTTCCTTGTCATTTGCAAGGTTTATCTACATGCATATATAGCACCAAATCTAACGATAAAGATAATAGTTAATTACATATTTTTGTTTCATCGAATATTTGGCTTAAGTTTTACTAATGATTAGAGTTGAAAATCATTATGTTATGCATCTATATACCTACCATGCATCGTTTATCTATCTCATCTCATGAGTCCAACAGTACTATTGCTCCAAAATTATTTGGATTTTTCTTGTTGGAGAATGCACCAAAATATGCATGTTTGAAAATGTCAACACTAAATTATTTAATATTTTATTATTACTATGTATGATAAGGATAAACAGAAACGTAAATCAATATTATCTCTAAAAAGTTAATGCAAATGATTTTTTTGGCTTTGGTTTATTAACAAAATATATTATTATGAATATATGATTTTTTTCTTTGAGCTTAAAATGTTCCATCCATCGCAAATATTAAGACTACTTTTTTTCCCATCCGTTTCAAATATATAATACAACTATCATACATATTATTATTTTTTTTCTATTATTTCATCAGTCTTATCATTAAATACATTCTCTTATTAAAAAATTCATTAAATAAAAATAAAATATAAAATTATATATATACTCATCTCCCTTTTGTAAATAATTACTATTATTAGTATGTGATATTGAGACATTCATTTTAAGCAAGAATAGCTTCTCTAATCAAAATGGAACCAAGAACTTTATTGCTATAGGAATTTTGTTACCGGACAACAATTGGTTAAGTAATTATTAAGAGCTCAGCCTATCTTAATACAATTATTGTAATAATAAAGACATAATATCATCGGTAATCCAATAAATATTCACGAAATCACCGGACTTTAATGCAAATTTTCAACCTAACCTCGTAACCCAAGGCGAACAAGGGTTGATATTTTCTCAAACCATCAAATTAACGGACCATCCTGCGCCGCCTTATTCGATGGCGGGTGAGTTGACCTTTTTTAACAGCTCTATTTTTTTGATATCAACTCAGAAAAGTTCTTACTTAACTGAGAATTTTAAACTAAGCTTCGAATAATTTCTTCACTAGTTTCTTTGTAAATTTCAACGGTTTTACAAATGCTAAGAGGTTGATGACATTCAATGCCATCAACATATGAGCTTCGAGGAGGTTGCCATTCCACAGAATACACCCAGTCCTCATGTCCAATAAGGAGGGATTCAAGAGATACTTGGTAAGAGGATGAACCGGCTGAAAATATCGGACCTTTAATATAAGAAGCCAAGCTGCTGATTTCTTTATTGCCAAGAGAGTCACGTAAAGCCATCTTCCATATGCGTATCCCTTTGTCCTGAGATGAACTTGCTAAAGAAGACTAGATGTTTCACCGATAGCATAGAGAGAGGTAGCGAGAAATCCAAACTACGGATCCAATCCGTATGCCCTTTCAGTTCACAGGCATGGATGAACTGCAACAAATGGTAAATAAAAATTTCATTGCAAAGAAACAGAGAAACAAAGAATGGGTTCAACCACACACTTTTCCTGTTCTTTCACCACTGTAGATATGAATCTTGTTATCCAACCCGCCCGTTGCTAGGGCTAGATAATGACCGTTTCCAGGAAAATCCATGAGTTAAAGAGCGACCATAGGTTTTTTACCAACAGTTATGGAGTCCAAACAAGAAAATCTGCAGTCACCTAAGACATTTCAGATTAACAGCTATTAGAATCTCTGATTTTTGCACGTTAGGTTCAAATTACATCTAATCAACTGAATACATTCATTATTAGAGGCAAATTATTGTACATTTAACATCGTCTACGATACATGAATTTAAGTGGCACAAATTACACCAAATATAGCTGAGTAATACAAATTTATTTGATCAACACTACACCAAATATAGCGGACTAGGATATAGGGTATCAATATTTCAAGGCAAAAACTTGTGTGAGACGGTCTCACAGGTCGTATTTTGTGAGACGGATCTCTTATTTGGATCATCCATGAAAAAGTATTACTTTTTATGCTAAAAGTATTACTTTTTATTGTGGATATCGGTAGGATTGACCCATCTCACAGATAAAGATTCGTGAGACCATTTCACAAGAGACTTACTCATATTTCAAATGAAATCCAGTATGGTACTTAGTATAAACCTTCACATATACACCAAAATACCCATTTGTTTTGGGCACACACAATATAAAATTTAAAATAGTCTAAAGAACCTCCATCTATATCTATCGCCAGATAAATTGCAAACAAATAAACACAGTAGACTATACAAATCCAGAATAAGGAAAACCAAAGCTTGAAGATAACCCATTAAACCTGAAACATATAAAATAAAAAGATCCATTTTCATATTTTTCAATTATTTTTTGAAAATCGAAACTAAAAGAATCAAATTTGCCTGCCTACTTCTAAAAGAAGCAACGAACTCGGTTTCTATTTCTGAAAGAATATATATTTTGCAAACACTCCAATTTCTGCATTCAGTACTACAATGTGTCAAAACTTTTGTCCTGGGAATACGCTGCTCCCAATACAAGTCAAACATGTCATGATGCCTTTTACAAAATGTCCATTATTATAGAAACAATTCAAGATGCATTTTTGTGGTGATTCAGAATTCGCTTGGGAAAATAAATTGGCAGTAAAAACATTTAAAAACAGAGAAAATAAATAATAAAGTATTAAAAATTATTTAGAAAGTAATAAACAGTGAATGGACTGTAAAAAGAAATTGATATTTGACAATTTGAATCACCAAGAGCAAAATATCAACTCACAATACGAAAGTAGAATTTAATATCAACGACTGAATAAAGAAAACTGAATTAGGGTAATTAGACTTAATAAAATTCAAGTAACTCACCTGCCGAGCTAGATGGAAAGATTACTTCCCACAACTTCACTGTACCGTCAGAAGATGTGGATGCAAATATAGCATCTGAATGAGATGCCATAATTGCTGAAAAGCAAGTAACACCTTTTTTATGTGCTTCTGGCACTTGCAATACATTCCTCCACTGCAAACAAAGTTGGCAACTGGCTTAGAGAATATAACGGGAGAGAAGTATGGTAACGATCACTTATGTCCCCAAATATAAATGAAAATATGAATAATAAGCAAAATAAGGTAATAAAGTAGATTAATTGAAAAAAGATTGACATTTTAAAGACATTAGGTTCGTAAGCATGCTGAGGGGTGTCATTGACTAACATATGTTGAGAACGGCCCCAGAATCTAAATACATAAGGTACTGTATAAACATAGCAAGCATAAAACAATGTATCCCATTAAATTAGATGTTGAATGACTTGATTGCTGAACTTTACAATTTAAGGTTCAAAGCTGCATACATATTCTTTCCGTACAAATATCATCAGCCAATATAAAGCTGGTTCTTAATTTCATCCGATTCCAATTAAGATGGTCTCTATACCTGTTTCATTAAACGTTCATTATCTTAGCCCATTGCTCTCTACACTACCTTCCAAGTGAAATAGTTGAGTTAAATCTTCAAAAAGAAGGTCATGTCACACCATTTTGTTCTTTTTTTCTCGAATTACGAGTTTTAAATCCGAAGAACTAATCCTATGTATCCTGAAAAGAGTAGAAAGTTGAATACCATCCAATTGGAAGCCATATTCTAACTGTCAACTTCCCAAGGGTCCACCTAGAAAATAACTTCTTGCAAATAGGAAATATCTCTCAACTTTGAGCTACCAATCAATAGCACAATATTGCATCATCCATTAGAATGCCAAACAAACTTAAGCAACATAATCTCTACACGTGAAGTGTTCCTCTTAGATGCTAGACTGCTAATGTGCATTCATGAATGACTCTGTAACCTCCTTCATCAGGTTCATCTACGTTGGAGAATACATTCATTAATGGAGAAGAAATTCATGTGAATACCTTCCCACTAGCACCTCAATGGAAGAAAAAAAATTCATCTTCTACCACAACTCAGTAGTACACTCTCTCAATCTTTTCCCCTTCTAAGAAAGTCCCCATAATCTGGAAAATCCATCAAGAAATTCTTTGGCAACAGTATCCATAAAAACCCTGGATAGCAATCAACACATCTTAGACTCTGGAATTCGTTAAATATAAATACAATCCCTGTCATAAAGAACCACTGATCGGTCTGCAAGTTTATACCAAAACCAAACATTGTCTAGACCAAATTCATAAAAAGCCATAAATAATGACATGGAAATTTTTTAGCATAAGCTTGACAAAATACTGTTCAAGTATAAGCCAGCTTAAATAAGCACTTCATTTTCGAATAGCATACTGGTATGATAAACTGTCACTGAAGCAAAAAGGAGAAAGATTAAAAAGTACCTTCTTATCTACAAGAGAAAGCTCCCACAAAATAATAACTCCATCCACATCTCCAGATAGCAGATAATGCCTTTTCAAATGCTTAGCTGCCAACCAACATATTCACCATATAAACCAAATAACCAGAAACGTTAAGACCTATGATGAAAAAGGCATGCAACAGCAAGAAGCATAGTTAATAGTGATTTCCCAATTTTTCACACAACTTTATATTCTTATGTTTAGGAATAAAGTTTAGATTGTTTTTCATTTTGGCAAATGTAGGTCTGGATTTGTCAATTGTCCTGTGTTCATTATTTTGCACAAGTTTTTCCCGTTTAGTTTAAGTGGATATGTGAAATTGTTCTACCATGAAGAGGCACTGTTCAGAGGGGTAAAGAAGATAAGTTTGCTGGCAATAATTTCCAGCTTCCTCTCACTTCCTCATTAACATTGTCTATTAGAGTGTCAGGGTCCAAATTCATCTTGATGCACTAGTCTTTTTTCACTTTGTTTTGAGACATTATTGTTCATGCTATTCTTCCGATTGTACATTTGTGTCTCTAAAAAGCAACAATACGAGTGATAAATTTAGTTTGAGCAAAAACACCCACTTTCTTCCGTGTTTCTTTCCATTGAGCTCTAGTTTCTGGAGGTCAAGTTCCTCTTAGTGCCTTTATCATCTACTTCTACACGAAACTGAGTAGGCACAAACTTAGCATTGACACATGAGCAGCCATGTGGCGGATGCCACAGAAAGTTCGAAGCTTTAACATATGACAAAATCTCCAACTATAAACCAGTTGCAGCCGGCATCCGACTTCATTAAAATCTCAAGACATATGATCGTTAAAGAGAAAAAGAAACTGCCAGAAAAACAAAATTTAAAAATGTTAACGTATTGACCAATAAATACCAAACCCGCCTACTGGAATGAACAGAACGACCTGTACCATAGTCACAAATAAAATCCGATTCTTTAATAGATTACACAAAATAATAAACAAAGTTCCGGATCAAAACATAATCCACGAGAATACTACAAAAGAAGTACGTATGTCAAGCAGAATTAAGGTAAATATGGCACCTTTATATGAAAACTTGTTGCTAGGAAGCCAGTGGGTGCAGTTTACATATGCCTTGTGGCCCGGAAGAGTTGCCAAAATTTGAGCACTCTATTCAAAAACAAAAACCCAACACAAATTAAACAAACCAGCATTTGCTGATGGATATTCAGTAATATTAACACAGCAAGACAAAATTTCAAACCTTGGGACAAAAAATGGCAACAGCGTTTGGAGCACCAAAAGAGACCAAATTACAGGCACCCCACGAGACGTTGTTGACTATTCTGTTGCAACCAGCTCCTGTAAATACTTTGTGCACTCCAACTCGCGTCAAGCCACCACCGGAAGCCATCTGCGAGGCTTGTTTTGGATTTTCCCACAACGGAGGGAGAGGAGGAAGAGGGTGGCGGGGTTTTAAAGTGGGCTAGTTTTTTGACTGCTTATAGGCCGGCAGTTGTCCATCTCGTTTGTGTTTTACTTATAAAAAATTCATTATATTCATGTAATCAAATATCCAATTTTTTAAATAATCATTGATACCTCATGGATGGGCCCATTATCCTTGGTCCATCCCTAGCCCAAACGGAAGACAAGCCCATCAATGGCCCATGTATTCTCTTATAAATACCAGGTTTGAGTGTTCAGTTATTGAATTCAATATATTGTTTTCAGCAGCACACTTAGCTGCTCCCCCCAGATATCCTCAGTCACTGACTTGAGCGTCGGTGTGGGGGCAACGCCCCCATAATTTTTTCAGAAATCACACAACCATTCGCAAGGGAATATATCAAAATTCTCAACGTACTGGACGAGCGCTCGATGCGTTGGGCGAGCGTGAAGAGGCGAGCGAGTGGCTGCGGGCTGAGCGGGTGTGCGAGGCGAGATGGGGGGCGCTGGACGAGCAGGCGCACTTGGGCGAGGGTGGAGCGGCGTGAGGCGTGCTAGGGGCGCCGGGCGAGCGCTTGGCTGGGCGAGCGTGGCGCTCTGCGGGGGCGAGCGTGGCGCTCGGAGGGGACGAGCGCTTGGCTGGGTGAGCAGGCGTGCTGGGGGCGCCGGGCGAGAGCTTGGCTGGGCGAGCAAGCGTGCTGGGGGCGTCGGGCGAGAGCTTGGCTGGGCGAGCGTGGCGCTCGGCGAGGGTGAGTGCTTGGCTAGGCGAGCGTGGGCGCTCGGCTGGGCGAGCTTAGGCGAGGGGGCGAGGTGGCGAGGGCGAATCTTGGGCGAGGTGCTGGCAGGCGAGGGGGCGAGGAGGCGAGGGGCTGGCGCGTGGGCTTGGGCGAGCTCGACTGGGCAGGGAGACGGCGAGGCAGGCGAGGCGGGCGTGTGGGCCTGGGCGAGCGTGAGCAGGGCACCCAGCAGGGCGAGCGGGAGGATGGTGAGGCGCGGCGCGCGGGGCTGGGTGCTTGGGCGAGCGAGGGGCTCGGATGGGCGCTCGGCAGGAGACGAGGGGCAAGGGGCTCGGCTGGGCGAGCTCGGCAGGGCGAGCGGGAGGATGGCGAAGCGCGGCGCACGGGGCTGGGCGCTTGGATGCGTGGGGCTGGGCGAGCTTGAATGGGGTTTCGGCGAGGGTAGCGAGGCGATAACTCGGGCGTGGGGGGGGAGAGCTGGTGAACGAATTGAAGAGAAAACTATAACAAGATTGCGAAATGCTTTAATTTGTTTCCAAATCTTTGGAGACTGACAAACGACCGGAAGAAAATACACAACTCGTACCCGGTGACCCGAGGACAGCACATCTAATCGAACTTTGAACCTACGATTCAGTTCGACTCGGGAGGAGGAGACTGGTGATACCCCATGGATGGGCCCATTATCCTTGGCCCATCCCTAGCCCAAACGGAAGACAAGCCCATCAAAGACCCATGTATTCTCCTATAAATACCAGGTTTGAGTGTTCAGTTATTGAATTCAATATATTGTTTTCAGCAGCACCCTTAGCTGCTCCCCCCAGATATCCTCAGTCACTGACTTGAACGTCGGAGGGGCTACGCCAGGACACCCTCCTGGCCCCCTTTAACGGTCTTTTTCGTGATTTCAGGCTCAGGATAATTTCAAAACCCTGCGTCTGTATTAGTGACACTTGCTGGGAGCGGACTCTAAATTTCCCGTGAGTATCAATCATATAGGCGTATTTATTTATGTAGATGTAGATTTGTGTATATATTAACAAAATATTTTGAAACATTCCCATGTCATCAATATATATATGTACAATATCAGTATATCTCTCGTGAGTTATAAAACAATCTCACAGATCTTTATCCGTGAAACGAGTTAACTATGTTCATATTTACAATAATAAAAAATATTTTTGGCATAAAAATAATTTTTTTAATATATTACCCAAATAAGATATTTGTCTCACAAAAATTATATATATATATACATGTATGTTGAAAGATTATTATTTTAAAAAATATAATTTTTATTATATATTTATATGTTAAATTTTAGTTATTATTGTATTTTTTTTTAGTTTTTGTTAATTTCAATCGATATGAAACATATGTGCAATGTCAGAAAATGATTAAAAAATAAAAATAATGATTTAAGATTGATATCTACTGTAGTTAGTTAAAAAAATAGCTTTAAAGAATTATTACTAAGAATCTAAAATCCTAATTCATTAATCATATTCACCCTAAAACGTTTCTCTAGTCATATGTCAAAAGCTAAGACTCCAAATTGACCAAATGATAAATTTGCAATCTCTAATATGCTGTATACTCACTCCATTAGAAATTTATATTTTAATTAAAAAATTTAATTTTTTTCGCACGGAGAATTTATGATAATTTTGTTAATTAAATTATTCATCAATTTTATATATTTATGTTTATGTGTGTTTTCATAAAAATTAAGATATTAATTGAAAAAATAAGCTTACAAAGAAAATTTTCATTTTGCTCTTGTAATAAATTTTTTAAAATAACAAATTTATTGAAAATAATTAATATATTTAATAATAGAGATAGATTGATAAAAAAAATAAAAAAAGCAATACTAAATGTAAAACTGTATTTATATTTTAGAATGATGTAAAAACTGAAATGTATCATTTAAATTTTGCAGGGGGTCGGCTCTATGTTATAAAACATTAGTTACTCTCCATGCGTGGCATGTGTATAATTTTTTTTTACAATTATCGAAAGACTAAAGTGCTATTTGAATTGTTAAAATTAAAAAAAAAATAAAAATAAAAGTGTTTGTTGAAATTTTTTATAAAAAATATAATATTGATATCACATAAAGATAAATTTGGAAAAAAAAATTAGTGTCTATTTTTGTTTCTGTTAGGCACAATCTTTATATATATAGTATAAATATCCAAAAGAAAATATCATGTTTTGTTGCTGTGGTGTAATAATGATAAGAGTGTGTTATAATTGAAAGTAAGAGTTTATACGCATCATTCAATCAATATCTATCATAAAAAATAAAATATTTAAGATTTTTTAATCAATCGTGCACATTTTTATAGATATTCATACACATCACATATTTATTATGCACGGTGGATATAACGTAAGTGCTCAATAAATATTATAATATATAAGTTTGATAAAAATTTGTGTGAGATGGTCTTACGAGTGATATTTTGTGAGACATATATCTTATTTGGTCATCCATGAAAATTTATTATTTTTATGCTAAAAGTATTACTTTTTATTGTGAATATCGTTATGATTGACCCGTCTCACAGATAAAAATTCGTGAAACCGTCTCACAATATACATATTTATATAATTTTATATTTCACACAGTATATATCTATTTGTTTGAAAAAACCATAGAATTTAATTTATTCAAATATGGCGATCACGCAATCCAATATTAACCCGATGATTCACATCGCCGCGGGCACTCTCCGCCGTGACCATCGTCTCCACTTCAGCTTCTTACAGAACCACCGGATCCTCTTTCCCCGTCCTGCCTCCTTTCGCCACCTGGTCGTCGAAAATTTCAAAATCAGAGCTTTCTCAACAGATGAGACAGGGCCTCAGATAGCTGCAGACCCGGCGGCGAAGAAGCTTCCTGATAAACCACCGATATGCACTGCCGACGAGCTCCACTACGTCGCGGTTGATAATTCCAAGTGGAGCCTCGCTCTTTGGCGCTACAACCCCTTGCCAGGGGTATTGTTCCCACCTCTTTTGATGTTTAGACGCGTAAAAATGTATGCTTGTAGTGTTACATGCGACGCCGTATTGAACGAATCATGCAAGAAGCTGAGTGCACTTATCCTCCCGGTTAAATATATATTGAATGTTTTGGGGTACAAATTTCAAATCTTGCTAAGATACATATTAGAAAAAGGGAGGAAAACTCCATTGATGCGGAAAGAACTTTTTCTTATTTATTTTTCTTAAGAAGCTAATTACAGTGGTTAGGTATTTATATATACGACTAAGTCCACTAACGAAAACAATGAAACACGTCATCACTTTTCTATCCATTTTCTAACATATATTTAATACTCCCCCTCAAGATGAGACGTGTATATTATGCACGCCCATCTTGGACAAAAGACTATGGAAGCGAGAAGCCAGCAAAGGTTTTGTGAGCAAGTCAGCTAACTGCAGCTGTGAGGAAACATGCATGAGTTTAATCAAGCCTGCTTGGACCTTCTCTCGGACGATATGGCAATCAATATCGATGTGCTTAGTGCGCTCATGGAAGACAGGATTAGAAGCGATGTGCACAGCAGCTTGACTATCACAGAATAACACAGCTGGTCCATCACATATGATGCCAAGATCCTTGATTAAAGATATGATCCACAATATCTCACAAGTGGATGAAGCCATGGAGCGATATTCCGCTTCCGCGGACGATTTAGAAACAGTTTGTTGCTTCTTAGACCTCCATGATACCATGGATTCCCCAAGGAAAACACAGAATCCAGTAACCGATCTCCGTGTGTCCGAGCATGTAGCCCAATCTGCATCAGAGAAGATTCTAAGCTTGAGATCAGAATTGGATTTATACAACAAACCTTGCCCAACTGTTCCTTTGACATATTTAAGCACATTCACTGCAGCTTCCATATGAGGAACTCGTGGCTTTGAAACGTACTGGCTCAGCTTATGCACAACGTAAGCTAAGTCAGGTCGTGTAATTGTGAGATATAACATTCTCCCAATCAAACGCCTATACGAAGCTGGGTCGGAAATCAACTCCCCTTCATCTTGAGACAACTTTTGATTAACATCCATAGGTGTGGACCGTGGCTTACAGCCGAGAAGTCCAGAATCTGTGAGTAATTTGAGAGGGTAGTGTCGTTGACAAATTGATATCCCTTCTCGTGATCTCGCAACTTCTATACCCAAGAAATACTTCAAAGCTCCCAAGTCTTTTAGACGAAATTTATTGTCCAAAAACACTTTCAAATCTGATGCTTCTTGCTCGCAATTAGTTGCTATCACTATATCGTCAACATATACCAACAATACCAGAAAAACATTTCCTCGAGTTCTGGTAAAGAGGGAATGATCCGCCTGTGATTGTTTGAACCCAATATTCAGCAAGGTAGATGAAAATTTTTCAAACCATTGCCGAGAAGCTTGCTTAAGCCCATAAAGTGACTTGTGCAGTTTGCAAACAACACCTTTGGGCAATGTCTCCCCCTCTCTGCAATACCCCGGAGGCAAAGACATATAGACTTCTTCGTGCAAGTCACCGTGTAGGAAAGCATTGTTAACATCAAGTTGAAGTAAAAACCAACCACGAACAGCTGCAATGGCCAACAGGGACCTGACAGAAACTAATTTGGCAACAGGAGAAAAGGTCTCAAGATAATCAACCCCCGCTTGTTGCGTATATCCCTTAGCAACAAGACGAGCTTTATAACGCTGTAATGTTCCATCAGCAGAAAATTTTGCCTTATAAACCCACCGACATCCAACTACTGATTTTCCTGGAGGTAATGAAACGATAGACCATGTCCCATTGTTTTCCAGAGCATTAAGCTCTTCGACCATAGCCTGTTTCCATTCAGGGATCACAACAGCTTGGGAAAAACTATCAGGTTCAACAATGGATGAGATATTATTTACAAAGGCATGAAACGAGGGAGATAGTTTTGTTGAACCAAGGACGGAATGGAGAGGATAAGCTGTGGAAGTTGATGGAGAAGGGGCAGCAACAAAGCAGTGATAATCACGGAGATGAGCTGGCTGAGTAACATGGCGTTGAGAACGTGTGAAACCAAGGGGAGAGTCAGAAGACACAAGAGGAGTATGAGATGGCAACACTCTATCAGAAAAGAAATCAGGGACAGTGGGTTCTTGAAGATCCTTGAAAGGAAATATAGTTTCATGAAAAACTACATCCCGAGAAATATATGTATCATTCGTGTCAAGGTCTAAGAGTTTATATCCCTTGAATCCGGGTGGATAACCAAGAAAAACAGATCTTATAGCACGAGGGGAAAACTTATGGCGAGAGGATAGAAGAGTAGACCCATAGCACAAGGAGCCGAAGACCTTCAAATGAGCATACAAAGGGCATTTATGATACAACATCTCAAATGGTGTTTTATGAGAAAGAAGTGAAGATGGTATGCGATTAATAATGTACACAGCAGTAAGAATGGTATCGCTCCAGTAGACCAGTGGCACATTTGATTGGAACAGGAGAGCACGTGCAACATTTAATATATGTTGGTGCTTCCTTTCAACAACTGAGTTCTGCTGAGGGCGTTCAACGCAAGAGTGATAGTGTATAATACCCTTTGACTTAAAGAAATTAGCGAAGTTAAGTTCGAGAGCGTTATCACTTCGAACGGACTTAATAGGGACACCAAATTGGGTAAGAATCAGGTTACAAAATGTTGGAAATATATTTGACACATCAGATTTGTTCTTTAACAAGTATATCCAAGTAAAACGAGTATGATCATCAACAATGGTCAAGAAATATTTGTATCCTTCAACTGAAATTGGAGTAAAAGGACCCCAAATATCAATATGCAATAAATCGAAAGAACGCTCACTCAGATTATTGTTTGCAGTAAAAGGTAAACGTCGTTGCTTGGAAAGATGACAAACCGAACAATGTGCAGGTTCCTTATGCGCTGTACTGAAAATCAACTGATTGTTTACAATGGAAATTTTTCTGAAATGAGGATGTCCCAATCGAAAATGCCACAGGTCACCATTATTGGAGGACGCATTGCATGAGAGTGAAAAGGATACATCAGAATCTTCAAAGACATATAGGTTGCCAACTCGCTTACCCATCCCAATCGTCTTCGTGTGATGGATATCCTGAATTCGACAAACATTGTTCAGGAAAGAAACTGAACATGGAATTTGACTCGTGAGAGAGCTGATAGAGAGCAAATTGAATTGGAAGTTTGGAACATACAACACATCAGTAAGGTGGAGATTAACTGATAAGTAAACCGTTCCAATGTGTGTGACTGGAATAACAAAATTATTTGGTAAAATGACCTTGGAGTCAATTGCCTTATAAGAATGGAAGGAAGATAAAGTGCAACAAATATGGTGTGTTGCCCCAGTATCTAGCACCCAACTCGTTCGTGATATAGAGTTAAAAGAGTGATATAGAGAGTTGATACCGTTGAAACAAGACACGGTAGGTCCTTGATGATGTTGTGAGTCTTGAATGGATCCAATCCCAGTCTGAAGCTTAGTGCTTAGGAACTCAATAAGTTGTCTGCATTGACCTGTAGTTAGAGAATCAATTGAAGAACTTGCTGTCTCCAGAGTCGCACCCTGACATGCATATACTCTGCCCTTCTTTTGTTGATTGAATTTTGAATGTCCAGGAGGATAGCCATGAAGCTTGTAGCATTTATCAATCGTGTGTCCAGGATAATCACAGTGCGAGCAAACAACTGTATCATTCTTTCCTCCTTTTGCACTCTGAAATTTTTTTTGCATCACAATTGTAGCAGGCGATGCAAGAGACAACGACTGATCCATAGCTGTATTTGAGGAATTTAAACCAATGGAACGTTGCCTTTCTTCCTGAACAACTAACGCAAACACCTTCGAAATCATAGGAAGTGGATCTAACATCAACACTTGCGCACGAATTTGTGCATATGATTCATATAGCCCCATCAAAAATTGCATCACACACTCTTGATTATGGTATGACATCAATTCCTTCATAGAACCACAAGTACAAGCTGCCACGGGTTGGTAATCCCTCAGCTCATCCCAGAGAATGCGTAATTTCATATAATATGTGTTCACATCCATGGATCCTTGATGCAAACCGGTAAGCAATTTCTTAATCTGGAAGATACGTGGAGCATTGCTTTCAAGGAACCGTTCTCTCAGATCTATCCAAACTTCATGTGCAGTAGAAAAATACATCAAACTATCTGCAATCTCTTTACTGACTGAATTCAAAATCCAAGATATCACCATGCTATTGCATCGATTCCATGCTCCAAACAGCAGATCATTAACTTGCGGCCGAATTATATCTCCATTAACAAATTCCAGCTTATTCTTAGCAGTCAACGCCATAGAGAAAGATCGACTCCAAGTATTGTAATTTGAACCTGTTAATTGATGCGAGACAAGCAATAATCCTGGATTATCTCCATTTTGAAGGAAAAATGGACTACTCGAGTCTTCCAGGATGCTGCGATTGGGCTGATTATTTGCCATATTGTTGCCTTTCACCATTGCAAGCAATTGATGAAAGAAAAGGAAAATGGAGAAGAAGAAGAAGGCGGATCACGGTGAATCAGAATCGCGATACCAACCTGCTCTGATACCATATTAGAAAAAGGGAGGAAAACTCCATTGATGCGGAAAGAACTTTTTCTTATTTATTTTTCTTAAGAAGCTAATTACAGTGGTTAGGTATTTATATATACGACTAAGTCCACTAACGAAAACAATGAAGCACGTCATCACTTTTCTATCCATTTTCTAACATATATTTAATAATACATCGTGACTTTTAGATTTGTATGAATACAATTAATAAAATAAAGAGATTGTGCGTGTATTTATGTTGACAAAATCTATGCATCTACACATTGTAGCTCGAAAGTTGCCATTTTTTCAAAAATTAGAATGAATTTGATGTATGATTTTTTTTTCCGAGAATAGGCTCCAAGAAGAAAACATCCACTGCTGCTGCTGTCGGGCGTGGGAACAAATGCCGTAGGATATGATCTCTCACATGGAGTTAGTTTACTTCTTTCTCTCTCCCGCTCTACCTACTTTGCTTGTCATCTCTGTAACAATGTGAATTTCTCTTATTTGAAGAATGTGACCTTTGGTGGGAATAATTTTCGTACTGGTTATGCCATTATTTGTGGGACGATGTTGATTTCATGGGTCATATGCTTAGTAAGGTATTAATCACATTTTTAAGCTACAAGCCTGGTACAAAAGATATCTTTGATTATGTGCTTGACATAGTAAAGAGTTTCTTGAAATGCTTGGAGCTTCTTGATGCAAAAAGTTTCCATCTGTAATAAATGCCAACTCTTAAATGTTGTGCCATTTGTTGTTTAATACATTGAAACCTAGTCAATTAGTTTATGCAACCTAGCAGCAGAACGACCATTTTTGCAATTCTTATTGACAAGAATGGGATAGGATTCATGGTTTTATGCTATACAATCGT
This sequence comes from Primulina tabacum, assembly GCF_025594145.1. Lineage (NCBI taxonomy): Eukaryota > Viridiplantae > Streptophyta > Magnoliopsida > Lamiales > Gesneriaceae > Primulina > Primulina tabacum. Next base: position 33,654,437 of record NC_134558.1, on the reverse strand, counting down.
TTGGCATTACCCTTCAATCACGAAAAAAGAGAAAGAAGTAATATGCAAAATTAATTTTTGTTTTTTGTCTCGATGAATTGATCTTGCAGTCTTCATTTGCCCGTTATATGTGTGGACAAGGATTTGATACTTGGGTTCTAGAAGTTCGAGGAGCTGGGTTGAGTATGCAAGAGTCAGGTCTCAAGGATGTTGAGAAGTCAGCTGATGAGATATCTGCAAGAATGGAAATTGCTGTGGAGAATGCAACCAATGGGGTTCTCCCTGTGGAGCAGCAGTCTACCTTGGAAAAATCTGAGATAGCTGTGGTCAATAAAGAACCACCAATGGCAGTGGATGAATCTAGATTGGTGACAGAGTTGACGGAAACTTTTATGCGACTATCAGAAAGACTTTCTGGTTTTCTCAGTGAAACTCAGTCGAACATTATGTTTGCTAAATTATTTGATCAGATATCAAAGTTATTAGAGGATTCCTTTATTTTCGAACGCTTTATTGACATAAGAGAAAAGTTTTCAAGTTTGCTAGAAACGAGGCAAAACTCTGGTATAGCAGGCCAGATTAGGGATCTAAGTCAGAGATTAGTAGATATTGTGGAAGAAGGTCAGCGCTCTCTCTCACCTCAACTCTTTGATCTTCAAGAGCGTGTGATGACTACAGTAGATGATTTCCAGAAACAGTTAGACTTGATAGTCAAATATGACTGGGACTTCGATCATTATCTGGAAGAGGATGTTCCTTCCGCGGTGAGGTGACATTCTCTTTGGAGTAGCTACACTTATTGCTAACTTTTGTAGTTCTGTTGAAAATAGAAATTAATTCCTTCTCAACTTGTATACTTTTATATTATATTGTTTTTAGCGATATTGATAGTACCAGTCATTTACCCTTTTCCATGTCTTCTAGATGGAATACGTAAGGTCCCAGAGCAAACCGGAGGATGGTCGAATACTTGCTATAGGGCACTCCATGGGGGGTATCTTGCTATATGCCTTGTTATCACGATACAGTGAGTTGATTCCCTATTATGCTCGGTAATTGTGTTATTGATTCTTCTTCTTGTCACCATATAACAATCTATTAATCATATTTCTGTGATGGAGTAATTTCTTGCAGACATGTTTTAAGTAGGGTATTTACCTGGAATTTTCTTTGCTTTGTTTATTTTTCAAACCTGCTGGATACAAAGGTATTCGGTGGGTGAATGTTTTTTTCCACGCTAACCCACTGTGACTTGAACCCAAGACACATATCTTGGAAAACCACCTGCTCTACCATTGAGCTGTTTGGTTGGTCATGTATTGTTGGCTTTTGTTTGAGTGGTGAGTTATGAGCTTCTTGCTTCTTTACCATTAAAAGAAATGACGGAGGATCCTGAGATGAATGATTCACTAAAGAATAGTAGTTGACAGTCTCTTGAGGCAATTTTGACTTGATTTTTTGGATTCATATGCGGTTTGAATATCACAAATAAACCTTGCAAAGGCGCAAGAGAAATGAATAGTCAAGTTCGTTTCTGGATTGTAAATAGCTTTTTGTGTCTCCCTTCTCTGTTTCAGACTAACTGTATTCTGCAAATCCTGCTCACCCGTTTACAGTCCCTTCCTATGGAACTGCTCAAAGTCTTTTCTCACACAGTACTTTCTGGACTTATGGTCATTTTATTTTCGTTCTTATCCTTTAACTCCTCAATTTTCCTGCCTCTCTAATTGTAGATTTTTTTATTTCATTCCACCAAAAAATGACTGGTGCTTTCATTTTTTGTTTTGCTTTTAGCATGTTACTGATGTTTTTTTTTACCATGATTCCATTTCAGCATTATATTTATATATGCTCTTATGCTGTTTTGATGTGGCTAGAATTCTTGTTCGATGTTTGATTGTCAAAGTATTTATCTTTGTAATATCTGTTATAGAAGTTTCATATTTGTTTATTTTATTAAATGTTTTGATTGACGCATGAAGTCTCTGTTCTCAAGCAGTGTTTTTTTTTCCATCTTCTATGTACTGTTTCTTAAAGGTTCTCAAGGAAGAGATCCTGGATTAGCAGCTGTTGTTACATTGGCATCATCACTTGACTACACGTCATCTAAATCATCACTCAAACTGCTCTTACCCCTTGTAAGTTGCATTTCTTATCTCTTGATCTCCTCAGGTCAATTGCAAAATTCTTATTTACGTTGTATTTAATATAAGTTTCCTTCCTTCAGGCTGACCCCGCACAAGCTCTCAATGTGCCGATTGTTCCTTTGGGAGCATTGTTATCTGCAGCTTACCCTCTTTCTTCCCAGCCACCTTATGTCTTATCGTGGCTGAATGACCTGATATCAGCACAGGATATGATGCATCCAGATCTTTTGAAGAAACTTGTTTTAAGCAACTTTTGTAAGTTGAGACATGTTCCTCTTTTTGGTATCCACTTGTCCTTAACCACAGATGGGTAATGCCATGGCAATCTGGTACTGTTGTTTCCTTGTTTTAGAGAGTGAGTTTTATCTTAAGCGAAGAAGTTATACGATAAGCGATAGCATATTTCACCATTCCTATAATTCCCAGCTGTAATCTGATAATTTTGCGAGCAGTATGTATTAATTAGTTCGTTTAGAATGATTTAACGAAAAGAAAAACTAGGGGTTATCAGTCCTTTCTTGGCACAGTAGTCATCTTTGTTTAGTGCATCCCATGAAGTGCTAGAAATGGCTATGCATTTCCAAGCTCCAAATTTATTTAGTGTGTCACATTATCAGCAGGTATATATTAATTTCTGTTGTATGTTGTGCATTCATTCATTGATTAATGGAAACTTTACTTTTGGTAGGCACCATTCCTGCTAAACTGTTATTGCAGCTGACTACAGCTTTTCGAGAAGGGGGACTCCGGGACAGAAGCGGTAAATTTTTCTACAAGGATCATCTTCATGAAAGCAATGTCCCTGTCTTGGCTCTTGCGGGAGATCATGACTTGATTTGTCCACCAGAAGCTGTGCATGGTTTGCTTTCTATCGCAGCTCAAAATAATATCTGTTAGACCAACTTTCACAAATTTTAATTTGTCTTCCCAATCCAATTATATCAATCAGAAACTGTGAAGCTCATTCCCGAGCATTTGGTCACGTATAAAGTATTTGGAGAGCCTGGTGGTCCGCATTATGCCCATTACGACTTGGTGGGAGGACGGATGGTATGAAAATTTTATCTGTCGCCTTTTGAAATTTACTCATCTTTTTTAAAAGTCTTGTCCTTGGTTTTTGACGTTCACTGATACTGCAGGCTGCGGAACAATTGTACCCTTGTATAATCGAATTTCTAACACATCACGACTCAGTTCAAGAATATGAGGCATAATCTTGATTTAGCATGAAGCAGAAAAGTTACATCCACGTGACTTATTTACCCCTCATTTTTTTAAAATTTCCCTTTATCTTTGGGGGAATTCATTGATTATCCCACGAACCTGCGTGAATGTACTGGTAAGATATTCTTACACCCACCCTATTTCCATTATTTAGAATCATAATAAATATTGTCAGAATCATTTGATTGTGTTCCTTCTAACAATTTCCTTTTTAATTTAGGGTGTGTATGAGTGTTGTTTCTTCTCAAGGGACCGATCCTTGACTGACCATGCTCAAAAGTAATACACAAACTTGTCATGTGTTTGGTAAGGTATCATTCAAGATTTGGTAGGAAACTGTTGGTTGGTGTGTCTAGCCTCTTTTAACTGGCAGTTGTATGGAGTCCTGAGAAGACCATGCATAAGTTTGGTTATACATATTTTTTCTGACATTTGAATATAGAAAACACGTATCCATGTAAGTGTAGTTTATTGAGATTGTGTTCTGTTTAAGCTATGTTGTGAGTGGAAGAACTAATGAGGCAACTTGTCTATCAACCTTGAAAAAAGGAGTATTCCTCTTGTTGTGCAAGACTCTTTTCTTGTCCTTTTTTTTTGCCTTTATGTATTGAACATATTTCTTGTTGCCTGAGATTTTTGTTTGGTGAATGCCGTGTTCTTTAACATGCTCTGTCAACGCCAGCTCAACAGCACATTTTAAGGTGAACCAACAATGATGTTGATTTATTGGGGAAAACAAGTATAACTGAGAATTTATAGAAAGCATTACGAATTAAAATTGCTGTGTTACTAGACGTGGAGGTTGAGTGCTTGCTGTTAGATGCTCTGCATAATACAAGGCTGCGAGGATTGATTTGATCCTACACATAGGGGCACTGTCCTATTTTTCGATCCAATGGTACAAATATGGGTTATGTTACTCAACGCATGACCTCATATAAAAAATCATATATGTCTTATTGTATGTCATTGGATCAACCTTGATGGTAGTCTTAATCACGAATCACACACAAGTGATGTTGAGAAACGAAAAGCGAAAGGCAACTATGATGGTTATGCCATTCTTCTCTATTTTTGAGAAACTAACTACAAACTATCCTGAACGAATTCCACAGCGGCTTGTTTATTGTCATTTTACCAAAAGTTCAAAATCTAAAGTAGTGGGAGTATGTTGGTTGAGTATTATTACTATTATAGCAGCGGAAACCTAACAAGTACTTAATGTGATAAAATATGAAGAGGTTCATGTATCGACCAACAATGGCTTTTTATGAAAACATTTTCCATGTCCACGACAAACACCACAGGCTAGCATGGCCTGCGCTTCTAATGAAAGGCAGATTTGAGCTGAAAAATAATTGATATTTGTGGCAACATATGGTTGCAAGAACTCGAAACCCACTTCTGTTGCAATCACTCGAGCCCATACCTTGTCCTTGTGTTCCTTTGCCACCCCATGTTAAAACATATCCCTTAAATGATAGAATTCATAACCGCCATTCATAATTTTCTCTGAATGATAATGGGATAAAGTTATTGTCTCCTTTGTCCCCTCGTCTTCTTACCATTTCTGATCCCAACTTCAATTCTGTCGCAGGAGTCTGAAATATTTGCACTTAGAATATGCGTGTATATATAGGTGTATGGAACATGAATGCATACGTATATTTCATAACAAAGTCGATATATTTACTTCTTATTATTACAGTTTAAATGGATTCAAATGCATCAAGCTATATTCTTCCCACTGCATATTGTGTAAACAAAGAGGACTCTAAGCTCATTGACTTGGGGCTCAGTCTTAGAGCATTGCAGCCGGATGCTGGTTATCCTTGTGCTCATGGTAATATCATTCATTTTCTTCAACATAATCATCTTCATACAGTTTACGTAAACACGAGTCTCTGCGTAACGTCTCAGACAATACATGAATCTATTAAATGTGATAATTTCCTCGAAACTTTGCTGGTATAATCAGAACCCAACTGTATCAACTCCTTAAAAATAGATACCCGATCGTCAAAATGGTTGTATCATCCAAAGTGTATAACTTGTTCGATTTTACATCAGACACTAAAGAACTTTTAGTTTTCATCATAATCTGATATGTTGAAGTATCTCCAAATCCAAATACATATCTTATGGGAATTTCGACATTGATAGTACCATCTAGCTTAAAATATGCGGGTCGTCTCAGAATTCTTGAAATTCAGCCCTCAGTGCCCAAAATCAGACATACAATATTTGTGCACTGAATTACTTAGTCTAATCTTATACATTGCCATCAATTTTTAACATTCGACGTGAGCTTAGGACCTAGTTTCTTTTTCTCGTCAACACTCAAATATTTATTCGACGTCCTATCTTTTTCGCTGTCTGTCCTCGATACTATATACATTAAAAGATAAATCGATAAAATCATAATCTGGGTTTTACTTGAATACACTTGTGCTAAAATAAAGGTTCAATGCCACATTTCCTCATGTTTTTAATTGCAGAAAACTATGATCAAATCTTGGTAGATTGGCAGCAGCTCCACCCACATATGAAACGGGCTACCGATTTGAACACACATATCATTAAAGAAAGTCTCAATGGAGAATCATCGGAGAGAACTCAAAACAAACAATGTTGGACTTCTTATGTGAAAGTGAGCATGGATGGTGTCATTGTAGGAAGAAAAGTGTGCATTATTGATCATATGGATTATTTGAGTCTTGCACTTCAACTAGAAGACATGTTTGGTATGGTACACATTGTAGGAGACAATAAGTTGATTTGTCTTATAACTTTCAATGAACTAATCAAAAGGTTGTGCTGTAAATGTGTATTAGGAAAATATACGATATCAGGTCTGAGATTGTTCGAAGTTGGGTCACAATTCTCCTTATTTTACAAGGATATTGATGAGCAATGGAGCACTATTGCAGATGTTCCTTGGAAGTACGTATTACTTTTACTGACCTATTGCAAGTGAAGCATAATAATTCAATTTTTACCAAGAATATACAAACCGATTGTTCTTCTATGGAGATCTGGTAACTATACTTGATCTTTGTTCATGATTAGGGAGTTTGTGGAGCGCGTTCAAAGGCTGAGAATCGCGTGCTATAACGACGAAGCAAATCACATTGTCTCTTCTTCGGCTTTGGTTAATTCAATTTGACAACTCATTGTGAGCAAGAAACTCGAACGAAAGGAATCCAAGATGTGTGGATTTTTTTGTTTCAGTTTAGTAGCATATTACATATGTTGGTTCTATGTTGAATCCAATGACTTCATTCTACAGGAAAATGATTTGAATACCTCAGCTTGATTTGGGCTAAGAAATACTTCTATTTTTAGTATATTACGTGAAACCTATACTCTTATGGTTAGTCATTCTGACCATCTAATTAAAACTCATTACTGACTGCTACAACCTTTGCCGGGAAAGAAGAAGGAATTGAATCCAAACCCCTAACTCGAGCCTAATTCTTCCTCCTTTGTTGTCTCACTTTCTTACATTGATTAATATCTAATTTTAAATAATTTGATTTGATTTAGATTAAAGTTGGTTTTATAAAATTGGTTTTTTGAAATATTTGGATAAAAAGTTGTCTGAAACGTGAAAATTTGAGATGGTTGTAAAGAAAATTTAGTTTTAATATTTTCTGATATAAACTTATCCTAAACATTATAAGTTTTTTTTAAAAAAATAAAAATTCAACATAACGAAAAATTTAAGCTCTTACAAAATAAAAATGTCACATTTTCTTAAATTGTTCCGTTAAAAAATGCACATGATTTTTGATTCAGCCAACGGTAAAACATTTTGACATTTTAGATTAGACTTTTGCCCCCAATGTAATTCATTCAAAACCATGAAAATTTAGCTCTTTTGAGTCAAGTCACGTTTGATAATTAGTTAGAGAAATGTGGGATATACAGCACCCTGTTAAAAAAAAAAAGTTATTTCATATAAAATGAATGATCTTTTAAAACCTGTTGTTGTGAAAAATGAGACTTAGAACCTCGTGGGACAAATATTTTTCATTTTAGACAAACAAAGTTTTAAAAGGATTTAAATTTTACAACGAGGTTTTATGGTTTTTTTATATTTCACGAAGGCTATAAATATAATCACACTTCCGGTAAATAATATTACTAGTGAGATACAGTATAAATAGAATTTCAAATACCATAAATAGAAAATCGAAATTTATACAGTTCGATTTTCTTATTATATATGTCAAAACCCGAACCAACCCTAAAATCAAAGTTTAAGTACATTAATAATTAAATTTAGATTATACATTTTATAAAATAACATTTAGTAACTTGAGTATATTTTTGTCAATATTAATCGAACCTTTTTTGCATTAAATGTAAATTTTTATCTGTGAGACGGGTTAACACTATCGATATTCACAATAAAAAGTAATACTCTTAGCATAAAAAGTAATATTTTTTCATGAATGACCCAAATAAGATATCCGCCTTACAAAATACGACCCACAAGACAGTCTCACAAAAGTTTTTGCCATATTTCGGATATCATATTATATATTTGTAACATACAACCGAAACAGATTTAAATTTGTGTGGTGTCCGAGTCGAGCAAACCAACCAATACACACCACTTATTTCTTGGTATGGTCAAAATTTTAAGCCCACCCATCAGTCCACAATCAATTTGTGTTCCCTTGAAACTTCCTCAAGGCTCTCCACCTCAACTTGCTTGATTGACGGGGCCAATGATTCCAAATCAAAGATACAAATGTTGAAAAACAGTGTGTAAATATGGGTTCCATAAGGAAATTATTGACAAACCAATCCAGACAAGAAGTTTCGTTACTAGTTTGTGGCCAAACGAATATCAAGAATTATTTGGTGCAAAAAATTGGCCCCCAAGCCCAAAGTCATGCATGGTGCTTGCCCTACCACCATAACTCTCAAACTATCTTCCACACATTTTCATATGTGATATTCCAATCATACTACTATAATTTTGTTGACATACTTTGAGTTTTTAACTTATCAATGCTAGGAATTTATTGTGCTCTTATCCAAGAATATCTGGAATTGAAGAGGGAACAGTCTCGATATTGAAAACTTGCAACTTAGTCTACTTCTTTCACAATATTGTTGAATTGACCACTAAAAGATTACAAATCTTAAACTCAGTCCTCTTCCATTCGGTAGTCCTTTTGTTATGGATGAATAATTCCAAATACTTGATGAAATTCTTTCCAAAGAAATAGATTTTAACTGAAATGATTTAAATTACATACCACCATCAACAAAGATATAGAGATAAACAAAAGAAATAGCACAAACACACAAATGGCAAGCTGTCAAAAAAAGCACCAAAAAAAACAAAAAAGGAATGGTAACAACAAGATGACAAAGCTTCTGCATGTACACACATCAACAATGAAGTCGCACCCTAAACCACACTTTTAAAGAAAAAAACCCCACATTTCACTAGACTTTTTTGGCATGAAGAAAAGGGAATTCATATGTTCATTCAGTTCAAGTCAACATTGGTCCAGACTCTCCCCTCTTGCACGTCTCCTCTCGCGTTCAAGAAAGAACGGTTCAACATCAACGTCGATCCAATATGGAATCGAATTCTTAGAATGGAGTGTCATTTTTCTTTTCTTTTTTTCAATCAGAGGAAATGGGAATTCTTTCCATTGCATCCGAAACGTGCCTCGTCGAAGGTCTCCTCTCGGGGCTGCCTTGTGTGCATGCCATTGCGATTTTCAGAACGGAAATAATCTCTTCCTCTTTATCAACATCTTGAGCCAAGTGTGGATCCAAGACGTCGGATAATGGTTTCTTCTCTTCAATAGATTGTTGCATCCAATGAACAAGATCCATTTCTGTGTTTCCAACTAGGACTAGTGGCCCTCTCCCGGTGATCATCTCAAGTAAAATCACACCATACGAGTAGATATCCCATTTTTGAGATGGTTTCACCATTTTCACAGCCTCGGGAGCTTGATAGTACAAGCCAAAAGAAGAAGTCGAGACAAAGGTTGCAGCTTCGGAAGCTGTACTACTGGTTTGTTGCCTTTGCTGTGGTTTCTCAGAGGCCATTCGGCTTGATTGCATAGTTGGGGATGCACCAGCTATGTTGGCGAGTCGTCCAAGGCCAAAATCAGAGATTTTGGGCTCCATATCGGGTCCGAGCAATATATTTGATGGCTTCAAATTGCCATGAACGTATTTCTTGGGACTATATTCATGTAGATAAACCATGCCTTTTGCAACTCCTTTCATTATTTTCAATCGTGTAGACCATGAGATAGGCGCAAATGTCACCAGCCCTGGCTTTCCTGAGGAAAATTGCATACAAAATATTTCAGGTTATTTCCTATTAATATAAGAAAGATATCCCATTTTTGTGACTATATAAACAAGATATATATTAATATAGCTACCAGTCATAAAACTAACCATGTATAGCAGTAGCAAGGTTCCCATTCGGTATGAAATCATATATCAGCAGCTTTTCGTCCACTGACCAATAATAAGCTCGAAGATTTACGAGCTTTTGATGTCTCAACTTTCCAATTGCTTCAACTTCAGTCTGAAATTCTTTGAATCTTTGTGAACCTCCTTCACCCAATCTTCTCACAGCCAGGGTAAGTCCATCCTCCAGCACAACCTTGTAAACGATTCCAATACCGCTTTTGCCAAGGACAAAAGCAGATGCCTTCAAAAGCTCGTCAAGATCAAATGCCACTTGTGCATCTAATGGCACTAGATCATACTGCTCTATGTTTTCTGATAAAGTCTCTGATTCATCTTTCTTGAAGCATAGACATTCCTTTCTCGCCTTACGTCCCTTCTCAAAACCATAAGAATTTTCATTGTTTCTTTTGCCACGAGGGCAAAGCCTCGAGTAACAATATGAGAATAGCAAACCAATAGCACAAATTCCAATCACATCACCCACGATTATAGCAATCATAGCGGGTTTACTCAGCCCCTGTCCCTTTCCAACATTTTCTCCACCTTGTGGAGGATAATTACTAGGCAAGTAAGGAATCGAGGAAGACGATCCTGTCTCACTATCTGAAGAACAAAGATTTTTCAATGGAGGACCACAAAGACCAGGATTTCCAATGAAGGCAGTTGGTCCTCTGTTGATCAGAGCACCATTTTGTGGAATCGGGCCACTTAATTTGTTATATGTGAGGTCGATATAAACTTTCTCAGGAAGATTGCCAAGAATGGATGGGATTGAACCATTGAACATATTATGAGACAAATCTAGAGTTCCTTGTAAATTAGACAGATAGCCCAAGTCACCAGGAATTGGGCCATCGAATTCATTGAATGAAAGATCAAGCTTTTCCAACAAAACCAAGTTTTTCCCAAATCCATTCGGCAAAGAACCACTAAAATTATTCTGACTAACATCAAGATTTCTCAATCTTTTACACTGAATAAATGAAGTGGGAAGGGACTCATTAAAGAAATTTTGTGATAAATCTAAAGTTTGAAGATATTGAAGATTCCCAATCTCAAATGGTAAATTCCCAGAAAAGGAATTACCATAAAGCACCAAACTTTGCAGTCCCTGAGCTTTGAGAAGATCAGAACCTAAGGCCCCAAAAAACCTATTACTCCTTAAGTTAACATGCCTAAGCTCAGATAAAGATCCAAGTGATGTAGAAAGAAACCCATAGAGTTTCTTATTCGGTATGCTAACAGAGACAACTCTCTGATCTCTACACGTAATTCCATTCCAAGAACAAGGGTTTTCGTCAGAATTATTCCAATTATTGAGTGAACCGTCAGGATCTTCTTTAATGGACCGCTTAAATGTCAACAAAGCTATGCCTTCGTCATTTAAAGAACTCACAATAAAAACACCACCATAGTTGCATAACATTAAGATCAAGAAAGTTACTAGAACTGACATTTCCAAGAAAATCTCGCTAAACCAGATATGTGACCGCTGGAAATGTGGCCACCAAAAAGACAAACAAAGGAAAAGATGGGTTCTTTAGAACTTACCTTTCCTTCAGCTGAAACCAAATAGAAAAAGAAAGAAAAAAGAAAGCTTTGAGATTGAAGTGGTGCTTTACTTTGAAAACACACACACGAGGAGACAGAGAGACTGAAAGAGTCTGCGGGAGTGTATGAGAGAAAGCTTCAACAGTGGGAATGCGAGCGTGGAGAAGAGGGAAAAAATGGTCGTTACGGGGAAAAGGAAAAGTTGTTTTCAGCTCAGCAAAGCGACGCGATTAGAGTTTTGGGACAATAGACTAATATATTGGAGAAACGGAAACAGTGGAAGAAAACGAAAAGGAAAACAGTATTTTACTGTAGAATAGTAGTAATAGTAGGCCTGTTACGTCAGTCGCATTCTTGGACTGGAGTGACCATGGGATTCCTTTATTATATTCCAATATCAATATCAATATCAATATCACGGACGATGGCTCGTATCGAGAGCCGTAACTTTGTTGGATGAGACCTGAGATAAAAGTGAAAAATGAGCCGGCGGGCGGCAACTGGCGATATGGAGAAGAGCTGCTGCAGATGTGAAATAGAAGGAAAAACAGCTGCTGCCTACTAAAATGACTGGATTTTACGTGCTACGTCCATATGTTTATTTCCAAAGAAATGAAATTCCAAAAAAAACATGAGGGTTAAATGTACTGGATTTTTTAAAGACAAGAGTATAAAAATCGGTGAAACGGGTCAACCATCTGTTTTACAAAATACGATCCGTGAAACCGTCTCACACAAATTTTTATTTATTTATATTTAATTTCGTCTACGAAAAATGTTGGCATTGGGGATTTCATAGCCAATACATATATAGTTCATTTCGTCTACATTTGTAGTTGTAGAGCACAAATTATACAAAAAATGTTGGCATTGGGAGTAGTCAAAAAATAATTCATAATAATTATCTTCGTAAGAGGTAAGAGAGTGGATGATGTACGACGTAAGTGTAGCATGTTATAAAAATATTAGTGCTGTATCATCATCATTAATTATAACTTTTGGTAAAACGACAAATGTTTGATGCGATAATATAGTTTAATTAATTGGTCAAAGCCTATTAGTTTAATAATTCTAATTGACTGACTGATGAGATTTATTATATTTAGATATATCTGTTATCCAATTACATTGTTTTCGCTTTTCTTTTCTTTTCTTTTTATTTTTATGTTTTCCTTTGAAAAGGAAAAACAACAAATCGAAATTAAATACATTTTCTTTTTCACAATGAAGATGTGGAAGCACAATATCTTTTTTCTTCCAGAAATGCTTGTATAGAACCCCAAAAGTTGAGGCATGACAACTTAGATTAAGTATATTATTTGATTTTATTCTTAAACAATTTAAATATATGTTTGCAAATGAAAAGTTAGTGCATTTGGACACTCTACATTGTCTTCAAAGTATTCGACAATTGAAATTTAATGAAAATTATAATATCACAATCAAATTTAATGTCATGATCACACCACATGCCTCTCTACCTAACGATATAATGTGAAAAAAAGTAAAGATAACATCGGGAACACTTTAGTTGCTTTCTTTGTAGTGATTAATTAATGAATATTTGGGTAGCTATATAAAATTTCACAAAAGAGGATGTATTCATTCTATGCTTTCAAAGATTTTAATGACTTTTTTTAAATGATGTACTTTTGTGGAGTTGATAGATTTTTATTGACTTTTATGGAATCTCATATAATTGTAAAACAAATTTCATAGACTCTTATAGAATTTTTTCAAGATTTTTGTAAACTTTTGTGAACTTTTTCATAGAATTATGCGAATTAGGTAGTTTATAATTGTGATTTATTTTTTATTATTATTTTTAAAATAATTATTGGACATAAATAACCTCTTCAATTTTAAATTATTATTTTTTATTTATGAATGTAAATGAATTTTATTTACTTAAAAGTTAAATCAATTTAATTTGTGAAAAACGACAAATGAACTATCCAATTTATTGAAATCAAAATTTCAATTCTTTATGTCAATTCAACATATTAATGAATAATATTTTTATAAGTTCATAATAAAATTTTATTAAAAGAACACTCAAAATAATGAGTAGTCTTTTATAAAAAAAATCTAATCATTACTGACAATTTGATCAACATCGTTCTATATTCCATTGGCTATGATATCCCTCCATGCATTAGCATTTGCTCATTGTTGTTTTTGAGTATTAAATAACTGATCAAAGTCGTCACCTTCATAAACTTGTGCTGATGAAGACAATTGAGCTTCATTATCTAGTTCAATTTGAAATTCATCAAATTGACACTTATTTCAAAGAAAATTGTGTAATATAGCACATGCCAATACAAGCCCTGTTAGGGGTGGGAAAAAATACCGAATTTTCGGTGTACCGAGATTACCATAACAAAAAAATATTGAATACCGAATTTTAAGTATACTGAAGATTTCGATACGGTACCGTAACAATACCGAATTTTTCGGTACGGTAACGATATACAATTTGAAAATTTTGGTATATACCGAAATACCGGAAAAATATACAAAAATTTTAAAATATATAATATTTTAAAACAATAAATTATAAATTTTTTTAAAATGTAAGGTTTTTTTGGTTCGGTATACCGAAAATTTTGGTATAGTATCGTTATGAATTTGCTTATACAATAATTTAATATATAGATTAACTAAAATTAAAGAAAATAATTAAAAATAAAATGTTATATAATAATTAATAAAAAAATTAAATTTTAATTATGTTTTTAAAAAGTACAAATAAAAGGAAAAATAAATAGATGGAATTTGGGAGATTTTTCAATTAAATGTACATCCAAATCTTTAGGTTGAATCAAATACTTTTATTGACATTTTATTGTTGTACCTTAGGTTATAATTCTTGTACTTAATAGAATTCCATAGAGTCATTAAAAGTCTATTGAAATTTTGAATACCTATAGACTTTTGTAGAGTTTTTAAAAGTCAAGTTTGAATATCACATGACTTTTTAAAATTCTACAAAAGTTTACATTGAATACCACTAAACTTTTATGGAGTATATAAAAGTCTAGTTTGAATACCTCTAGACTTTTAAACTCCATAAAAGTCATTACAAGTCTATAACCAATACACCCCTCAAAAACTCTCGCGGATCAATTTTGTGAGACATATATTCTATTTGGGATATTCATAAAAAAATATTAGTTTTATATAAAAAAATATGACGTTTATGGTAAATACTTGCATCATTAGTAAAATCTTAATGTTTATATTATCTTATATACTACATTAAAGAAGGGTTACCTAAAGCAATCGTGTTTGATTTCTTTAGCCATATTGACATATATTTTTTACCCCGTCATAGTTGATGGTCTAGACCCAAGTTCGATAGTAGATATCGAGTTTGAGATTCAATTATAACAAATTATTTCTCTTTCAAACTCCAAATATATTTTTAATACTCTCTAACTAAAGTTTATCAGATGATCGAGCCGTCGTATCGTCTTGACCTTTCGATTATAACTAAAAGTTAATGAATCGATACGTCCCATCCACCCCTGTCAAATAGAAATGTTGGACTGAGGAAATACAACACTAATCAAATCTAATTGAATGGAATAAAATCTCTAGTTCTGTTTTGCTGTTACTACCAAATGACAAATCAAATACGACAAATAAATTATTCAACCGGCTGGGAATTAGTCCTCTGAATTCCTCAATCTCGTATTCTCAGATGAATGGGCTTAAATGATCTGGGCTTGGTTGAATGGACATGGGATATGTGTTGTTTGTTTGGGCCAACATTGGCATTTTCGATATGTCCCATCCATAACATTGGCTTTTTGGAAATACAATACGTCCTCTAGAAGTGATAAACATCAACTTGAACGTGAGGTTTATCGTGACAGTTCAATGCACAGCTATCTTTAGCCTTGTAGAAACTTGATCTTATTCATTACAATAAGGACCTGTTGAAAGCATAAAATATGTCAGCTTCTTATCGATATGTGGACTCAATTTTATCTCTAGTATGCAACAGGTAGCTAAAAGCTCGTTTTTTTTTTTGCTCTGTATACAGTAAGATAATGTTACGTACTTCCATATAAAGTGTACGGTTTTCTCATTAAAATCTTCTTCAGCTAGTTTTGTAATCCCCTCTATCACCTTGCAGAGAAATTTATACGTGTAGATATCATCTTCTAGTGGAATTCTGAGAGAAACTGCTTACAGGCTTAGAGCATGGTCATGAATGTTGAAATCCAAGCGTAAGGCTGTGACTGCTTTAAATACTTTGTTTACGAAGAATTGATACTAATATTCTTATGCAGTGTTCTCGGTGATGGATATCTATGCTTTGAGTTATCTGCTGTGAACGCAAACCAACCCCCACTTACAGTATATCGAATCAAAGAACCTGTCAGCTGGCAATTTGAAAAGGCTGGTGAGACTAAATTTATAGTCTTTGAAACTTGCACAGATCACAATATTTTGTATTGCGACTTTGCCTGCGTGCTGTGTATTTTCCCTCATCAATGCATACAAACAAGGGCGGAGCTAGGTTAGGGGCTAGGTTGGGCCCTAGCCCCACCTAATTTCTTTTTAAAAAAATAATAGGTATGTTTTTTTAAAAAAAAAATTTTAACTAGACCCAATCAATTTTCTCTCTCTTATTCTCTATCTTCACTCTTTGTGCATCTTCATTTTTCTCCCTCATGCCATCGCAATTTTCGTTACTTGAAATGGCCGTAACTTCACCGTCGGTCGTCGATTTTCAAAATCGATTGTACATTTAGAAAGTCAGAATACATAAACTTTCTTTTAATACCAAAATTTCGAAGTTTCTTTTTTGTCTTGAAATCGGTCGTCGCCCATCAGTCGTCGCTTTCACCGGAAATCGTGAGAAACTTTTAATATTATACTTACTACAGCTCGTTGTTGTTGGTTCTTCTGAATTCCAATAATTGATATATATTAAATTGATGATTGTAGGTACTATATTTGAGCTGATTGGAAGGTATTGATAATATTTCCGAATTTATTTGGGCATTATTTCGAAGGTTCTAGATGATCTTGACATTCCCGAGCAGCTAAATGACATGTTTATATCAATACCAGCAGAGCTCAGGAAGAACCTATGAATGCTATAATCCTGTTGTCTGTCATATTCGTTCAAACAATTGAAAGTGGCTCATCTATATCAAAAGTTGAAATTTTCTTACTAAAATTCTGAAATAAGAAGATGGAGAAGATGTATCTGAGTTTGAAGAAGGAAAGATCAGAGTCGACAAACGGCCATTTCGCTTTGTGGAATTTAATGTAATCTAGTTTGTTTAGTTGGCTCGAGTGTAGGACTACTTTTAGTGGGCGGGGATATGCAAGGAGCCGAAATCTAAAAGTGACGTCAAACTTTTAGTGTCGTCATGGTAAATAAATATGTAAGCCATGTTCTGTATTTTTAAATCGATGATAATATCAGTATTTTTTTTCATTCTACTTCCTGAAAGGATCAGAGGAAGCATCGTAAAGATCAATTAACGAGATTTGGGGCGGATACAATAATAAAACTCACTTTATTATCATATTATCAATTTTTTAATTATATTTAAGCTCTTTTAAAATATACACGTACTAATATATAGTTTTTCTGGAAGTATTTTCACGAAACTTATTTGCTCAAAATAAACCCGAAGAAAATCAGAAAATCCCATTATGTGCATAGCGCATTAAAAGTTCAAATTAGTTGAAATAAGTCTAACGGCCCCAGCAATATAAAAGAACCAAAGAATTGTACAATGCGAAGAATCCACTAGGGATTGGGACATTGGGTGACATTTTCACAAAAGGAATCTCCTTTCACCAAAAGAAAATTAAATAGACACTCCTTCGTAATATCCTTCGAAGTGACACACATATTGGATATCTTTGTTTACACACGTATTGGATATATAATTTCGATATACTTGATTACGTTATCATTTTATTGGCGAGCCAACGGTAGACATGAAAAATTCTACAACTTATATGATCATGTACTTCTTAAACTTCGAAAAATAATGACTTTGGCAAATATTTTCCTCGAAATTAACATGATGTACAAATTACAACACTTGCAGTGAGTTCTTTTCTGGGACACATGTTTGTGTAAAATTAAAGATTGATTACACAAACTGCACCATGCTCGATCCAAACATTAAACAAACCACAAGAATGGATATGCCGCCCGCTGTATTAGAAACAGATTCATGATCAGCCACCGCAAGCGGCGGCGCACGTCGCACCACCGTAAGCATCATTGTTCGACGCCTGGTCTTGTGACGACCCTCCTGCACATGAAAATAGGACGGCTATGACGAGAAAGAGGCTGAGAAAAGTTCCCCACAGCACCAACACCTCTCCGCCGTAGCCTCTGGCGGCGCCTCCGTGCCAGCTGCTAAAATCTCTCAGTTGTCGCATCTTCAATATGCAGCCACGGCGGAGAAAATATTTTTTTGTTCTCACTTACGTTCGTATTATATGTAAATACGTGACTATGTTGAATATTTTCGCAGTGGTAGTCTACATATATATAGAGAGGCATAGGCATGCCGACATGGATGATTGATATTTGGTACTTTGATAAGGATTTTGATAATTTGATAATCAAAATATAGCTTATTCTTACTTTATGGGATACATTTTGGTTAACTGGGAATGAGATATTTAACTTAAATTATAAGATATTGGATCTTTTTAAGTGATATTGTTAAGATTACGATTTGAAGTTAACTCAATCCTAAAAATTAGCTTACGAATAGAAGATTGTCCAAGTCTATATATGCAACTATCAGAGATTTTATCTAACCCACACCACATCACGCTAAAAAATGAACATTTAGAGCGTGAAGTAAAAACAAAAAAATTCTACTGGTGTGCTAATCCCAAAAACTAGCTCAAGATAGGAGGATTGTACAAATTTGTATTTGCAATTCCAAGAGATTTTTATCCAATCGATGTAGAACAATTAAAAGATATTTTGAAATTATATTTAAAAAGTTCAAATAATGTATCATTATAGTAAAAAAAAAAATGTGTCAAAACTTCCCTTTTTTGTTACAATGAGAGAGATATTTTCCCATCTAATTTGCATAGGTGGGATTATAGGACCACATGGGTCTCGGGTTCTCGCCCTTCGAACTTAACCAAGAGATTCTAGCCATGTGTCTGAACTTTTTATATAATTCGGAAGTATTTTACAAAAAGTTAGTGACCGAATGAATGCTTCATCTTTTGCTTATCACTGATGATGCTTAGCTGAAGTGAGTGTTTTATCCAAAAAAAAAAATAAAGAGTAGATATCTTGTGAGACAATATCACGAATCTTTATCTGTGAGACGGATCAACTCTACCGATATATACAATAAAAAATAATATTCTTAACATAAAAAGTAATACTTTTTCATGAATGATCCAGATAAGCGATCTGTCTCATAAAATACGATCCGTGAGACTTTTTCACACAAATTTTCGCCTAAAATAAAATATAATAAAGTTATATTAAAGTTTATTATATCCACATATCGCGTGCAAGGATACCACCTATATCGTTTGTTTTTTCCTCGTGTGGTGGGATGTGAAAATTACAGGTGAATTTAAAATCAAATTTTAACCATTAATAAAATAAAAATAAAGTCTGACACGTGTCCGTTAATGGTCCCACTTCCACTTTTATTTTGTTTCACTAAATAGGGTAGTCAAACCAAAATTAATGAACCTGAGATATTTTCCAGATAACTTTAGTATTATTGTTTGGTCGGTAGTACCCCCCACTCCAACTACCAACTGAAAAACAAAGGACATTATATTTATACAAATTTTATATAATTAATTAATTAATTAATTTGTTCCACCCAACCAATCCTCTCTTCACCAATTTTGTTGTATCCAGCCCCCGGTGAATGTTGGGACTTGGGAGATATTATTTATAGTTCATCCTGGGTACCTTGTGACATCGATTTTTTTTTTATGCGTAGGAAATCTCAATTGTTACCTTTGGAACGTGAATCGGGTAAATATCAGATGTACGCATTAGTATGCAAACCACGTATATACACCAAGTAAAGTTGCAGAAGAATGTAAACAGACTCAAATACAAAAGGTTTTGTGGGATTCCAAGTTGGGATTTAGGCATCAAGTTCCACAATCAACCAATTTTCTAATTTAGAAGATTTTAGCCATTAATTTTAAAATATACAGAATTTCGACGCATTAATTTTTTCTTTAGATGAGAGTTTTAGCCCACCAAAAATAATACACAATTTGACCCATGAAAGCGAAGATCCTAGTTTTTCATATAAAGTTACATCACAGTAACACTACAAATTATTGGGAATATATATAGTCCTTGATTTTGGAGAGAATTTTTATCGATTAGGTTTTTTTCGTGAGATCGTCTCACGAATAAAAATTAATACTTTGACGTAAAAATTGACATTTTTCTAGGAACGACTCAAATAAAATATTGTTCTCTTACAAAAATTTTTGTGCTTTTTTACCAATTATTACAGTAAATGCCAGATTTATCTTTAGCATGATTTCATTTAATGTAATGACAATTAAACTGCAGCAAGAGTCTCGCTTGCTTGTACATATATATGTGGATGGTGCATGCTTCCCCCACCAAACATAAGATATTTTAAGAAGTCAACATCTTCTATGGTAGTATAGGGTAAGGGAAAAGAACATTGCAGTGATGCAACAATATGTCTGCACGTCGTGTGGACGGTAAGAATATATTTTGTTTTTTTAGTCGTCGAGTCATGTCAAATTTGAAATCTTTGCGCGAGATGGAGTATAACTCATCTATTGTACGTGCGATATATATTTTACGTTCTTGAGAATTCGTAGATATCATCATATATGAATGTGGCGGGTAGGTTGATATCACAGTGGCCCCCTGCATTTCATTGTGTGGCGACTGTTGGTCCTTGAGAGATCGTTACTGGCAAAGGGCGGCTTGAGTTGTCCCATCATCACTTCAAATAATGTTACATGTCTTTTTTTCTTTTTTCTTTTTTCTTTTTATTATGTGATGTATATATTTTGTATTGGATAAAAAATTTGTAATTTATATTTACGTTTATGAGGTGTATTGATTTCTTCTTCCACTCTTGTGAGTCTGGTATAATATAACATGTGAATGTTTGATTAATGATTATATGTTTGATTTTTTCTATCAATATATTTTTAGACCAATTTGTAGCGTAAGGTTTTGTCCAATACGTTTTATCTAGCTATCATGGTTTGCAATGTATTATATTAGCATGAGAATTTACACTACAAGAAAAATGATTTTTCGCAGCACGTCATCAACAGCGTGCATTAAAAGCACGCTGCGAATACTACTTTTCACGGCGTGCACCCATATGTGCGCCGTTAATAGTGTTGCACTTGATACTATTAACGGCGTGCATTAAAAGCACGCTGCGGATATTACTATTGACGGCGTGATTTAAAGCACGCTGCGGATAGTAATTTGATACTATTAACGGCGTGCATTAAAAGCACGCTGCGGATATTACTCTTGACTGCGTTCATTAAAAGCACACTGCGAATAGTACTATCCGCAGCATGCATTTATGTATGCTGTTAATAAATTATATAAACGACAGCGCGCAATAAAGGCACGCCGTTAATAGAATTATTAACGACGTGCAAGTTTATGTGTGCTGTTAAAAGTAAATCATTTTTTTTAAAAAAAATCGTGTTCAGACATTAACGGCGTACATTAATCGCACGCCGTCAATAGTATTATTCACGACATCCATATTATTAGCACGCTGCGGAAAATGAGTTCGAATTTTAAATTAGCGACGGTATTTTAAAGTTGCGACGATTTTAAGACCATATTTAGCGACGGTTGAGAAGAAACCGTCGCCGATAATGGCCACATTTAGCGACGGTTTAAAAGAAATCGTCGCTGATTTAAATCAGCGACGTTTAATAATTAACCATCGCTAATAGACGTACATCGACGACAGTTTAGTAACAAATCGTCGCAAAAAAATCGCAAATTCTCTATTTATACCCGATCTCCATTCCATTTTCCTCCACACCACTTCACAACACTTATATGATTTTAGTTTCGATTTAGATACCTGTTTTTGTTTCAATTTTTGGTTAATTTTTTAATTGTTAATTAAGATCATGAGTATTATTATTATAGTTGTATTGTATTTTTTATAAAAAATTATTAAAATATAAAAGTAATTTTTTTTATATTTACGCAAAATTTAGCGACGGTTTCGTAACTGTCGCGAAATTGTAAAACCGTCGCTAAATTTTAAGACCGTCGCTAAATTAGCGACGGTTTGGCGGTTCTTTACTGTCGCCGATTCGCGACGGTTTTGTCGAAAACCGTCGCTACTATTTTTTTGTTTTATGGCTATTAACGGCGTACACGTGCACGCTGCGAAAAATTGTATTAACAGCGTACATATGCACGTCGTTGATAATAGTATTAACAGCGTGCACGTGTACGCTGCGGATAATTTTGAACTTTTAACCGCTTGCAACTTTGCAGCGTGCAATGCACTGCAGAAAGCTCATATGCGCACTGCGGAAAGCCATTTTTGTTGTAGTGTTACCTTGGACATACCAAAATATAATGGTTGCAGGATTTTATAAATGAAAGTGTCTGATTGTAGTTTATCAACTGACATAACAACACAAAATATTTGATACAAGTGTGAATTTTTCTGTTGTAAATGTTTTAAATGCATGTTTAGTAATTTTTAAAACGCCTGACTTCATTAATTTGCAGTCCTATTCAACTTTTGTTACAAATAGTCAGGACTGGAAAAGATATCGAATTTTCGGTATATTGAGGTTATCATATCGAAAAATATAGAATTTTCTGAATTTTTGTTGCGGTATGATATCAATACCGAAATTTTCGATACGATAATAGTATTGAATTTGAACATTTTTGGTATATAACTAAATAAAATAAAATATTTTTTTGGTATAAAACGTATATATCAATATCGTATCGAAATATTGGTATATCGCAACATGTCAGTATAATCGGTATGTTAATTATACATATCGAAAATCTCGATATACTAAAAATTTCGGTACAATATCGATATAAATATTTTTAATGCAACAATTTTTAGTATGATATAGGATATGATTTTTTGGTATGATATGTTACAATTTAAGCATAAAGTTGGACCACCTATTCATGGCCAGAAAAATAAAAGAAAATCGAGATGGTCGGATAAATGGGGCGGTGGGAATTGGAAGGGAGATGTACATCTATGCGATATTCATTATAACAATAAATTTTATTATTTATATATATATTTTTTAAAAAATTATTCATCTGTAAGAAAGAGTCCAGTTCATCTTCAGACTCGGGGAGAATAAGAGATTGGAAGCTGTTTACCAGGACGACAACCAGTTCGGGTAAAAAAAGTGCTCTTACGTAAATCATCTGAGTATACAATAGCTAGGGAAGCTGATTAGACCGGCACATACTCAAACAAGCTTGGGTTCTCAGCCTAGCTCAGGTTGTGTAAGAAGGCAAAGATAATGAATTAGGGACCCTGTCTGTACCCTCACATAATGACTAATCCCGATCATCTCGAGACAGGCATAGTCTCTGGGCGTACAAGTATGGATCTTCATGCCTCAAAATTATCAATATATCAATCGCCGCACATGAGGACGATGTAACAAGACTAGAATCAGTATGATTTGTCCGTCGTAACAGTATCAGATGGCAGGGTTTGAGTAACTGTCTGATCATGAGAAGTGACCAAGCACTGAAACAAGGTCATCATTATTTTTTATCCTACAGATGCTCATGTTTGCTCGATCATCGGACATATTAACTTAACATTTCCACATCCGCCCATTATATATTCTCTACGCAACATTTTCCTTTGTGTGTATACTCGACTGACTTAAGCGGGGTAGTAGTTATGTCAGAAACCCTTCCGACGCCTCATTGAAGTTCTTTGCTCTTCAAATGTATAGATTACCCTGCCCGGGAACCCTTTTTCCCGGTCACCAGTATTCGCAAGAAAGGAGCGTACATAACCCGACCAAGTAAATTCTCCATCTAGCTCATTCAATTTAGTCGGACATCATCACCGGGTATTTAGCTCATCCTTCAATCATTTCCATTCGTTTTAAAATTTCATAAGTTTGAAGCTACACTTACTATATAATCCATGTACATTAATGGAATTATCGTTCTTGGAATTGTGTTAGATGCCATTTTTGTTATACTCTGTGTACTTAGAGTCCATTTGATAGTTGAAGTGAGAATAGTATTGTATCCCAAATTTGAGTGATCAAGTAATTTTTATATAAAGGTGTGCAGCAGTTGAGATAAGATTATATTTTGTTTGACATTATTTTAAAATATGAATGATTTGTTCAATGACCTAAATACCTATATTGACTTTTCAACTGCATCACATACCCGTGAGAGCACTAATAACTCATCCTCGTATAAAAAAAAAAAAAAAAGATTCAAGAAAGAACCAGTAATTCTATGAATTTCACTAAAATTTGCTCGTAATCAATGGTTTACCTTGCAGAGAAGATTCAAATCCACGCCGACACCACTGCATCTGAACTTGCGGTAGTTGTGTGCTCATGAAATAGGTGAAGAATGAGAAAATGACTATTTTGTTAGAGGAAACATTAATTGGGACATCTCTGTTGTCCCGTATTTCATCGTTGTGCATTGCCAGCTTTAAAAAAATAATAAAGCTTTTAAAAAATAATAAATTTGAAAAAATAAAATAAAATTGGAGAGTCCCAAAAGTTTATGGCTTCATTTGGGTTTATTTTTGGCATGATTAGGAAGTGTATATTCATAAGATTGAATGCATAGAAAATGTCGTTTATGTTTATATTCTCGCCTTTTGAATTTTTATTTATTTTTTACTGAAGAGTTCATGCTTACAATTAAAGGTAATAATTATGCAGAACGATTAGAAGAAAAAAACTCCCAAGAAGACATGTCTTATTCTTGCCAAAAGTTATAGTCAGTGATAACAACACAACTCAAATATTTTAAACTATATATAACAGTTCAAAAACCACGGTTCGATCGTTCTCTCAGCTGAGACAATTCTTGCACTCCCACAATTACTAACAAGAGCATAGATTTAGAATGGGAAAATTTGCATTGTTGGTCTTGTATTTTTTTTATTTTACGATTTTATTTATCTATCTTATCAAATTTCAGTTTTAATATGTTATCTTTGTTTTGTTAATTTTATTCATTTTTCTGATGTAACACTCATACAACGCTGATGTGATAC
Source organism: Primulina tabacum (assembly GCF_025594145.1). Classification (NCBI taxonomy): domain Eukaryota; kingdom Viridiplantae; phylum Streptophyta; class Magnoliopsida; order Lamiales; family Gesneriaceae; genus Primulina; species Primulina tabacum. The sequence goes on along the minus strand of NC_134558.1, from coordinate 33,629,782 downwards.
ATCGTGTGTAATATTATATCAGCACTTTACGGTTATAACATAAATGACCAAAAGTGCAAAAAGACAAACATACATGACTGAAAAGACGATTTTATAAAGGTGATATCATAATTTTTAAACTAATCCAACAACAAATTTAATCAAATATTACCATGTTTGGAAATGAACATTTATGTACAGTGATGTACTTCAAGTAAATTGGACAATGTATAGATGGCAAATCCGATCGAGCCAAATATGATGCTGAAACCTGGTGAAATAAATTCAGAATCTCTTCTTTTCTTTGACAGGTCCTCTTGGAATCTTGTTAAGAACTTTGGAATCAAATTTCTTGAACAATTTCTTCATATCCTTATTCCCCTTGCTTGCTACATAATCCACCTCATCTTGATATCTTTCATATAATGCCGGTACAGCTAACAAGCAAATAAATCCTGTAAATTTAACCCAAAAAAAAAAACTTTGAAGATGGTGAGAAGAATTTTCGCGAGTAATTGGCAGTTTTAGCGACACATTTCGGGTGGCGGCTAAATCATCTTACCGGTGTATAAAAGATTTAAGGAGCTGAAGTAGTTTCCAATTCCTGACAGTATCCATAGGAATGCCATTGCCTAAATATTATATAAACCATCACGTTACTCATATATTCATGTTTTTGTTTGAATAGACTGGTTGGCTCGTGAGATGAAGATATATATATAATAAATTGAAAAGATGAGGATAACATAAATTTTTTTACTATAATAATTGTAAAACTTGAGCCATGTTATGAAAATGATAGGTCACATGCACGGAATATATATGCACGCAGAAAGATTATTTAGCTAATAATGTACCATTAAAAAGGTCTTCAAATCTTTCCCCGACGAAACATCGAACAGTTTTAATATTGTCGTGTTGATTTTGGCGTACAACCATCGGAATGTGGATTCTGGTATTGTGATTGCTCGTAGCTCCGAAGGATTTCTAGATATAGACGATATCGGAAAAATATCAAACAGAAAAAAAAAAAGAATCGTTGCAATTTAGAGATTTGCATATAATATATTACTTGTGAACTAGTCCAGCTCCAGAAGACCAGACGAAGCTGAGTATCATCAAAATCATGGAGATGTAACATAAAAGTGTGACGAAATTATATTCCAGCACTTCAAATAGAAACCATATAGTTGTGCATCCGACGAGTATTGCTGCTGATAAATTCTTGTTTCTCCACAGTAGTATGTCAGCAACTGCAGCAAAAAAAAAAAAGAACAAATACAAATTTCATTTCATTTATAATAAATCGCTAGGTAATTACGTTCATCTACTTACATAATATTAGAATTAACAGTTTTTATATATCAATAATCGTTGAAATAAAAGGGAGAATTCTAAATGTAGTCATGTATATTTGTCTTTTTACGATTTCGATCATTTATATTGTCAAATTTCAGTCTTGATTTTATATATTTCAATTTATGACAATTTTAATCCATTTTCTTAGAGTGCTGACGTGACATTACATACTAAAAAAAGGACTAAAATTGTAACAACAAAAAAAATAAAATTCAAAATACAGATGACTAAAATAACAAATAGACAAACATACAGAACCAAAACTACAATTTCCCGAAAAAAATTAAATTTAGAATAATAAAACCTACCATCTATTGCCTTTTTGTTTTTATTTGGTGGACAAAGAGCAAATTTAATTCTATAGAGAGAATAGTGAAAAATAAATTAAAATATAAGTTGACGAAAAATACAATCCAAATCAAATTTAAGCAACCATTTTCCTTTATATATAATTTATTCATTTATTTTATAAATTAATTAAATAATCTTTAAACTACACTAATAATTTTACATCTTTGGAATTAATCTTCTTATTTTTCCCTGTAGAATCATGCAACTATATATTAAGCCTTAAGAGTTAAAACTGATATAAAAGGAGTTGAAATTTGACCTTTTCCTCCACCAAGAATGACATGCAAGGGCTTTTCCCGACCAAACAATCTTCTTTGAGGGGCCGGAGCGTCATCGGAATCCGACGAATAAACGGGCATTTTTCCTTTGATATTTTTGGAACTCTTGAAAGAACAAAGATAGCTGTTTGTATCTCGGAAAATATAGATGGATCGACGTTTATATAAGCTAATACATGTTGGGAATAGCAGACTTTAATTTGATGCCAAGTAACTTTGTAATAACTCTGGAAGGAAAGGAATAGCTTTGGCATCACTAAAAAGATTGCATCAACAATTCGATTCTGCGTCTACACAGAGGCAATTGGACCATTTAAAATAAAGGCCCGTAACCTGATATAGATCAAGAACAATAAATTAATATCCTTCCTAAATTTTATTTTTAATTTCTTTAAATAGCAATTTGAAAATTTTTAGATCTAATTTTAAATTTAAGATGATGTCTTAAGTAGATACATAATCATAATAAATAAATAAATAAAAATTACTAACCAATATGTAACATAAAAATAATAAATACATTGAAAGAAGTTTCTCGAACTCTCGATATAACATATAACATAGAATATAATTATTATTTCGGTCCTAAAATCGGTGATACAAAAGAATTTTAAAAAATAGACATATTGTTAGAATCTTACGTTATGAAGAAAAAAGAGTAAAAATAGAAATAAAACAACAAAGATCCAATTATGGAGCAGACAATTAATGTCGCATCTAATCACCGAAAGGCACAGATCCAATTATGGAGCAGACAAAAAGTCAAATGAGATCGTTGATGGATGCATATATGATTGAATTCTCACACAAAATCTTGATAATGAATTCAAACTTCAACAATATTTGGAATGAAATATTTTGAGGACCACTACAAAAAATTAAAAGTGAAAATGAAAATGCATGCGCATGGATAAATGATAAAAATAAATTTTTAAAAAAATATATAGAACTAATAACAATTATTGTAGTAATTAATATCAATGCTATGTTGTTTCTGAAGAACGTTGTACATTCGTTTTAGGGTGTACGAAATGTTGAAGTAGATGGATATGATCAATGATCATAGTTTGATTTCTCATATCAATATTTTTTCGGACAAGCTTGTCGTACATGACTTATCCAGTGTGGTTTACCTGATTAGCGTGTTTACATGTTGCCCTAAAAATTTATTTGGTACACACTGAATAATAACGGTGGCAGCCTCTCACTTAATTTAAAAAAAAAAAATGTACATTTCATAGTCACCCTTTGTTATGATCCAACTTGATGAAAATATTGAATCACTTTTTTAAAGATCTTTCAAAATGACTTTTTGACCTTAGGATCCTACTTTCGTCCCTAATATAGGAGATGCCAAGTGTTTAATCTTTCAATGTTTGTAATTTATTAATTAACTACTTGATATTTTTCATCACTAAACGAAGTTGGACATTTTACCGTTCACTTGATATTCAAGTTTTGTACGCTAAAAATACTTAGAATTTTCCTTGGGTTAATAAAGTATGTTGTTTAATAGTACTAAATGCTTTAGTGTTGAATCTGAGGGGTTAATTGTTAATTAAATTGTAATTCTGAAGTTAGATTATCATTTAACAAGTTTCTATGTGAAAAAGTGACTAGACTATGTAATAATTTCGGATTTTATATACTTTACTTATTTTCCAACATTCATGAAATTGTAGTGACTAATACCATTTTCAACCACAAAATCTATTTTGGTGCAAATTTTACATTAAAATAGTGCGATTTCTGCACCAAATACAACATTAATTCATCTGCAACACATTTACTTCAAATCTTACACCAAAAGAATATTCTCGAAATATTCATTTTATTTTACATATATTAATTATTATATTTTATTTAATATATTTTTAATTGATATTAATTTTTTGAAATTTGTATTAAATTATATTAATTAAAAATCATAAAAACAAATTAGTTTTTAAATATTAATAATTAAAGTAAATAAATAAATTAATTAAAAATCAACAATTGTTAATTTATAATTTTTATGATTAAATATCTACTTATTAAAATAATAAAATAAATATTATATTATTATTTAAATACTATTTATAATTTACATACAAATATTCATAATAAATATAATTAAAAAATTAAAAATTTATTTTTTTTAAAAAAAGGAACACCCCTGCGCCAAATTGGCGAAGGGGTCTCGTCCTGCGTCAAATTTGGCGCAGGAGAAAAGGGCTGCGCTATTTTACATTAGAGATATATAAGCTGCACCAAAATGGTGTTTCCGAGAATTACACGATATGCTTAAAAGACTTGATCGAACATTTTTGAAGTTTATACGAGGATAGATAGTTGAATTATTTTGTTTTTTTAATTATTTTTAATTTTTAATCATGAGTAAGTATAATTTTTTGATTATGTTTAAAATTTTACTTGTGTCTAATTGTATTTGTTTAATTATATGTCATTGTAATTTTTTTCAATTATGTGCAATTTCATGGTGTATTTTTAAAAATAAAAATAAAAAAATAATATTTTAACATCGTTTAACCGCTATAAAAACATATATAGACACTGATATAAGCACAAGACCTCCAACTTCATTTTACCTTTTGAGGGACACTTTATCCAAACGCATGCACCTTTTAATCTTTTATATATCATTGGAGGCTTTTAAAATCATTGCAAGTACTTTATTCAATGTTTATTTTGTCTCTCCAAATAATTTCTTTTAAAAAAAATTATGATGGAGTCGTTTAATGTAACAGCGGGCTACACTAACGCATAAAAAACTAACTTTTTTTTTTTTTTTTTAGAATTAAAACATGATATTGCTTACAAAAAAAATTAAGAAACAATATTATTCCCAATTATTACACCCTAGGAAATTGTAGAGCAACATGATGATACATATATAGATCATAATCATAACTTATAAGCGTGACGAATCTAAAGTATACAAAGAATTACCTTTGGCCATTTTTTTAAAAATATTGATATATTAGTAAAAAAAATTATTAAATGGAAAATATTGGATATTTGAGACAAATAAAAACTGAAAAGATATCTATAAAATTGAGATGGGAAAATATAAGTAATCAATCAAACGGTATAAAATCGTAAATTTTGTTCTTAATTAAAGTCCCGTAGTATACATCTGAAGAATAGAGAGTGAGCGAAAAGCTCAAGTCGTAGTATTGTAAAACTAAATAAAGAATACAAAGAAAATATGTTTATATAACTAGTGTAAACAGAAAAAGAATAAAATTATTAATCTACCCTTGAGAGCTAACAATAATATATTCTAACAACATCAACCACAAAATTATCCAACAAGTTAATTTGTTCCCTTTTTTTAATATTAAAATTTACAAGAATAAATTTCAATTCAAATAGGTTTATATCATAACCAAATTGGAATACGAACAACCAGAAACAAAAGTAAATTTTTTTTGATTTTATTACAATCGAAATCCTCCATTTTCATATCAGAACCACTATTTTAAATTTCTACCAATCCTAGACATAACTTAATGATTAAAATTACATGGATACAAATTGAATGAAAAAGAAGAGCAAATTTAAGGCATTTTCAATCGTTTTGTGTTAATTTTTAGTTCTCTAAATATATATTTCGATGGTAAAAATAGTATAAACTAATTTCTTGATATGTTCCATGATTTCTTTCATTTATTTTTCTATTTTTAAAATAATTATTTCTCTAATAATATATGAAATGTGGAGTTCATATTAGATAAACGCACATACGTGTATAGTTCCACCAATGTAGTATTGAACGCTGATATTCTAAATAAAAATAACTAAAATTACCAAAAATAAAAATATACAAAACAAAAGTTGAAATTTTAACAACATAAATTATTAAAATCGCAAAAAAAAAAAAAAAAAAAAAAAAAAAAAAAAAACCGAATGCAATTTCGCCTAAATCTTTTATAATTTTTGAATTACAAACATTCCTTATAATTTTTTTTGATATAATATTTAGGTAATATTCTTCGACCGGCCCTGTTAACATAATTAACTAAGAACGTTAATTAGCTGCCTCTATAAATTGAGATTCAAAACCTCACAAATCCCCCAAACACACAGAAAATAGAAATGAATTCAAAAGTAGCAAGCCTCGCAATACTTGTCCTTGTAATGTTTCTTGCGGAAGTCGAGCTCGTGAGTGGCGCGGTGACATGCAACCCTCTGCAGCTGAGCCCATGTGCAGCCGCTATCATATCGTCCAGCAACCCGAGCGCCACGTGCTGCAACAAGTTGAAAGAACAGAAACCTTGCCTCTGCCAATACATGATGAATCCCAATCTTCAGAAATTCATCAATTCTCCAGGTGCCAAGAAAGTTGCCTACTTCTGCGACGCCCCTTTCCCCACTTGCTAGCATATATATGATTAACTATGAGTAAATCTTCAATATGATATATATCTCATGCATTTCCCAGTGACTGTATTCAGATTTCTGACATAGATGTATGTCAGAATTGCTAGCTGTGTCATAAAATTTCTGCTTTAAATTAACTTGATGATGTAATATATGTGGTTGAACTTTGAAGTAGTGAAATTTGTGTCTGTTTACTTTCCAATTAAAACATGGATTAGACTGCCATTGTATTTGTATCATAAATGTTTATATTCGTTTCTTTTCTTCTAAACCATGAGCGTTTATATTGTTATTTTTCGTATAAAATGGAGGTGGGATTAACCTAAACCTAGACTAATTAACTAAACATCTCACACAGTTGTTGGGATTTTAACATATATAATACGTAGAACAAACAAGAGCCGATCTCTATAGAATAAAAAAAAAAATTTTGAAATTTATTTTTCGTCCTCTCAAACATATTAGATCATTTTCTCCCTCATATTAATTTACCAAGTGTCCCCTTAATAGACTAATATGGAAGAAACAAAATATAATGAAAATGAGCAAATTTTTTATAAGACGATCGTACTTATCTATATTTGTTAAACGTATTGATCTGATTCATAATTGTATTGAAAATAATACTTTATACATAAAAATAATAACTTTTCATGAATCTAGTCGAATCGAAGATCTTTATCATAAAATTAACTCACGAGAGCGTCTTATAAAAGTTTTTTTAATAATGATATAGATTGTCTATCTCATTTATATTTGTGTGGATGTCTTTTTTTTTTTTTTTTTTAACAATTTAAAGGAGAACAATGAGTGGCACAATCTTTTATTCTCGAGTTCAAATTATTTTTAATATATATCCACTTTGAAAAAAAAAACCAAAAAATTGAGAAAGAAATAAGTGACCAGTACCTTTGGTGCTGCACATGCAACACAGTGTTTTTTGTGCAAGAGAGTGAAACTATTCGTGAACAACTCGATTAAAACACGACCCGATTTGAAATAAGAGATATGAACCTGGAGCAATGAAACGGGTGTGCCCCACAGTAGCATCCAATTGATAAGCTCCTAATACCAATCGTGAACTCAAGCTCGATTCATACTTTCTTATTGTCTTAAAATTAATATGCTATTTTTATTAAATTTTTACACACGTTTTAATCATCAACTATCCCAGCTCAAAATCGGGTATGCTGTTCTAAAAAAGATGTATGTATATCAAGGTCAATAACGAGTAGCATTCAATTCACTACTTGATCGAGCTCGAAGTCGATTGATGGCAAAAAAAATTCTTCGAGCTAAGCTTGAGCACGGTTACTCGAAGTCAACTTGACTGCATGCTGAAGACATTCCTAGAAAAATATAAAACTGGATTAATCATATACGATGCCACAAATTCCACAATACCAAAGAAGAAGAGATGAAAATCATGAAAAAAAGACTGTCGTACTTGCACCAACCTTGTCACCAACTTTGCTTTATACCATTTAACTTGAGTTCGTATAGCAGCAATCCAATTACACAAGATCAGACCATTTCGAAATCACTAGCCTTCTGTTGATGCTGATTTCTCCAAGAGTGATGAGGTCATCCCGAGTCCTTCATTTTGGTGCCTTCCCCATCCACCAATGTCAGCCTTGGAATAAGCCCGGTAATACAAGGAGGAAGCCACCATCGACAATAATATTAGAGAAGCACCAGCAGCAAATACACCCTTCCTAAGAGCGGTACAGGACAAGTCCTCATCGTGAAAGGTTGAACGGTATTTGGTGCGGTAAGAATTTCTCACTGATGCAGCCAAAAGACATGCCTCTGCCGCCAGAAAGGTGATCCTGTTCGTTTCAATTACCAGGTGTTTAGAACGAAAGATTCAACTCTGTGGCATCAATTATATTCAAAAGGAGTTGAACAAAGAGAAGGATAACATACAAACAAACTGTAATATCTTATCCCACTTGGGCCAATATAAATGGGTTTATAAGTGTGTATGAACTGTTCTACCAATTTGGGCTAAATACTATTCGCAAAACAAGATCAAGATCGGATATGAAGTAGTTGGTCGAGCATGGTATCTCACGTGCACAGTATACAGGATAGGTAGAAAAAGACATTGTTCCTAAGATTTAATGGCTAAAACAAATTTCATGAAAGGAGGCAATACAGAACAATAGTTTGGATAAGTTACAATCTCGAGCTGTCGGATTCAAGGATGATAAAAACGCTACCCCAAACACTGACATTTTTATATTGCATTTGTAATGCTTCATCTATGAAATTTTAATATCTGATCATTCTATGTTATGCATTTTAAAAGATAAAAGTAGAATGATTACACAAGCCCTTTTCTCGCTTATAATATACAGAACAATCTGTGCGAGGTACTGTACCCCCTTTGTGCTCAGTAAATAAACTTTTACTTCCAAATATAGTTCCTCCTTTTGGCCTGGAGAACCAGATCCTACTTTCATATCCTTGCTTCCTTACAAATCAACAAAAATTAAATTCTCCTAATTCAACGATTTTTTTCATGCAGAATTAAGGCCCTTTTCTTTTTGTTCTGTGATCTGTTGACGAAGACCCATTGAACCAACGAACTAGAGTAACTGATAGTAACTGTTTAAAGAAAGCAGGTCCACGTCATTTTATACATGAAGTTGAAATGAAGAATGAAAGAGATACTGAAAAAGTTCTCCGGTTTTGTATGTGTTTTAACATTTTCATACTTACAAGGGTAATGTACTTTTCTGGTGGAGTCCAAATGCTACAATTGGAATTTTCAAGAAACATAACCCCATCACAAATGTGTGCAAATCCAAGAACACAGTCTCGCAAGTGAAATAGCAGAGTAAAAGCTCAACTGAATAAGAATATTGTAAAAACTCTTTGTAGCATCATGTTTTCGCGTGTTCACAGAATTGAGATCAGCATCAATAAGCTTATTGCCAGTGGTCGCATATACTACTCATTACTGAATTTACAGAAGTTGAAATGCGACCACTTATTACTCAATTTACAGAAGTTGAAGGAACTCAACGAAAGATTCAGCTTTAAGGTGAAGATTGGGAGCGGAGACATTGTGGATGTGAAAGGGAAAGGCATGGCTTAGGTCAAAACTTCAATGGGCGTCAAAATTAGAATATTCACTTGAGCTCAGAGACATGCAACATCAATGACTGTCAAGGAGCCGAGTTAAAGTGCATTAAAAATGTTGTTCGGTTTTTGACGAAGCTTCCATTTTTCAAAAGCAACACTTGGAGGGCACGTCCAACATTGCAACTTGTACATGCTAATGCACGGCCAATGAAGGAAACCACAGAATGCTTGTGTAGAAGACCAAAGCTTCAATGCTAAAATCTTGAAAGGTAAAATTCAATGATTATTGGTGTTCGTCATAAAAATGCCATGGAAATTGTTGAAAATACTAGCAGTTCCATTTTCAACCGGGAATTGATGTTTTTTCACGTAAAGACCAACTCTGCAACATGCAGTCCAACAATAAATCTCAGAAGACATAGGAATTAGAAGTGTTCTAAAAAGCCCGCTTAGGAGCTTAAGCGCGCTTAAGCTTGAAGCTCGACAAAAATACCCCACTTCGGAGAAAAGCGAAAAAAAGCGGTTAAACTGTAGTTTGACCGAATTAAGCGTAATTAAGACGTTTAATTAAGTGTGCTTAAGCACAATTAATCACATCTATTTATTTTTAGATTTTTATATTTCGAAGGTATGTCTTTTATTTAAAATAATAAATTAGGTTTATAATTTAGATGTTTATTTTTTAATTTAATTATGATTAAGCATCTCTGATAATGATTTGATAAATATTTAACATTTTTTAATGTGGTCTAGTTGAAAAAAAAAATTGCAATTTTGAGATTTTTATGCTCTTATAAATATGAGAATTAATGCATCAGACTTAAATTTATCATATTTATTGGTGAGATAATTACAATTACACTAAAAATAAAAAACGTTTTTTCACGCTTAACCTGTCTAATCTCGCTTAAACTTAAAAAGCTTGGAGCTCGACATCCGCGCTTCGGGGCGCTTCTCGCTTTTTAGAACCTTGGGAATTAGTGGTCGAAGTTAAATATGAAATAAATTTGAATTTAGAAGCAACGATTCTACATAGAAATTAAAGAAAACCCCAACGATTCTACATAGAAATTAAAGAAAACCCCTCTAGATAACATATCTCTTCGCACTTGTGCAATCTTTCAAGATCAAAACTTCTCATTTTTGTTATTCAGTTATAAAGTCACAATTATGGAGCCTTTTAATGAGTTGACCCAACAACTTTTAGTTCAATTCAAGCACATGAGTACACACTGTCTCCCAAAATTTTCCAATAAATATTTTCCCCAAGAACCTTTCGAACTAGCCTTAGTACATCTCTACATACAAATTACACACCACTCAACTTTTGTTTGATGGTGTATAGAGAACCACAAACTTCGAACAATTCATCATTATCGACACAAATGAGCCGGACCAAAGACTAACTCATCTTTTCACATTCGAACATCAGTGTTAATACATAGAGTAGGCTAGTGCTCGAGATCAACTAACATCAGAGATCAGATTTCTCTACCTTGCATATTCACTATGTCAATATTTTACAAGATTGGGAAGGAATTCAACTTCCTAATGGCTCCGTCATAAAAGTAACAAGTTTGTGGTAAACCAATTACACAAGTGAAAGAAGAAAATAGCTAAAAAATTATGGAAGATATTGATACCAGCGAAGTACCTAGGAGTTGTAGAAAGACAAATGGAGGCGAACCAACTCTATAAAGTCACAAAGAAAAAAATATCAAGGTCACCCACCTCAAAATTATCAGCAGCTACAAGTATCAGAGGAAATGGAAGTGAACCAACTCAACAAGGAGAAAAACAGTGGTAAGATCATCATTACCATGAGAAAACGAAGAAGAAAACAGCACAGGTAGCAGACCTCCCACCCATCATCCCTCTCCCAAAGCACAGGCACTTGGTGACGCCGTTAATCAAAGACTGGCTGATCAAAAGCACCCCAAACGCCGTTAACCCGTACAACGTCGACGCATCGATCCCGTACACACAGTAGGTCTTCTCATCGTACTCGTCAGGCGCAACCCGGGCCTGCACAAAATTAAAAACAACCCAGAAAAAAAATGAAGAGAAAAATCAACACTTTCCGCGGAAAGAAATCGACCAAAAACCCGGAAAAAAGAAACAACAGATAGCTTGAAACGCAGAAAAATCACCCAGCTACGGCGTCGTTCGGCACCGACAGCGAATACAAAGGCAATGAGGTGCAGAGAGATAGCGAGCAGAAAAATGAGAACCGAAACTCCCATCGCTCAACTGATTTTCCTCCCTCGCAGGGTTTTGCATTGGAATGATTGAGATTGTAAATTTTACTGTGTAATCAAGCCTTTTGTTGGTTCGTGGAGATCGGAGAGAAGAACTTTGGAAAGCAAAGCGAGTATTATGGCTTTCATCTTCTTTTTTTCCTTAAAAAGGTTCCCAGACGGTGCTAAATCCACTAAGAGATGGGAACATAAATGGATCAACTGATAAATATCGACGAGATCGCTTCTAATCTCATACATGTAAGAATCTTTATCTGCAAGAGACTATCTGACAATACTTTATCAGATATGTCAATATTATCGATAATCACAATGAAAAATAATAATTTTAGCATAAAAAATAATAATTTTTCGTAGATGACTCAAATAAAATATTCGTTTCACAAAATATGACCAATAAAACCGTCTCACATGAGTTTTTGTCAATATCTATTATGAATTTTACAGCTCACACATTTGCTTTTCTCAAACAAGGTTTTACAAAATGTTTTTATTTTTTTTAAAAAAATCTTGAATTCTATATGTTTAATTTATTATTATTATTAAATATATCAGATTTCAATTTTTTTGTACAATTATCAATTTCATACACATAGTAAATAAATTTAATTGTGATTATTATTAAGCAATAAAATAACAATAATAATATTAAGATTAATGATACCCATGATAATAAATAATATGAAATAAATTAATATTATTATTTTTAGAAAAATTATAAATAACGATATTAACAAAATTAAATATAATAAATGTGGTAAATTAATTTTAACAGAATAATGGTTGAGTACATTTTCTTTTAAACAAAAACAATCGACTTGATTATAAATTGTTCGATTTTATTTTATTATAAGAAAAATTGGTTCGTTTACCATAATTTTAACAGAATTATGGTTGAGTACAATTTCTACTAAACAGAAATAATCGACTTCACTATAATTTGGTTCGATTTTATTTTCTTAAAAAAGTTGGTTCATTTATTCAATTTGACTTCCATTATTTTACTAAATAAATTATTTAAATCAAATTAATTGAATTTTTCAATATGATTTAATTTTTATCAAGTTCAGTTTTATATTGAATATTTTAATCAAACTTCTAATTTATTTTTTTTAATTGTTTATTTTTTATGCTAACTGAAATAGTCGACTTTAATTTGATTAAGTTGGCTTCGTTTTTTATGAAAAAATTGGTCGGTTCATGTAATTAGAAATTAGAATTTGCAAATTTTGTAATGTCAGTTACAAGAATTATTTGCCATTTTTGAGCTGGTTACTACTTCTGTAAAGACAAGTTCATTTGAAAACAACGATGGGAATATCTACTAATAAATTTGGTTACAAAAAAACAAACATGCATGCTAGAAAAGGGCGACACGCTTATGTCCGTCGTTTGCTGTTATATTTCATCTACTACAATAAAAAAAATTACAACTCATTATTACATAGCAAAAACTTGTGTGAGACGATCTCACGGATCGTATTTTGTGAGACAGATCTCTTATTTAGATTATTCATTAAAAAGTTTTACTTTTTATGCTAAGAATATTACATTTTATTGTGAATATCGGTAGGGTTGACCCATTTCACAGATAAAGATTCATGAGACCGTCTCACAAGAGACCTACTCTTATTACATGTGTTAAAACGCGGTGGTTACTATTTTTTTTAATGACCATCAAATATATAATGCACACTATACTCTTGAACTAAGACTGGAAATTACGCAAATCATATAATTGTATTAGATAAATCATGTGTCGAATAAAATATTAAAAGAAAAAATCGAACACATGATCATTGATTAAATATTTACATATTCTAGCAACTCGGACATCCTTTGAGTTGATACTATTAATTGCGTGTGTATTGATTATACCTTCGGATTTTATTTAATTTTCTTGATTCAAATAAATGAGTACAGATGATATGTTGATGACGAATGTTAATGAAAGATAAAAGTAAAAAACAAAACTTACCTCGGAAGGCCAAAGAAGTTTATGGAAGGGAAACTTGCGATCCGACAAGGATCACTATGCAAAAGCTTCTGATAAGTGAATGGTGAAACCCGGTTTGATTCCGATATGAGACGGGCAATACAGAAGCACTTACAAGTCGTAACCTTGGGATATTTCTTAAATTCACAGCCGGAATAAGGCCATCTCACTTAAAATGCAGAACTAAATAGTAAGCCCCAACAACTATTAATCAGGATAGGGGAAAAAAGATCTATTAATATCATATGACAAAAGAAAGAAAATAAAGAATTTGAAAAAAGATTGGTATATTTTGAAGTTTGAACTAGTAAAGATGTCGCTTGTACAGTTCAGCTCAGCTTTGATCAGTGAATTCAAATTGTTTTCCTCTCTTTCCACAACAACCTTCATGTTAACCTACCCCCAAACATAATACAAACGATCAATTTCTTTCCCGTCGAGGAGATTTCTCAGGGTGGTATTGTTTTTCATTTTGGCTCAGCGTGACTAACAGAGGCATAAAAGGCAAAAACCAAATGTGATTACCCTTCTTCACAATCCCCGTACCCTCGGCATAAAAATGGGTAGAGATCCTCCTTTTCAACAATAGGAGGCGAGAAAGGGAGCCTATCTTCACCGACGGCAGAAGAAAGCAAAGTCCGGGTGGTTGACCTGGCGCAAATTTAGCCAATTATCAGCATCTTGCAAGAGAGAATCGGCCAACTGGCGCTTATGACCTGCATCTGGAGTCCACAATGATGATCTATATCTGTACGAGGCAAGCCCAAATACCGGAAGCAAAATCTGGGGAACACCATCGGTTTCAGTTGTATATGTTACAGTTGGAGGTTTCACGGTTTCACTTCCTGCAGAAGTAAATGCAAAAAACCAGGAAATTAGATGGGATGCTTAAAACACTAAGATACACGGATATTCCGGAAACTAGGCACACAACATTGAATACACCTTATCCACACGAGTACCATGGAAAAACAAGCCAGAATCTAGAAGGACGAAGATAACTCTATCGCAATGAGTGCAATTCCTACCAGCAAACAACAAAGCATATATTTATTAATGTATATGCATACATGTGAATGATTACACATTCTATTTCAATTTGGATTACCGATCATGGAATCTAAGGTGCATTTATGCATACATCAAGCCTTTAACTATAGCGTCACATTTCACCTTTGATTGATCTCCTGTGCAATTAAGTAGCATTTAAGGCACACCTCAATCCTTTAAGGCACATCTCAATCCTTTAAGGCAAGTGTTTTGTTAAAGTATCACGCCTTCAACTTAGGTGTTCGCTTTGTCCACCTCTAATAACTATAGTTCAATCATTAGGATAAGCCATTATAATTCCCTATGCTCAGCATTTTTTTAAGGCAGACACATAAAACACACACACAAACAAATAGAGGTAAGGTGTATCCACCTGTCAATAGTGTATGAAGAGAATGGAAGGTTAAAAAGCAAGCATCCGAATCTTTAAGAGTTTGTCCAGTAGGTATTCTGTAAATGGGATACCTGCAACGCAGTTATTTACCACTAGGTAAGTAATATGTCACCACATAAATCAGCAACCAAGATCAGACGCTGAACAAAATTATACCAAGCCACAGAGATCCAACTCGATGGATGTAGATCACAACTTCTAAGTGTCTTCAGTTCCGGGAAGCGGTGAGTAAGATCAAGTATCTGTCCAAGTTTCAGGTCAATATAGAGTGACGAATGAAAGAGTAATTAATGCACATTGGATGTTAGAGAAAACCGACCTTATTTGCCAAAGGTTCACGGCAATAGGGCGGGTCCCGCTCAAGATACTCAAACAACAAGCAACCCTGTGAGCTTCCAGATTCACCTTCATCACTAGAAAAGCCTTCTTGAAAAGCCATGTCCTGTGCTCCCAAAGACAACAATTCTACATTGTGAGGACTATCATGTATTTGAAAATGATAGTTATGCGGTTCCTTTGCACAACTCAAGCAACCTCTATCGTGTTCACTATCACTACTTCCATCACTACTAGAATCCCTAAAATACTCACAATCACTTTCTTCACCAGGTCGCCTACCAAATGAGAGAAAAAATAAGTAATCGGGTAAAGGAGCAATAATGAATTCAGCTGAGTATTAATCAGTAATCGGTGTCAAAACAGTTTAAATGATGACTTGAAAATATAAGAGCAAGCACTACAAAAAAGGAGAGTTGTAAGCAAAGAAAGCAAGGTTTCATCAGTACTTTAGCAAGCTACAATCGCTATGAGTTAAAGTAAACAGTAACAACAGGTGAACAACCCCTAAACCATTACTAATCTTTAGAGGGCAAAAACGTTATCAGAAGCAACAACAGCCGAACTAAATATAATTTAAATAGAGAACATCTATTATTGACCGTCACCAAAACAGAAATTTGAAAAATAGAAATGCTTAGAAAAACGGATCCTCAAAATACTAAATGTGCAAATAAGTGGCTTATTGTGAGACACAAAGTGTAGTCACGATACTTTATTTTTTTACCAATATAAACAATACAGTGGGAGGCCGCCACCTTTAAAAGTAAATTCACAAGGACATACACATCATTAGTATAAAATTGTCCAGTTTAGGGTTAATAGGCAAGATAGAGTTTTTCTTAACGAGAGAAAAAAAAACCTTGAACCTTGAGTGTTGTGGATCAAATATAAAACTTCCACTTGAACCAGTGTCCCAGTCCTCAGGACAAGGTAAAGAAAAGGATGAAAAGAGAATGTAAAGCACGGAAGGAAAAAAAAAACAAAATCCAGGGCCACGAACACAATCTAAAGTTATAGAATCCATCGTAAACTTGATTCTTTCACTGTAAACATTTAGACATAATAAGATTCTTAGTTGCAGATGATTTCTATAATTTGAAGATGAGAAGTTCCAAAACTTCAACAGGACCTGCTACAAAACCATCAAAGGTAGCTAAGGAAGAATGATACCGCATGGATTGACTCAAACTTTACATAAACTATAGATCCGTTTTCAAAGTCACAATAAATTCCTAAATTAGTTAGTACTAAAAAGGATAAAAGAGTAAAACCATAGAGAGAGAGAAATATGACCCGACATAGACAAGAATCCCCCAGTTTTCATCCATATAATCAGGATTACAAAACAGTGAAAGTGAAACATAGAAACAAGAAACCTAAATTCTGTTTGCATTCCATGTGTATTTTCTACATGACAATTAGCTTCTCAATCATACACATATTCTTAAAACAGTGTATTTAAGGAAGAGGGATACCTTGATTTTTTCGTGCTCTTTGAAAGGTCGCCATATAACTGAATGCCAGATAAATAAGGCACATAATACTGAACCACACAGTCAGAATCATTTAATATCAAAGGCACTCCAGCACCATATGCACTCCATTCCTTGAATGACTCCCATAAATCACTCAAAAAAAAGAATGGCTGAAATTCTGAATCAGTCGTTCTCCAGCTCCTCCCAGCCATCTGTCAATGGAAATGAGTCACAAAGAGAGGAGTGCAATCAAAACATGATCTGAACTCATTTAGGATTTTCATGTGAATGATAATCGTAGTAGAGCAATCGAGAGAAAAAGCAATTTATATGCTCCAATCAAGTATTTCGCAGCCGCTTAACAGCTTAGATCTTGTCATTTATTGCTCTACAAAAATAGTGAAGTAAAAAAATCTAACTTTTCTGGCTTTACGTGCTGGTCCAACGAGACATAAATGAATAGGTCTGGTAAAACATTATAAAAATTACGACGCCGCTCAGCAAACACCCACTTCTCCGAGATCATAAATTTTTGACATAATACAACGGCATAAACATTTACTAAAGAAACATGAAAACAACACAATTGGAATCTCAATCCAACTCTTTCATTTCTCTTCAATAATTATTCATTAGATTTGTAATAAATGCTGAAACAAGCAGTTGTAGACAAACCGAGAGTTAAAAATAACACCTTATTAGAACTTGAGATAAAGCCGTTTCACTTTCATAAATAAAACAAGGTCTTTATCTATCATAGGTTAGAAGCACTACGTGACGGCGTGATATGATTCATCAAAACCACTATCGCATGCGAAATGGAAAAGGCACTTGTAAAAAACATAAAACAAACTTCAATCAACTCATTATTAAAAAAAACAAAAACTTACCTTGGATAAACTCTGCCCCGGAACAGAAGGAGTGACAGATTGCAAGAACCTCTCCAGATTACACAAATCGGAGAACTCCAGCACCGGCGCAGCAGCAGGCTTAGAGTTTTCCGCCGCCGTCTCATCGCTTTGGCTCCATGACTGGGTAGAGGTGCCATCACTCTGCGCCCTCCCCAGATAATCCCGACTCCGATGAGCCCTTGACGCACTATAAAACCAATCGTCGCTATTTTTACTCCTATTAAACTGCAATCCTGGCCCCCACATATCTCCTACCCAAAACCCTGATCTTACTATATAATTATTTGTCAATTTCTACACACCAACAAGCCCTAAACTCTCGATTCGGTAACACCTTTCTCCTCTACGAAACCGATGTATTTACGATGATAATGTAATATACGCAATTTGACGGATAATATTCGTCGTCTTCAACAAATGAATCCGATCCACAGACTGTTTTCGATTAATTTGAGGGATTTCTTGATGGAATCACCAACTCCGATCAAAGTCCTACCACAGGTGCTGCAAATGGAGGGAGGGAGAGAGAGAGAGAGAGAGAGGTGGAGAAAAATGATGGGTTAGAAGAAGACGACGACTGGAAGCGAACGAAATTTTGAATTATTAAATAAAGATGGAACTTTTACTGCGCGGTAAAAATTAGGAACCTTTGGTGTGTGCGGTTAAAGGGAGCAGTGAAACGACGCTTTTGCAACGGAATATGTCTATGATTATATTTTACCTAGTATCTCTTAAAATGTAATTATGTTAATAGATATTTTTAAGAAAAAAATTAGTTTTGATTTTATTAATTTTTTTCTTAATAACAAATAAATTTTAGTTAAACAATTAGTCGTTTTCAGAAGACCAAAATACGAAATTATATATTTGATAATCATAAATATCACAAATCTTTAATATATAATATCATATATGTGTTACATTCTATACATGCACATATCAAATTAATATAAGAGTGGATTTCTTGTGAGACGGTCTCACGAATCTTTATCTGTGAGACGGATCAACTCTACCGATATTCACAATAAAAAGTAATACTCTTAGCATAAAAAGTAATACTTTTCATGGATGACCCAAATAAGAGACTCGTCTCACAAAATACGACCCGTGAAACCGTCTCACATAAATTTTTGTCTTAATTATAAATATCAAATTTTCCATAGCAACTTAACGCGGCTACATACATTATAAAATGAGTATGAATTGCGAGAGTTAATTGTTCAAAAAAAATAAAAGAAACCAACCACCGAGCAAGTGAATAAACAAGGTGGCGATGGTACGCTACTTAAAAATTTTGCCAAGTTGGAGGTGGAATTAATGAAAATAGTCAAAAATTTGTGTAAGATGGATATCTTATTTGGATAATTAATGAAAAATTATTACTTTTTATGCTAAGAATATTAGTTTTTATTGTGAATATCGATAAGGCTGACCCGTCTCACAGATAAAGATCACAAGAGACCTACTCAAAAAAATATATAATTATTAAATTTCACATTATGTGATTCTATCTAACCTTATTTTTTTATTGGGTGAGGGCTAATTTCGGAAGTTTACTTGAATATATAAATTATTTCATTAAGTTCTATTTTATTAAAGTTTAAGAGATAATAGTAACCATTTAAGAAAGACAACAAATTTTTTTTTTCAATTTTACACTTATATGATATTAATATTACACTTTTGTTTTCTGTTTTTTTTTTTTTAATTTAAACACACACTTTTTTTTTCAACAATTCAAATATCAATTTAGTCCCTCTATAATTTGTCAAATTTCATTTTAGTTCATCGATAATGATAAAAAAGACTGTACACACACGCATCGCATGTGCATAGTAACTAGTATTTTATAATAGTTGTGAAAATTAGAAAAACTGTTTAGTTAGAAAAATTGTTCGAGAAGGACATCAATTTTTTTTACTCTTTTCTTCAATACCAAAAAAATCTTTCTTTTTTCTACTATAGTATTATTACTTTTTTTATTGAAATTAAATTTAATAGAAAAATAGATTTTTTGTCATACACAACAATGTGTACGAACACACTAATGTTAATATTCATATCAAATTACAAATGTCCAATATTCATTCTATAAATTGATTAAACAATATTTCAAATATCAAATATTATATTATACGTAACGCATGTGTCTCAGACGCTTGTGTGCGCACACGCGCGTGTGTATGTATATTTGAATAGGATTTTTTTATTATGATTAAACACGAAGTCGTTATTTTCTAGTATGTTTTAAGTAAACTTTCGATCTAACACAATATCCTACATCTTACCATTAGCAAGATCATCCGTAGAGCAAATCTTGTTTGATCACCGTCCATGATATATTCAAAAGTTTATTTTATTAAATATAATATTATATTCGAATATATATATATATATATACACTATAAATATTATTCAATACTATTATATATAAAATATAATATATAAAAGACATCATCTTTTGTTTCTTAAATTGTTTCTATATTACAATTTATTTTCAATATTATTCATATTAAACTATATTATAATTTTTCACTGATTTTTTCTATCAAATATTAATAAATTAAACATTTAGCAAAAGAAATTCATGTAAATTTAATTACAAAAATTTTGACAGATTGCATCTGGATTAGGTGTCCTGTGCCTATGGATTATGAAAATTCTGGGATGATGACTAAGCACAAATCTTATTGGTCGGTATAGGATTATTAATAATCTGAAATGAGAGGAACACGTGTATGGTTAGATGACACGAGAGGTTATTTTCCTATCCCCATGCTTATCTTTATTCGTTGGAATTGAGCCACTTGTCAGCAATATATTTATCTATACTATTCTATTAAATTTGAGACACTTAAACGTAATTAATTTTGATATCATGGTCTATTTTAATAATTATATATATTAATAAAATGTTAAAATGTTAATGTAAGTTATATGTAGTTCAGCGGATAGAGTTATTGTTTCTTAAAAATTAAGTTATAGGTTCAATTCTTATTGAGGTCATTTATTTATTCTTTTTATTTTTCTATTTATTTTTTAATTTATATATCAAAATTACAGTGTAGTCTCTTACTATTTCTTATAATTATATTTTGATCCTCGTTTAAATATAAACTACATGAATTATAAAAAAAATATTTTGATCATTATTTAAATATAAATCAAATGAATTATAAAAAATATTATGCGTCGGTGCACTAGTCCTTTATTGAGATTGATGGGTCGTCAATAAATTCAAAATATCACACTTCTATTTTTGGACAATTTTAAAATTTGCTATAAAATCAATATATTTTATCATCTATTACAATTTTCTAATATTGATATAGTGAATTAATAAAAAATTATTCATAAAATCAAAACGTTGCATATATAAGTTTTTTTTTTGGGGGATGAAATACCTTTTAAATTTATAATCCAATGTTGATATACAGAATTATACAAAAATATTGAATCGTGGCTAATTTTCGTTTTAGACCCACAAGTGTTGGTGATAATGATAGAAAATGGTCCTTAAAAAAGATAAATATTTTATTTAAGTTATATTCTTAAAATATTAGGAATAATACTGTGATATGATTCGATAGAAATCTAGAATGGATTTAAAATTATAAGGATTCGCTAGGATTGTATCATAGTGGTTGCGACTGTGCGAGGGACACGGACAAGGGTTCGTGTCTCGCCCCGCGTTTTAATGCGTGTGTATATAGGCTTTTTTATCATTATCGATGGACTAAAGTGAAATTTGATAAATTATGAAAGGACTAAATTGATATTTGAATTGTTGAAATAAAAAAATAAAAATAAAATTATGT
The DNA here is from genome assembly GCF_025594145.1 of Primulina tabacum. NCBI lineage: Eukaryota > Viridiplantae > Streptophyta > Magnoliopsida > Lamiales > Gesneriaceae > Primulina > Primulina tabacum. Next base: position 33,608,101 of record NC_134558.1, on the reverse strand, counting down.
GTTGAAATTTAAAAAAACAAAAACAAAAAATAAAAGTGTAATATTAGTATAATATAAGAGTAAAATTGGAAGAAAATGTTGGTATGTGTTATTGATTGAAATTTATTATATACTAGTAAAAAATATACACGTGTTGTATGTGTTATTATTATTTTTAATGTAAAATATGGAGTGACTTGAGGAAGTTTTTAGTAGGGTAAGAATAATAATGATGAAATTAGGCAAAAAAATTTGTAAAACGGTCTCACGGGTCGTATTTTGTGAGACACATCTTTTATTTGGGTCATCCATGAAAAAATATTACTTTTTATGCTAAGAGTATTACTTTTTATTAGTGAATATCGGTAGGGTTGCTCTGTCTCACATATAAAAATTCGTGAGACCGTCTAACAATAAACTTACTCATAAAATTAAATATTTTGTGGTTTTCTAAAATAAAATAAAAATAAAAGGGAACCGGGTAAAACCTTTTCATCTATGTTTTTTAACAGTTTTTCAACTTAACCTTAGATATACGATTTTTTTACTTCAACGTCGATTTATCTTCTTCTTCGAATTTTCTTTTTCTTCGATTTCAGTCAGTGGGCTTCGTGTTTTTCTCTTTTTCTTTAGTGCTTATTTCTCACATTCTTCGATTTCGATCGGCAGGCTTTGCGATTTTTATCTGTAAGGTATTTGTAAGAAAGTTTACATAATTTATGTAAAAATTAATATGTATGCACACATCGTATATGTCCAATGGTACCAATATCTATTGACTATACTTTGAGGTCGTGTCTGTCAGAAATGATCGGTGAAGATTGTACTATATTGATACCCCCGGACCGGAGATGGGTCTGACCCACTCTCGGTAGCCCAAAAAGAGAGAACCCACAAAGGTATTCGGAAAGCCTCGGAAGGTCATCTTCGTGACAGAGCCCATCAAGAGGTCACTTCATTCACATGAAGCTGGTGGGAGGTCATCCGGGAGGTCCTCCAGACCGACCTCCCATATTCACAATCTCGTCGATCAGTGAGATGGCCGACCTCCACCGCCGACCTCACATGTCGACCTCCAAGAGCGGAGCCGAGCCGACCTCCCACAGGGTGCCACGTCGATTGGGAATGCTTTGGCCGACCTCCCACGCCGAGCTCCCAAGAAAATGAGATCCTTCGCGGGCTCATGTTTTTGAGAGTTCTTACCGACCTCCAAGAACGAAGCCGAGCCGACCTCCCTGAGGGTGCTTTCACGCCGATTGGGAATGCTTTGGCCGACCTCCCAAGAAAATGAGAACATTCGCGGGCTCATGCCTCTGAGATCTCTTACCTAGATATTAACGGGTAGCCCACAGAAATCAAGCCCAACAAAATCTAAACCAAATCTTGTACATAATCCAACCAAATCTTGTACAGAATATAACCAAATATTGCACAAGATTCTGAATATCTAAATCTAACAAATCAGGACTCTATCATCCTCTCGTCGATCAGTGAGATGGCCGACCTCCACGGCCGACCTCACATGGCCGACCTCCAAGAGCAAAGCCGAGCCGACCTCCCAGAGGGTGCTTTCACGCTGATTGGGAATGCTTTGGCCGACCTCCCACGCCGAGCTCCCAAGAAAATGAGGTCCTTCACGGGCTCATACCTCTAAGAGCTCTTACCGACCTCCAAGAGCGAAGCCGAGCCGACCTCCCAGAGGGTGCTTTCACGCCGATTGAGAATGCTTTGGCCGACCTCCCACGTCGAGCTCCCAAGAAAATGAGATCCTTCGCGGGCTTATGCCTCTGAGAGCTCTTACCTAGATATTAACGGGTAGCCCACAAAAATCAAGATCAACAAGATCTAAACCAAATCTTGTACAGAATCTAACCAAATCTTGTACAGAATCTAACCAAATCTTGCACAAGATTCTGAGGATCTAAATCTACCAAATCAGGACTCTATCATCCTCCTATAAATATCAGGTTTCGTTCATTGTTTTATTGATTCATATATTCATATTCTCTCAGCACACACATTACTCTCTCAGTTTTCTATTCTCTGACTTGAGCGTCGGAGGGGCTACGCCGGAACAACCTTCCAGCCCCTTCTAACGTTCTTGTTTGTGCCTCCAGATTCCGAAGGTCGATCCGAGCTCCCAAATCAAAGATCCAACCTCCCAGATACTTTTCAAAGGTCTGATCCGAGCTCTCCAAGTGAAGGTCCGACCTCTTAACTGCCATCCCGGATTTCAGCAACAATCAATATCTATCTATTTTATCGCATATATTATACATTTAGGTATCATTTGATCAGTGGTATGAAAAAAATAGTATAGAGACAAGTAACAATTGATTTTTGATATATATAATTTTGATATGTTGTAATCTATCGTATATATTTATGTGAGCATCGATAAGAAGACAATCACGTATCGATGTGCAATATATCATCATAATCTATTATGATATAATTGGCCACCAATAATAATCTCCTTTTGATTCTTTTGTAACCCTAAAATTTTTTTTTACTTCGTCTCACCTTTGTGTTTAATTGAATGTGATAAATTTTCAATTAATTTGATTGTACGATTCATCGTTTTTTTAGCTAAATATCTTTAATTTGTCTAAATGTTAAATTAGTATTCACAAGAGTAGGGATAGAGAATCATGTCGTACTTAAATAATTCTATCAACTTGGCAATAATAATCTCCTCTATGGCTTCCATCAACTTAAATACTCGATTTAAAAATCAATAATTGAACCGGATAATCATATTCGTCATCATACAAATTGTATTCGTCATCAGATGTGAACCAGGGAAGAAATATGGATTTCACATGCAAGAATAAATGTCGATAATAAAATATACGTATAGAACAATACCCTAAATTTGGCTAGGTTAATATCACAAATAGTGAAATATTGGGTGGTGACGATGAATCTGATAATGCCAATTGATTTCTTCCATTAGCATAAATGTGTGACGATGTTTATTATATTATAATTATAATAATGAAAAAAATGTCTAACTTAACCAGACCTAACCCTATCCAAAGAAATCAGAACATGGCAGATTTTATTTATCTATTTTAGGATTTTGTAATAAAATTAATTTAAGTTCATTGAACATAAAATCCTGAAGAGATTGGCATTAACTTGAACACTAAGTGGAGGCTAGTGGAAGACAATCAAGATTGGATCCCAATTATATTTATGACACTTTGAGACCCTCATCAAGCTGTCGGTACACTTTTGTTTATATATTTACATTTATATTACGACAAAAATTTGTATGAGATGATTTCACTGATCGTATTTTGTGAGATGAATCTCTTATTTGGGTCATTCATGAAAAATTATTATTTTTTATTGTGAATATCAGTTGGGTTGACCCATCTCCCAGATAAAGATTCGTGAGATCGTCTCACAAGAGGCCTACTAATATATATATATATATATATATATATATATATTAGATTAGATTGGATTTGTGTATATGTACTGATCAAATTTCGAACTCCAACCACATGTAAAGGCAAAGTTTTCATGTAATGAACCCGAGCAACGGTGAGTATTGGAAAATGCAAATATTTAACTCAAGATTTTATAAAATGATATCAAAACCGATATTTTGGTCTAGAACACGAAAAAAGATTACATATTTTTTTATTGACTATTGAATTTATGGACGTTATTATTTGATGTACATTGAGTAAACGTCGGAGTGGCGTATTACATATATACATATTTGTTTATATATATATATATATATATATGTAACACATTAATCTCGACTGCCTTGTTCGGTACGTTCAACTTTGACTCAACTATTTCAACCGGATATTAAATAAAATAGGGCTAGACCCTACCTTGAACATGAGTCGATTGAGCCCTGCCGACGAGGATACTCCATTGGATATTCGTCTTCTTTCAAGACCACATTTTCCTTTTTTCGGGGGAAAAAATCCACACATATCCTATACATTTCACGTTAAATTAAATTAATAACTCGTTCACAAAAACTCGCCTTTTCCATTTTATTTCTTAAACGTGTACTTCAATAGTATAAAACTGACTTTCCACGTGTGTGTGTGTGTGTGTGTGTATACCATTTTAATGATTTATTTTAATACATGTTTTAATTATTAAACATGTAAATATAACTTATTTTATTTATTACTTATTAGTAGGAAATTGATAATGATAGCGAAAAGATCTAAAAAATTTGAGAATTCGAGAACTTGGTGAGAATATAGAAAATAGATGAGCAACATACATGCTAAAATAATCCTTTATGGCAAATTTGTTAAGTGAAGGGAAAAAAACTTTTTCGTTGTTTCAATAAAAATAACCAAAATTTCTTTACTTTGAGGAATTGAAGTAAAATCTGAATAGAATACGATAAGAAATATTATTTAAAACAAGACATTCGGCCTAATTTTGAATAACACGAAAGTAAACATTAAAAAAATTTAGTATTGGGAAATATTAAAGACAAGAGACGGCAACATGAATAACAAAATGAGTTCCTTTGCTGAACAGCAAACACGACTGCAGCTAACAATGACGAAATCTTCAGAACAAGAAAGAAGCAAACAACATACAACGCATTTACCAGTGGGGGCAAAAGAATTTAAAACGATTCAAGCTGTTGCTTATTGAATTCTAATCTAAGAACAATTTTAAGCGACCACGTTGTAGCAGCAAACTTGACTCAATGCTTTGCAGTTAGATTATCCGGTTTAACCTGTTTATGAAGAGGGATACGCGGAGTTCTATGACTAGAAGATGGGTTTAGGGATTGGTGTAATGTCCTGTTCTCTCCTGGAGTTTCGGATCCTTTTTGGGATTTGGTTCGAGTATCGGGATTAGAATTCGGTTTTGAATGCTTTCCATCAGGAGCTGATAAGTGTGACAAGAATCTATGTATCATTTCGTAACTGGTAAATGTTATCACAGCAGATGGAGTTGTTCTCAGGAGATTAGTAGCACAACCTCGATAAAAACCAGGAACACCTTCTTTTCTTGATATCTTTTTAATGCAGTCGATGACGCCTGAGTACTGCAATTCAGAATTCCGAACCTGACCTTGTTCTTGTAACCTTGAACGTACTACCTGGTGGGGAGTTGAAGTGTTACAAAAGGGACATAACTGGGGGTCACATAACATCATTAAAAATAGCAAGAAACGGACCTTCCAAGAGAACAGATCAGCATGAAAACAAAATTGTGAAGGCAATTGAGAAATTTAGATCGACAGGCAAAAAGGGAGTCATACCTCATGAGGGTAAGTCAATAAAGAAGCAACTACTTTTGAGAATGACGAAGCAATGGCCACCTCCCCAGGGCTGAGCTTGTCACTGCTCTTATTTCCTTCAAATTTGGGGAAATTTTAAAAAATTGTTAGCAACAGCAGCAGTAGAAGCAGCAACATAAATATTCATAATCTTACCTCGTTTTGCCAAGTGGAATTTTATTCTTTCGTATGATGGGAACTGGATAGCAACATGACTGATCCCAGCAAGAGACGGTAGAAGGCCACTGCAAAAGAAATGGAAGGAAAATATTCATACACACAATTTACTGGCCATCTGGAAACTAACATTTCTTGTTTCCTTAAGATCATCAAAATTATTTTGTGCCAAGGAGCTTAACCAATAAAATTGAACATCACAAAAAATCGTTCTGAAAGACGATAACATTTGTTAAAATGTTTTGGTCACTGAGGTAAGCACTAACCTATACCATCCACGAAATCCTTCTTCGTGTACAATTCGTCTCAAAGCAGAAACTATACTCTTATAGGGAACCACATCTTGCCTCATTCCTTGTGTCTAAACAAAGAGATGAAGTTTAAATCAATTGAACCAAACTCAGAGATAAATGTATATTTATAATATCTGAAAAACATAGTGTAAGTTTACGCAGTCACTACCTAACGCAGTACATGCATGAAATATTAAATCAGCCGTCCTCAGAGATATCATATCAAAATTTCTATGCTTGAAAAAGGGTATTGTACCAAAAATTACCAATTATATAGATATTTTGGTGAATTACATATATCATAAGGTGATTTAGACTAAGCATAACTAGTTTTCAAAAACTTAAAAACAACCATTTTTAAATTTACCACTAAGCATGGAAAGATTCAAAGAACACAGAAATTCTCAAAATTTCTTATGCCATTCAGGTTAAAAGGACATTCCAACCTACCTGAAGTCTCGTCTTAACAACCCATAAAGGATTTGTCGCAATAGATGTTGCAGCACCCGCTCCCGAGGCGGCTATCACGTTTGATGTAATTGAAAGCTGGTCACTGCTACCCTCTGTATTTATGAAAGTTTAACAAGCATACATCTAAAGGTTAACATGAAAAAAATCAACAAGTTTTCACTTTTTTAAAAAGCTTTTGCGATCTACAGTAAGGACAGTTTTATATGTTAACCCAAAAAAAAAAGTACAACATAAAATATTTCCCAGTTATGCAAGTGGGAAAACCTACCATATGAATGGAGCAGCTCTTTGAGATGTCCATAAACTGTGAAGTAAACCTATAAAATATTTATATTTCATCATTGTGGAGGGCCGAGGGGGAAAAAGGATAAATGATGGATTTTCATGTGTTTCATCAACTAAAGAACACTGAAGCACTCCAAGTCTTTAGTACGAATGAAAACCAAAATTTGTAATGCATTTTTAAGATACATTGAAAAATAGTAGTTTGCTCATTTTGTGAATTGTAAAATCATGCAGAAAAGAAGTCTATTAGCTCTATTACAAGAAGGAAAGGCAATTAGCCTATTTGAGGGATAAAACACAAAAAACGTTAAAAATATTGCCACATACTGAACTTCACCATTCCAGTCATCATGAGATTAACATGGAAAGACGACCTTTTAAAAGGCAGCTCAACACATGCAACATGCGTTCATAGTAAAGGACTTTACTAACCAAGCTTTAAGATATACTAATAACCTATATATGGCAGGATTAATCACGTAAAATGTTTATTCTCACGGGGGCTTATATTTATAAATGAATCACGATAGGATACAATATCAAAAGGTTGAGGTGTTATTGATGAAGTTATGTCACATAATAATTATACGAAAATAGTGGCTATACATGAGTAGTTGAATAGCAGAGAGAAAAGATATGGTTCTGACTCACCAAATATAATTTATATTTTGAATAATTCATTTAAAACATAAAGTGTTGTGTTACTTGATATATTTTAAAAATAAACTGTGAGACCAAAAATGAGGGGTTTTGGTAGGAGAAAGCTCCACTTAAAAGCCTAATCGACCCAAGTAATAACCTTTTGATTGTGAAAGAAATCAGAATGTTGTCTAGATAAGTTGGAACCATACCAATCACCTGAGCAGAATTATTTGAAAATATACAAAGTAAAATGCAGAAAAATAACCCCAAAGGCAAATGTGTTTAATGCAGTACTCACAGCCCAATTTGGAAGTAATGCTGCTAGGGTTGGTGTAAGGCCACGGTAAAGTCCCCTGAAACCTTCGTTCCGGACAATGTTTTGCAGGAGTGTCATAATTACACTTCCTGATTGTTAGGAGGGAGATGACAAAAATTAGACACTTCCCTGGTACTGAAGCAGAGTGAAAAAAATGTGTAATCTAATCTAACAGAGCTTCATCCTTTTAGATACAGTGTCAATTGTCAAATGAACAAAGAGACTTAAAGGTTATGGTGCATAGCTATTCCTACTCCTGATTTCTTTTATAACTTAAGGGGATTATAACAAAAGCTCAATTTTTCCACGAGAAACATTGGAAACAATTCTAATAATAAGAAAATATGACGCAGGATGACGTAATTTGAGTAAAATAGTTTGATTGACACATGAAATCCATAGTATTCTTTGCCTATTTCAATTTGATCTCAATACCACATTCGGCGAGTCCAAGTATGTTCATGCAACAAAAGGATTCAATGCATATATAAAGTTTAATCATGGCCCAGAGGTAAGATTTATAAAATGTATGTGCTTCAAATTCGATATGAACCACGACTTATTATGCTTCACTTCACCTATTAAACTCACTTATGTACAAAAAGGAACTTACATTGCACCTATTTTCTTAAATTATCGAGAAATAGTGACCGAGTATTGGTACATGCATTATGAAGACAATGGGGGAAACCAAATGAAGTCCTCATAGCTATGTCGTTCAATCTCATGATGAAGTAACATAATGAGACACTGTCTTTCACCTCATCTAATTTATGCATAAGGTTGTGCTCAGATTATTAATGTCAATGGAGAGAGAATGCAAAAAGTAGTTAAGAAAATCCCTCACTTTCTTCATTCGAGCAAGTTAGAAATCAACACAAACAACACAATATGCTAAAACTGAAGAATAATTGTACACACATCCCACCCTAATTCTACCAAACTCAAGAGATCCAACATTTTCTAATCAGATAGTTTAAGATGCTGTAATATTAATACGCAAGCAAGCGATAACATTAACAACACATGGCACGCAATATTAAACCACTAAGCTTCGAAATACACCCCAATCACAAACACGAAACTCTTGCTTCTGAAAACCACAAGAGCACAAATAGGAAACAAAAATTTAATGAAAAAATCAGTTCCATCAATCTACTTCTGCAAAAGCTAAAAAGAGAATAGTCTGATCCCATCAGCACACGAACCTCTATGGCCAGAAGTATGAATTTCAGGCAGGACATGGACTTGGAGCCTCGTTTTAATCACGTCCAACGGGCACACAAAAGTTGCCGCGATAGCACCTGAACATCAAAAGAAAAACACAAATAACAAAACCCCAATGTAAAGAAAAAATCGTAATTTGGCCAAATCGCAGCAAATTACCAGCTGAGGCGCCGGCGGAGGCGTCATATAGGATCTCTTTGCAGCTCCGGCAGCCGCCCGCGGCGGCCATATCAATAATTACTTGGTTTTATAAATAATTTCCAAGGAGAAGAAAATCTACGCCACGGAATCAAAATCTGACTGAATTAAAAATTTCCAGGCGCATCGAGTTTAAATGCGCGCGTAATTATTGAAAATGTAACATTGGGTCCCCGATGAGTCGCGGACGGGATTGACACTTCAGTTGAATCGAACCTGTAACAAGTGCTTGCTTTTTTGACCCCGCGCGTATAGAAGATTCAGAATGTGACTCTTTGTTTTTTATTTTTAGAAAATATGTATTTCCATCTCTCTCAATTTATTAGTTATACTGAGATGTATTCAATTCAGAGTTTCGACGATTTTTAATGATTTTTTCAAATGATATATTTTTATAGAATTGATATATTTTTATTGACTTTTACAGAATCTCACATATTTATAAACAGATTTATGTGGATTCATGTAGATTTTTTTGTAAGATTTTTATAGACTTTTATGAATTTTTTTATAGAATTTTTAACTTTTATAATAACATATTATTTTTTTATTAATTTCTTTGAACCAATAATTAATTGACATATATAACATATTCAATTTGAAATAATTTTTTAATATTTATATTAATAAATAAATTTAATTATTTAAAAGTAAAATCATTTAAGGATCCTTACACGTGTATATATGTGAGTTTGTATGCATGTTTGTAAATTTTTTAAAATACATCAATTGATTAATCTGTAACCTTGTTTTTGAATTATAAATATAAATGTGAAAAAATATATTATTTAGCATTGTGTGGATATAATTTTGTATAAAATATCTACATATTAATTGAAAATGCTAAAAAGAATTTAAAAAATCATGGTTGTTGCGAGTCTATTCAATTATTAATAATTAAGCGACATTTTTTTTATCAACTTTTATTATTATTAAATATTACATTAATTTATATAAATCATCAATTAAAAATCACAAAATCAATTCTAAAATTCAAAATTTCCTATGATGTTAAAAAAAATTATTAAACGAACAATCAGTCAAAAATGAAAAATTTGAAAAAAAAAAGATGAAAATATATATAGAGATACACTTCGAAAATTTGAGAGAGTGATAAAAATAGATGAGATGAGAGAAGATAAGAAGAGAGGTGATGTGAAGCAACAGAGAGAGAAATAAATAGTTTGTGCATGAGTTAGAAGTTTTAAAAATCTATCCAAATCTTTGGGTTGAACCAAATACAATTTTTGAAAATTTATAGTTGTACCTTAGGCTTTAATGTTTGTATGTTAATGAATTCCATGAAATTATTAAAAGTCTATTGAAATTTGAATACCTATAGACTTTTATAGAGTTTTTAAAAGTCAATGTTGAATACTACTTGATTTTTTAAAACTCTATGAAAGTCTATTTTGAATATCACTAGACTTTTATAGAGTATGTAAAAGTCTTAATTGAATACATCCATAGTTTTAAAATCTACAAAGTCATTAAAAGTCAATAAATCTCCTATATTGGATACACCCCCTAAACCAACTTCTAAAAAAATTGAAAAATATATAATTTATGAGATCAAAAATATAATTTTCTCAAATATGCCTAATTACATGTTATATATATATCATCTATATAACAAATCATATATCAAACAAAAACAAAATGTTCATGCTGACGCTGATATGAGATAGTTTTCAGACGAATGTGCTTGACGCCTGACAGAGGTTTGGACATGTGACCTTACCTATTATTAACGTGAACATACGGTCATTAATTATATGTTGATTATTCTTATAATAGTCACGAATTTTGGTCATATATAAGATTACACAGGAAAAAGAATTTTTAACACATGTCAATTAAAAAAAAAATCAGTTATTGAAAAGTGAAAAAAAAAAAGAATATTACAAAGCATTTTGTCTCATGTTTAAGAAATCGAAAAGTAATGCCTTCATATTATATATTTATTACACCTTCAAATTTCTTAGTTAGGTTTCAGAAAAGGTACACGTATATATAGTGAGGTGTTCGGTGGCAAAATGATACAGAGAAGCTACGAACGCTGGTGTGTAGCTAACCAGATTCGGGCTGGATCCATCGAATTCGACCACTGGCAAGCCCATATTCAAATTGTATTTAATTTGTGGTTCCTAACAAGAGATGGGCTTCTGTTATTTTTCACTTGGGCTGGAAACCTTCCCCAATCCCAATTTCCTCATAAGCAACGGTTAATTATTGGAAATTAACAATTATTTATCTATTCTATCTGTTAAAGTGAGGACATTATAGTAACAACTTAAAGAACAAATACCAAAATAGTACATTTTTGCTACAAATTATGTGACATTACAGAAATCAAAAACAAAAATGCAGTGTTCGTTTAAGAAATCAATCGAATACATTATAGTAAAAGGTATTTTAGGCAAATCCAAAATTATATCATGACCTGGTGTGTAGTCAAAAAATATTTTGACCTTGGGTTGGCTGATGTGATAAACCAAGAAAATTTTTTAAACTAACAATTTTTGAAGTCGTTGATATTGTTATTCTAATTTGGTTCATTAGTACTCCGTAACATATTGATGTGGCCCTTTAATATAGCTTGTCTAATTGCATATCTTTTATTGACAGGATATTGTCCCATTAAAGTACATTTGACCGGTTCTAGTTGAACAAAACCACTAACTATCGCTATCAACTCTTTGATACTTGGTGAGATGTCTATCATAATTCGAAATCTCAACATTAGTTGAAGAATGATGCTCACTGGTCGATGTACTAAGTTTTTGTTTAAAAAATGAAAATTTATATTTAAAAAAAACAGACATATTAAGTGTAAGGTGGTGTTGTTTGACAGATGAACGTTAATATAAGAACAGTAGTGTAGCGTTGTGAATTTGTGTTTTATCAGAAGTAAGTGTTGTGTCAAATGTTATAACATTTAAGACAACATGCAGCGGAATATTAAAGTTTGTACCATAAATTGACTTTAAATAATTAGATAGACAAGATTAAATATGCACAAGTATAAATACTTTATACTTTATACTTGTACGGTGCCTCATGACGAAAATTAATCACTAGAAAACCGAAACGTTTACGAAAATATATCACTAGTGATCTTCACAAAAATCAATTTCCTCGACACTTTGAGAAAATAAATGCTTTCTAAAAATCAAACAACCTAGAATAAAACTTATTAAAGAAAGCAAAACTCGATGCCAAAAATTTGGAGCAACGAAAAACACACTCTTCAGCCAACACTTGCACGCATGTTGTCTGAAGTGTCTCCAACAATCACGACAACATGTGCAATGACATTCTTCACAGCAGCAGCAACGTTGATAATAATTTTCTCTGAAATTCTACGATGTGTGAAAGTGTGCGTATAATTGATCGAGAGGAAGAGCCGCACATCAATATCCTTGTTCTCTTGTTTATAGACATTCTCATCTATCTAGCAAATCTGTAAGATAAGGAAGTTAAAAGTTTAATTAGAAAACATACCATATCATGATAATATTTGCACAATTATCTCATTATCTAGAAAGTCAAAATCTCATTAAATATTATACACAATCAAATCAATAAAAAAAATAATATTAAAGAAATTATTTAAGATAAAAAATTATATCTATTAAATAAAAAAATATATTTCCCTTGATTAAGCATTGAAAAAAGTTATTGTTGTGAACGAAATGTGTACGTGTGAGATGGTGAAATAATAATAATTATTATTTTATTTAAAATTCTCATGGTAATTACATTTAATTTTAACCATTTTTTGTTTAAAAAGTGTAAATTTCGCATGAAGTCCCCGACTCCTACAACCCATAAAGGCCTCGAATATATTTTTGACCGGAAAATAAATTCATGGCTCGTTAAAAGTACGAAAAAGAAGTAAATTACCAGTCTTTAAATCATGAGATTAACTCATTTTAAACCCAAAAAAAAAGAAAATAAAAGAAAAAGTAAAGCCATAATTTGAAATAGTACGACATTCAATGTTAAAATAATCATAAATCATACAATCTTAACTTTGTCTCTTTTGTCGTTAGACCAAATGATGGACCCTCGCTTATCACGATGTATATTTTACAATATTTAAATCCCATTCAACGTTAATGATGCTGCACTTGTACTTGCCATTACCAACTTTATTGCATTTTAATTCGCTCTCTTCTTACAATTGCCCATGCATGGAGGATCCCATATCTGTTGGATGAAGTACTGATCGTGTTCGTGAAGCATAATTTCGTATATCATGACAAGTTTCGTATCACACGAGGATAAATAAATAAATAAATGATATTAATAACATAATTATTTTTAAATCAAAATAGGGATATGACCATGGTTAACTTTTGCAATCAAATAAGAACGGCGGCCATTGATGAGATCCGAGTGAATCAGGTGAGCAGAGTCGAGGCAATTCCTTCGGATTTGATAAGAGTCGTGTTTAAGGAAAATGAGCAAGGATGTATATCTTGTGGTGAAGGTATATCTCTGTACAATATGACTGCAACTGTAACCTGCAAACAAGGAAATGAACTCGTGAATGGGCGCCGGGGGTGTCCGACGTAACCACTCTGATGCTTAAGTCAGCAGGTGAAGATCAATGATAAATGTAATATATGTGAAGATATATATGAATGCCAAGAGCTTAGAAGAAGAATGTCCGAATTTTGTCAAATGTAAAACATATCTGCTATTTATAGTTGGAAAGAAAGTAATTAGTATCTTGTTTTCAGTGTCTACTTGCCACTTGTAATTTTAGATGTTGACTTCCTGTCACGCCGTCCTACTTTTTAATCGTGTCACATCAATATGATTTTTTCAGGAACGCTTATCGATGTAAAATTTTACCTGCTCTTGCACTAGAGTGCGGCACTGTTATCGAGGAACCCGGGTAGAAATCATCCGAGAACTTATATGAGAGCTCGAGCTTCCGGTAGTCTGGGGAGAAGATGTCTCGGGCATCCACCTGCCCGACTTCAGAAGAATTCATCCTACAGATTGACCCTAATTTGAGATATCAATTTAATATATCGGATCATCCATGACTCGAACTCTTACGTGGGTATCACCAGCCATGCTTATCATTCTTAAGAAACATTTGCAAGCATCCGAATTGTTTTTCTCTATAAGATGATGGATTTTAATCTATTAGCAGAATCATGGATTATCTCCTCTAACAAATAATTTAATATAATAATTAGATCATCATATGATTTAGAAAACTAAGAATGAAAAAGATTTCGAAATATTATTGTCCGAAGACAAGAAATCGAGTTATCATAGCTTCATGTGTTGCTTTCAGGTTTCGAGGATTCCTAAAGATTTAGTATGGGACACTAACAAAATCATTGGATCTTTATCATTTCATGGCCTCTATGACGTGCTAAAGTTACATGTATGTTATGTTTGATTCAATGGCCAGAAGACCCATCTTATCAATCAATATTTTTTTTTAGCGAACCGAAGATGTCTCGCAAAATATAACACGATTTATAAATTATAACGAAGATTTATCTAATATGTACATCGAAAATTATATATGCGGATTACGTTGTCACAAATATGTTCCTATTTTTCCTAAAAACATTTAATCTCAAAATATTTTTCTACATTAATTTGTAAATAATTAACTACACGTTTTATCTAACTAGCATGATTTTCATATTATAGACTTAGAATTTATCCGATACAATAAAAACAACTACGGATTCTTATGTTATAAAAAAAATTTCAACAAGCTGTATAATTTGAACACATATAAATACATATATTTTATTATATTTTTAGAGTGTATATATGTATGTATATACGGATAGATATTTAAAAATTAGTTAAATTTACATATAAAATAAGTTAAAAGGCCCTCACAATTATTTAATAATTTACTGCCTCGTCCCTGTGAATATGTAAAAATAATGTGTATATATTAAATTAATTATTGGTTTTTTATAGTTTGTAGTTTATTTTATTTATGTGTATATTATATAATAAGTAATAATATACGTCTGCAACTGCTCTGAAGAAAACAATAATTACCACACCTGATATTTACACGATATATAAATGAGCATTATTGCCAGCTTTATTCCGTTCAGTCACAGGCGCACCTCCCTCTTCGTGGTCCCAACATAATTGTACTTTTGGGACAATTTTACCCTTTTTTAAAAAAAATTCCAACAACACTTGGCATTAAGTTCACGCACCACATTGGATCCCCTAGTGCCACTGTCTCCTGCCAAGCCTCGGGGATATGACTCAGAGATTTGTGTAGTGTTTGCTCTAACCAGGAGATCTAATTAACGTGGATCACTTGAGCACATACATCAACATCATTATTGGATAAAAAAAGATCTCATGCAAGACTACGCGATCTAACGACTCTACAGTGTGCATGATATAACATATTATCATTCGATTTCAATTATTTTCAATTCATTCTCAAATTTATTCGATCACATCATATATTTTCGACTCCCGGCCCTCCATTTCGCACCCATAATATTGAGAATATACAAACAAATAAATTGCATCCTAATTTAGTAAAGGAAAGACATACGAGAATAGAATGGATTTGATAGTTTTTTGTTTTTTGAAGGTTAGAGTGAAGTGCAGCACAAGTCCTATATGTTTTCATAGTGAGGTCGGTGATCCAAAGGTTGTACTCGCAAAAATGGATTGACAGTATCTTCTCCCAACCCTACGACATTGAATACCAGTACGACCAGCTTATGGGTTATAGTATGGGTTACAGACTTCGAGTAGGTCTTTTGTGAAACGGTCTCACGAATATCTATCTGTGAGATAGATTAACCCTATCGATATTCAATATAAAAAATAATATTCTTAGCATAAAAGTAATACTTTTTCATGGATGACTCAAATAAGAGATCTGTCTCACAAAATATGACTCGTGAGATCGTTTCACACAAGTTTTTGCTTTAAGCTTTTCATGTTTAAACGTTGAAGAAAAAAATTCTGATTTGATTAATTCCCATCTAATTGATTATTTCCAAAAATTATGTATTAATATTTTTTAAAAAAATCGATTAATTTGTCGATTCGATCCTATTTTAATCATTTTTTTCTAAATTGAATTATTTTGTTATTTATAGATTCATCAGGTTGAGTTTTGTAAAAAATTCATATATTATTTTTTTTTACAGCAAAACTTGTAATTTTATTGAGAAAGATCAAGATTGACTAGCCATAGAGGGAACTCGCCATTCTTCCGGACAAATGATGAGTGGGAGCAAGAAGAAAAATGAGCAATACTATGAGCCACATTATTAGCCAATCTATTCTCATAAGTAAGACTTGACGCTACCGGCTTCTGTACCAGATCTTTGATTACCGGAGCCCGTAATCCTACATAGCTAATGTCATCCTTAAAGGTCGTGACTGTTTACACTGTCAATAAAGAATCTGTTGTAACTTGGACATCATGGATTTGTTTGTCATATAATAACTTGATATCTGCATGAACTGCCTCTAATTCTTCCATAAGCACTGAGGTGGGTTTCAAAATTTGTTTTCCAAAGACCAGGAGTAGTCTACCTTGATTATCTCGTAGTGCTCCACCTATACTATCAATGGAATAAAATAAAATTGAAAAAAATTGTCAATGGAATAATATTTAGTTTTTTTTAAAAAAAAAATTAAAGGGCCGACTTTATTTCTTCTTCACTCATCTCACTTTCCAGTGTTCACCCCTCTTTCTGTTTCACATATACACACAAAATCACGCATCATTGGCAACAATGGCAGCAGGAAAACCAAACCCTTTAATGGCCACGGCCTTCTTCCTCCTGTTTTACTGTGCCGCCGCAGTGGGAAATTCCGACATCCAATCCCTTCTTCGCTTTAAATCCATTGCTGACCCCAACGGCGCTGTTCTGACCTCCTGGAACTCTTCGACCGACCCATGCACGAGGTCATGGGTTGGGGTTTCGTGCCTTCGTAACCGGGTTACCCATTTGGTCCTTGAGAACTTCGACTTCAACGGCACCTTCCCGCATTCCCTCACTCTTTTGACTCAGCTCCGGGTTCTGAGCTTGAAGGAAAACGGGTTCTCGGGTTCCATTCCGGATCTTTCGAGCCTAACAAGTCTTAAACTGCTCTTCGTTTCTCACAACAAGTTCTCTGGCGAGTTCCCGGTTTCAGTTGCCTTGCTCACGAAACTATATCGCCTCGATCTGTCTTACAACGATTTTTCGGGTGGTATTCCTTTGGGCTTAAACCGGTTGACGCATTTGCTGACGTTGAAGCTGGAAGAAAACTTGTTCACGGGTCCTATTTCTGGTTTGAACCTGCCGAATCTGCAGGATTTTAACGTTTCCGGTAATAGGCTAACGGGTGAGATTCCCGTTTCTCTGGCCGGTTTTCCGGCATCATCGTTTTCGAATAACCCCGCTCTTTGTGGGCCTCCGTTGAAGAAATGTAAAGTGGTCTCCAGCGACCCAAGCCGCCCCGGCGGGGCAATGGCGTCGCCGCTGAGCCCGAGGACGACGGTGGCGTCATCTCCAACAGCAATGCCGATGGAAACTAGGCCACCTGTTAAATCTAGAAATAGTCATCGGAACAAAATCAGCTCGTTGGCCATAATAGCCATAATACTCGGCGATGTTTTGGTTCTGGGATTGGTTTCATTGCTTTTGTACTGCTATTTCTGGCGAAATCATTCACACAAACTGCTAGCGGGAAAGAATAGTGGGTCGGACGCGGAGAAAATAGTGTACTCCTCGAGTCCATACCCAAATTCTACACAGCAGGGGAACGAGAGGGGCAAAATGGTGTTCTTTGACGGAGAAAGGAGGTTTGAACTGGAGGATTTACTGCGGGCTTCAGCCGAAATGCTAGGGAAAGGCGGATTCGGGACAGCTTATAAGGCTATACTGGATGATGGAAATGTAATGGCAGTGAAGAGATTGAAAGATTTGAATGTGAATGGGAAGAAGGAATTTGAACAGCAAATGGAGATTCTGGGGAGGCTTAGGCATTCAAATTTGGTGAGCTTGAAGGCTTACTATTTTGCTCGGGATGAGAAGTTGCTTGTTTATGATTACATGCCCAATGGAAACTTGTTTTGGTTACTCCATGGTAAGTTTTTCAACCTCTCATATGTACGGATTTTTAATAAATTTTGTTGAGAAATTTGTATGTATAGATTATAATGTAACTTGCCCGAGTTGGTGAAAATGCAATTGAGCTCTCTCGGTTGAATTCTACTAGACCTGCTTTGCTTTCAGTCATTTGGAGGAAGATGATGGTTATCTTTCAAACTCGTCGGAGACGAAGAAAAATTTTTTGTACCTTTTGAATTGATCATAATAGTTAGGCTCTTGGTATTATGAAGTCGTGATCTTGATACATATGGGTCATGGGAGTTGATAACGCTACTTGATATGATATGTTTTTCATTTCTCTCTCATGTTCTTGAAATTGGCTTTACAAGATACTTTGTAATTGCTACACAGTGTTATGTTATGTTTCAGTCTATATGCTTTGGACTCAAAATGTATCAAAAAATATCCTATTATTAGCCTGAACAGTATGCATATTTCTGTAGGAAAAAGTTAAAAAATTGATTGAGGGGTTAGGTGTCTCTGTTTATGTTGTTTAGCTATTCTTGTTCTTTTTTCATGGTATATTATAAGGTCAATGTTCCACTTTATTGGGCATTGTGGTCTTTTCTGATACCTTTGATAGCTGAATCTTGCCTTATTCTTGGAAACCTCTGCTGTTTGATTCGCCCCCTACGGAACAAGTGAGGCAAGCATTTTAATCTGTTTCAAAATTACACGATACCTGTGTCTGCCTGGGCTTGCCTGAAATGCCATTCCTGGTAGCCGTGGTCAGTGATTTGGGCCTTTGGGGTTTTTATTGGACAATAGAGGATACCGTGCATATTTATTGTTTGCACAACCCCTATAATTATTATCCACAATTCTCAGGCCGTTTGTTCTCATGCTTTCTAATGTGGTCGGATATCCCAAGAACCATGTCGCAGCCGTTAATATGTAATAAATGAGATACCTTGATTCATCACACATCAAATTTTTTTTGTGAATGTTTACAGGCAACAGAGGGCCCGGAAGAACACCATTAGACTGGACCACAAGATTAAAGATAGCAGCTGGAGCAGCTCGAGGGCTGGCCTTCATTCATAACCCATGCAAATCCCTTAAACTTACACACGGTAACATCAAATCTACAAACATTCTTATCGACAAAGCTGGTAACGCCAGAGTATCCGATTTTGGCCTCTCTGTCTTTGCCTCACCTTCTCTGGTCCCAAAATCCAATGGGTACCGTGCCCCGGAAGCAGTTCTTGATGGTCGTAAACTAACCCAAAAATCTGATGTTTATTCATTTGGAGTACTGTTGTTAGAGCTGCTGACTGGAAAATCCCCCTCAGCTGTTGAAAATAATGGTCCTGCCTCGGGTTACAATGGAGTTATTGATTTACCGAGGTGGGTTCAGTCTGTTGTGAGAGAAGAATGGACGGCTGAGGTGTTCGATTTGGAGCTTATGAGGTATAAAGACATAGAAGAAGAAATGGTGGGGCTGTTGCAGATAGCGTTGTCTTGTACTCAAGCTACGCCGGATCAAAGGCCGAAGATGAACTACGTGTTGAAAATGATAGAAGAGTTAAGGGGATTGGAGGTGTCTCCTCATGAAAATCTTGATTCGGTTTCAGAATCGCCCTCGGTTTCTGAAGACACATGCAGAGCGAGCGAATGAACTATCAATGCTTTAGCCAGAGAACTTGTTTCCATTGGTTTGGTGCCGGGTTTTGTGTATTTACTTTGTTTAGATCTGATGTGTAGTTGCATTTGGTTCAGAACTAGGAAAAGATGTTGATTTTAACTTGTTCTATCAAAATTTTTGCACTAATTTGATATATGATACGTGAGAAAAATGCAGTCAGCATACCAAAATCTATAATTAATAAAGTAATACTTGGTGTTGAATCAATTACGTAATTGGTAGTAGGAGTGAGTTCCCAAAACTATAATAATCATAATAATAATATATTATAGTATAAAATACAACCTAAATATTTTAAGATGATTTTTTCAGACTATGTTTTACATTATGAGTAAGTTTTTTGTGAGACGGTGTCATGAATCTTTATCTGTGAGACGTGTCAACTATACCGATATTCACAATAAATAATAATACTCTTAGCATAAAAATTAATATTTTTTCATGGATGACCCAAATAAGATATTCGTATCATAAAATACGATCCTTGAGACCGTTTCACACGAATTTTTAACTTGCGATTATAACTCATCCACATAAATAACAATTAAATTCCAATAAAACAAAATATATTTCAAAAACTCCCAACAAAAGCAAAGGAAACATAGTTAGTATCGTAAAATTAGACAAAACAGAGAGTAGATAATATTTATTCCGATATTATTAATATTTCCATCTCAAGATGTCGGATACGACGAAGTCAAAATAATCTCAAAGAAAAAAAGAGAAAAATTGCAAAATAATAATAATTTGACGTGATATCGATTATAATAAATCTGATGCATGTGTTAATATCTTCAATATAGTTGA
The DNA here is from genome assembly GCF_025594145.1 of Primulina tabacum. NCBI lineage: Eukaryota > Viridiplantae > Streptophyta > Magnoliopsida > Lamiales > Gesneriaceae > Primulina > Primulina tabacum. The sequence goes on along the minus strand of NC_134558.1, from coordinate 33,587,643 downwards.
ATATCAATTTATATATATCTTTAAATTTTCAACACTACGTTGAAATGTCTTAGCTTGTAACGTAGAACAACTGTATTGTCAATAATCACGTTTTCCAATTCACAGTTACATATAATTTATTTATGTCATTAATTTTCAGTAAATCAAATACATAATATAACATTTTATTTTATGTTACTCAAATTCGAGATCTACGATCATAAAAATAATATTTCTACTTGTGAGTAAATCGTTGGAGCTGTAATTAATTTATTGTAACAAGAGATTGAACCTATGGAATAAAATAGCATATTTGAGAATTTGTACATTTTCCTTGTAAATTATGACAAAAATCATAGTCTAGTTAAAAATTAAAATATCTTGAAGGGGTCATATTCCCACCAAAAATTAGTGTCAAGACAAAATAAATTATATTTTTGAATCACGTAACTTTCATGTTGTTCATTTTTGTCATGTTTTCGGTCTTGTGGTTTTAGTCCACCAATTTATATATATATTTTTTAATTTTAGATATTTTTCATCGTAATGCTGACATCACATTAGACATATGAGCAATCTAATTTAGGTGACAAATCATGATTTTCAGCTCCATGTCGTCATTTCGATACAATACGATCAAAATTGGAAAAAATACAAATTATTGAACAATGACTTTAAATTTACTTACAACATGAATAAAGAAGGATAACATACAAGCTACAATACAAAAATTGGATTTTTTTTATCCTATTCATGTCTATAAATCAATGCCTATACAGTGAAGTGCATAACTTTTGGTGCGAACCTTATTAACCTCTCCAATGCATGGTTTGTGAATTTTCTTGCAAACAAGAAACAAACACGAGCCGGCTTCCCGTTGTACTCACAATCCGTACCATCCCTAAGTTTCTCCAAGAACATCGGAGTCACGTCCGGTCTTATAAACTTTGAGGGGTGGGGCCCACCCCTCGTCCAGTCGACCCAAGTCAGACCTCGATTTGAATTTATCCCTCCAAATTTTATGTTTACGAGAGTCGGTAAGTAGTGTTCGTCAGCATAACATGATCCATTGCAATAATTTTTGAAAACCGATAAATAAGTGTTGTCCGCGACAACTTCTACCGCAAGATCTCTCCTCATCCCGAACCATTGGGACCCCTTTCTCCATTGATCAAGTTTGATGATGGGATTCATCCGGTGGCTGTATCGACCACGCCCAACAGGGCCAGGTAGATCAAGCACCTCGACAAAACTTCGGGTAGAATTCATCAAGTAAGAGTAGATAATTGAAAAATTGTAAAGGGGAATGCAAGACTCGGAGAGGAGTACGAAGTGTTGATTAGAGAAATCGAGAAGGGCATTGGCCAGTAACCTGCGTTCTGCTTCAATCATGTTAATGTTTCCCCATTCAACTTCCTGCATCAATCCACAAAGTACTATAACTTACGATCTCTAACAATTTTCATAAGTTGCATCAAATAAATATTCCAGCAAGTTAAAGAAAGATCTCTGAAAAAATTAGTCGCATGCATAACTAATTGTTACAATTAACAATTTGATATAAAATTCCTTACCAATGTGACATTTGTAAATATATAAGAAGCGCCGTAAACGAATCGAGCCGGTTGGCGAGCTTTTCGAGTTGACTCGATAAATATTTGATTCTTGTTTGAATTTATAAAACTCGAACATTTTCAAAAAAAAAAAATTAAAGCCGAACTTGAGCTAACATTATTTTGTTCGATAGTTCGCGAACCGGTAATATAATATTCTTATATTATAAATATATATATTTCGAGCTTTTAAACATTTATTATCGAACTTTAATATCCGAGAAATATTTCAAATAGCTCGCAAATAAGTTCTTACATTTTGAGCCGAAAGCAAACTCAAACTTCATTTCGAGTCGAACTTATGCAAAAAAATTTAAAATTTCGAGCTTCATATCGAGCTCGAACTCGAATATACTTAATTCGAGTCGAATTCAGACCTTATATTTGTACCAATATTCGATTCAATTTGATTCGCTTCGTTTACACCCCATGTACAAAATTCAATGGAAAAAGATCTTATTTTTTTATTAGTTGAAAGATTACGATGTGGTCCAAAAGGTTGTGGTGGGCAACAAATAATTAATAAGTTGTCGCTGAGTGATCCTCGGTTAAAGGCTACCCCATGTTCTACGGAAAGGGTAGGGATTCGTGCTTGTCAATATTTCACATCCAATGCCAAAGTAGTGTGCCATTAATTAAAGCGCACATGTGTTTCGCCTTCTTCTCTTTATTGTGCATACCCTCAATTCTTCCATTAAAATACCACCAAAGTAGAGTTGATTTTTTATGAAACTCAAATTCATAGAATATTATTTGTTTCACATGTTAATTTTATAAGACGAATCTTAAAACCGACCCAGATATAAAAATATATATTATTTTTTATGACAAAAATATGATTTTTTCGTTGTAAATATGGACCGAATCAATCTGTCTAACATATATAGATCCGTGAGAAAGTATCAGAAACGATGGATTATTCTTTTTATGAACAAGGGCATTTACTGTGTTTCAGCTAATTTCTATATATATTGATGAAAAGGGGTGGAAGCATCACAAGCAAGTCCGGCGCAGCCACAAAGTCAATGAAAAATGGCTCATTTAGGCCACCCATGCCCACCTTGATTAATTGCTAACAATTAATTATTTCTACAACCGATCTAGTGTATGCTCTACAAATTATTCTAAATTAAGTTAGATTGCATTTAAATCGATGAGATTTGAATTTAAGAGAGTATTTGAAGAAAAAGATTGGATGTTTAAAATCCATCGTGAAACGAATTTACCTGGAAAAACTAATTTTTTATGAGTAATTCTCTTGTGAGGCGGTCTCACGAATATTTATCTGTGATACGGGTCAACCCTACCGATATTCACAATAAAAAGTAATACTCTTAACATAAAAAGTAATACTTTTTCATGGATGACCCAAATAAGTGATCCGATTCACAAAATACGACCCGTGAGACCGTCTCACACAAATTTTTGTCTTTTTTTTATTATTATGATTTTTAAATCCTTCGCTTTCAATCCATGCAACCTTAATTATTTCAATCATAAATTTGAATAAGAATATTTTTTTCCCAACGCAAACATATGTGTGTAAAAATTATTTAAATTCTATTTTAACTAAGCGGAATTTTCTACCCCAAAAAAACGTAAAACTATATTTGGTTGATATTATTTGCATATATAATTTAGAATTCTATAATTTTTTTATTAGATACAAAGTTTAGTTTACAAAAATGTGAAGTCTCTAATTACAGCTCATAACAGAAGTTGTATTAGAATGTGGCCGAATTAAATCTTATTTCGGAGAGTTGTCGTTCATATTTTGCTATCACTTTAAATGTTGACAGTAGAATGCTGGACCACGAAGCCAGGCAGATACCAAAACCCCTGCTTTATTCTAAATCTTCTCTCCACAAAAATAAGGTAATTATTAATGGGCCTTAAGCTCCATATCTATCTTTGAATTATTGCTTAATTGATATACCAGCTTTTCCAATTATTGGACTAGCTATGGGATCGACATTGTCCAGAATTGACAAGCCAATATGATAGATATGAATATTAGATATATTGTGAGACGGCCTCGCATAGTTATATCCATGAGACGAATCGACTTAGTCTATGTCTGAAGTGAAAATTAACACTTTTGACATAAATAATAATATTTTTTCCTGAGGCGGATCGGATCGAAGATTCATCTCACACAGTTGATATGTGAGATAGTCTTATGTGATTTTTTGTGTTTTACAAATAGTATTCTTCTCTTTCAAGGAAAATTTGAAGTAAAATCAAAATTACAATATTGTATTTGGATGAAAGACTTGTTTTTGAACAAATAATGCTTTGAACTATAATTTTGTTTATTGGAAAATATTTTAAATATATCCAACCACGTGAATTTAGAATCCAATATAATAATTGATGCAACGTTTTTTAAATATTTGACATAAATTAAAATCATCACTGACAAAAATAAGCGGATTTATAATTATGAGTTCGAAATTTTTTTATTTCAAATATGCCTAAATGCAACCGTATTTTCCAAAATTTAAAGGATGCTGTTGTTGTTTGCAATCAATTAATGAGAACTACAATATAAACTAATGTAATTTGCTGACCTTACTCGGAATTCTCCTGCCATGAAACACAGAACCCTTCGGCTCCGACCCGTTAAAACATGGATCCGAATGCACGTATATTGAATACAACCCTTTATGCCCTTTGAAGAACAACTCCCAAAGCGGTGCCAAAATCACCGGCCCTCTTGTCAAGAACATGAATGCTACCTTCCGCACTTTCTGGAATGGAAATTCTTGAATCTTAGGAACCATTGATGCTTTCCACAGCAGCTCTTCATCATTCATGCCATGCAGCACGGCAGGTGGTTTTAGGAACCCCCTCCATCTATTGCTTGTGTTCGAAGTATTCACGATGATTCGATCAGCTGCAGGTTGGAGATATAGAGATGATTGAGAAACGATGATGAAGGGTTGGCCATTGGTGAAATATTTGAGATTGAGTGATAATCTTTTGTAATGGAAGCAGAAAATGAGGCAAGTTAAGCCCAAAATGAACGGGAAGAGGTAGGAGAGGAGATTCAGACGAAGTGGGTATGAGGTTTTTATGAGTTTCCCGGCGAGGAAGAATGGATGCTGGTTGTGGGTTTTCATTTTCACGGCTGCGGCTGCGGCTGCGGCTGCGGCGGTGAGATTACGGGAAGAGGCTTGCTAGTTATATCCGGCCAATGATTTCTTGTTAGTCGCCTTTGTGGAGGATGAAATTGATGTTGACTTGCTAGTCTTATATGGACCAGGCTTGTGGACTAAGACAAATATATTTGACGTGACTTACAAGGAATAATCTCAAGAGATAAAACATTGATATTCGATAGTGTTAACTTTTAAGATACAATTATATACTGTTTATCATATTTATACATTTTTTTAAAGATAGGATATAACTTGCAGTCACTTACGTTTCGCAATCAGAAACCTGTTAGCTTATGTAATAGTTTACAAATCATATTAATAAATTAAATCGTATTGAACAAATTTTATGCGACATATTAGTTTGTCAAAGAAAGTGCTCACTTATTTCACTAACTCAGACATCCTCTCAAAAGCTAAATCATAATATTTTTTTTTATGACATGGAAACCCGCAGCCACTACCATTCGGTGCACGTAAGATAAACCTTCGAACTAACATTTTTTGTTGGGTCGAAAAAGGTAAATGTTGGAGTGAAATAATTGTCTATTTTAAAAAAATAATCAACATTTAACACTTGAATTGTTATAAAATTTAAATTATTGAAACTGCTATATTATAACTAGCTATCATACTATGCATACAATTAAATTCAGAAACTAAATTATTTGACATATATATAGTTTTCATGAAATATATTATGTGCTTGGACAATTATAAAATAATAATTGAAATGTTGAAAATCAATTGGCCGTCGAGCTACGTGGTAGTTGTCAGAATTTGATAGCTTGAACTTTCCAGAGTCGAAAACAAGGGGACATTGACACGCCACAATTTGTGTGTGATCATATATTATAAAGAAGTTCAATTTTGGTACAACTGTCCAAGAAATTGTGTAAATTTTTGTCCATAATTTTTGAATTTATAATCTCCTGTAAACAAATTCTTTCATAAAAAAATTTCAATATAATGTTCCTAACCATCACTATTAATTAATTAAATTATTCATGTTTCGACCAAATTAATTAATTACTTCATCAGGGCTCGAGATGCCTAAATATTCAAAAGTTAATATTTTCATTTGGTAAAACAAACTAAAAAATAATAATTTAAAATGATGGTTGAAACTCGAATTTCAATATTTTTCCAAACTTCGCTAATGATAAGTTTCAGATTAAGAAAATTTCGATATTACAAATTTCCTATATTTTTAATGTCTAAAAATATAACATACAAAATATTTTAATATTCAATATTCCATTTCCTTTTTATTGGATTTCACGACACTGCACGTCGTTACAGGTACAAAATGTTAAATAAAACCACATATTATGTTTAATTTATTTTACAGATGTCCAAATTAATATATTAAAAAAATTCACATGAGGTTGTCTGTCCCTATTTGCTCCTTAAGGATCCGTTTACAATTTAACGATTATTTCTTGGAAATGTCCAAATTTTTGGAATACACTATCGTCTTAAATTTGAGATTTTGGTGATTCAGGTGTTAAAGTACTAATGTTTTAAAAAGAATTAGATAAATATAAATAGATCCCTTTATTCTTACAAATATCAAGCACAACAAACTACCCAAAATTCTTAAGTTTCCTGACTAAGCTAAACTAGTTTATTTGGACTTTGGTATAACTCGAACAGAGTACATAGCAGCAGCAATGGCGATCACCACCACTCCGACACCCACAACTTCACCGGTCCGCAGCTGGCGAATCTTAACAGTCAATGCAGTACACATATATGATCCCATCCACCGTGATATGAATTTAAGCCCACAACTAGATTGAAACGTCTGCATCGAGAATTCCTAGACATAGCAGAGTTCAAGATCAGATATGAACCAAAACATAAAGAAGTAAAGCAACAGTTGCAGAAAAATAAGGGGACAAAACTCGGCTAGTTTAGAAATTGGTCTGATTATGTCATATAAATGATGACAAGATTTTGCATAAAAAAAATACGAGTAACTCATCTAACCTAAGAGAAGATGGTGTAGGTGATGTGTTCCGAGAAGTATTTTCGTTGCGTAGTCTTATAGTTTACCCATACTTTTTGCAAATTCAGCTAAACTGCGGTTGAAGTTTTGTATTGAGAAATCCTGCAAGTTCCGGAGGAATCAAGTCTACCTTCATACGCTATTTTCAGGTGACAATGGATAGATAGTTGAACTTTCCACTAGAATAAACAATAAAAGAGATAAGATCTGATCACAACAAGTTGATTATCGACTTGTTTCTGTTTACGTTAAAGGAATCCAGAAAGATTCCGTCATCCATTTCCTGTTTCTGTGCAGTTCCTCGATTTTACCTGTTTACATTATTTGCTCTAAGGAAATCAAAGTCCCAATTGAAAAATTAACAGTGTCAAAGATCTTGTTTCACTCCCAAAATATCTATGGAGTCACTCAGTCTCAACCTCGTTCCAAACTTTTAGATTTGTACCCTTAAAATGTGAAACGTCACCAGAAAAGAAGGAACGCATTCACTACATAGAGTTAGATGACAATATGCAAGAAGAATTGTTTACGAGCTTGAAATGCATCTAGGCACATCCACAAATATGAAATAAGTTAATTCTAGAAGAAAGGCAACTACACCAACCTCAGGTAGTTTATTCTGTTGGGCAAGATGTTCAACATGGAGTTTCACATTTGATGAACCATGAAACCAGACACTACGATCAACATCAGCATACGCATATGAAACAATGTCAAACAAAGTTCTTGCTCCATCATTTATAGCCTTCAAAATGGTAGATTCTCTGCTTCTTCGGTTCCTGAAATTTCAAAAGATAGTGCAAAAGGCTTGTTACGCAATTTGCACAATCTGGCAGCTGTCGCTTCACCGCAAGCTATATTTTTTAGCAACAATGCAAATCAAAACATTTAAATTGCATAGTCACCGAAGCCACACATTTTTAGTGGTTGTGCCACATAAACGGTTGTACACACAATGTGGTTACCTCTTGCTTCCCAAGATCATTTGATACATAAATATAAAGGCAAACCGAGCAGGTAATTGTCATTCTTACTTGAGATACCCACAGAGCATGTGTTTCGGCCACATATTAACTCTACCATGCATGGGAATCAATGCATGTGGGGAGAGATCCATCAAGTTGTACGATGTTTGGAAATAATCCTGAAAATCAAACAGAAGAAGTCAAACACAAATTCCGACAGAGTCAATGCATAACAAGAATAAAGAGATAATTCAGCACACTTACACTCATATTTCCCCCAGAAGTAGCATCCAAGACCGCACTTCCTTGACTGAGATTGATTACACACCATACATCCACAGATCAGTTCATCAAGTATAGAGATATTATAAATGTTGGACATGAAAACTTCAGCTGGACAATCAGATGCACATGTAACAGCCACATCAAGATTATGATAAAAATGCTTACCCTACACAGTGATCGCCAATTATCAATGAGTTTGTACTGACATGAAGAAGAGCCATATGACCATCTGTGTGCCCCTGTTAAAAATATTAGAGTGAAGCTCATAAGTTAGATAAGTCTTCAAGGAACAATAAAAAGAACATTGTACAGCAGATGCTGAGGAACAGAGTGAAAATAATTAGCATAAAGGATTCAAGACAGCAAAAACCATGAGGCAGCATAGCAATGCTGTATATACCAAAAAATCTGAGGGCAAAACCAGAAGATTAAGATTAATGAACCGAAGAACCTTACTGGAGCAGAAATGAGTCTCAAAGATTGACCACCAATACATATTTCTTCTGATCCAAGGACTGGGACATACCCAAGAGACCAATCATCTGCATCCAGAAACAATATTTCAGAAATTAGGATAAAAAAGATTTGTTCTGTAAAAAGATTAAGTTATCTTCAAATAGCATTCTTCATTTAAAATCAAATAAAATTAATTGAGATCTGACAAACCATATATGTTATGAATACAAGTTGACTTGTTAAATTTCATAAAATTTTCGATATCTGATCTAACTGGCACGAGGAAAATGCAGCCTCAAAGGCATAGCTGGCCTGGTAGTGAAATCAAATCTACTGCAGAAGAAGTGAATTCTCCTCAACCAAATTTCCATATGAAAAACAAGAACAAAAAGAAAACTGACACATTCTTCTACACGGATGTGACTAATGTACTCGAGAAGTGACTGTAATATCGTTCATTAACTAGAAATGTTAATCAAGGTCATCAATTAACTAGATATGTTAATCAAGTTTTAAAGTCATCAGTCTTTTTCGGATCTTGAAAAATAAACATGATCTTCATTACGTTTTTTGGATTATCAGTGCTTTTCTTGTCAAAATACAAGTTTGTGCTTGAAAGCACAAAGCAAACTAGTTGATAAGAATAGCTTTTTTTCCTTGATATCTTTATGCAATAGAAAAAATACAGGGAAAAAAACTTAAGTTACAAGTCAGCTCATCTCACCTTTTCTAATTCGGCGAAAAGTATTTTCATGAGCCAAGAGAGTCGCATCAGGATTGCACTTCTGAATGATTTTGAGACCTAAAAGAATGTTGAGACTGATGAAGGACCATGCACAAGGAAAGCATGAAGTGGAAGTAACAGAAAGCTAGATATCAAAAACCAAAGGACACCTTTCAACAATTCTTCAGAGGAGATAGAAGAAAAAAACAAAATTTTCAGAGAAATAATACAAGTGAAGCTTGATTGCCACAAATAATGAGTAATCACATAAAAAGAAAAAGACTGGCACAAAAGTAAAGATTTCAGGTTTAGAATACTGTATGGAATCCTTACCATCGACGTGATCACTATGATGATGGGTAACAAACACAACTAACTTTCGTGGGAGCGCAGCAACAATTTGCTCAAGCTGATAGTTCACAATAAAACATTTAGTAATGGGGTCAATGAAAGAAAAGATGTGCCATAATGGTAATGCGTCCATCTGTTGGGTGTACACAATGGTCAGATTTATTGACCAAATTCAGGTAAAAGAAAGAGCATGTACTCGAGAGTTGAAATATAATATTAATACCTAAATCCTAATACAGCCGCTTCAAAGGCCACTACAATATATCTGTTTACGATAAATTTAGAATATTCTATAACAATATATACTCTCTCAAGGTCTTATCTCATTCCTAATCATCCACCAGTATCAAAGAATTACTGAACTGGAACGTTGATGCTTTTGAAGAGCATTTTGCCTCTATAATTAACAACTCGGATATCATAATTAATCCAGGTGGTTCTTGAATTTTAGTAAAAAATATTTTGAAATAACTTATTCGTCACAGAAAGCAACATTATGTGGTTTATTTCCATAACATCAGTTTTCATTGTGGTTCATTCATGTATGGAAAGTTAATTATTATAATAGTTTGACATTTGTTCCAACTTCCAAACGTTTCTCCACATTGAGATGACTGGCCTAAATTGTATCAGAAGGATGCAAGCAAGTTCGATCAATCACCAAAATCATACATTTCTCTTTTCTGGTTTTTCCTCATTGAGCAAACTATATCTGTATATAGGACAACTAAGTAGCCTATTAGTAAGGTACAGATGATCTTCTAAAACTAAGATATTGTGTTCGAATCACACTAATTGTACTTGCATCTGTATGAAAAAAGGTATGTAAAATTTATACCTCTTTGTATAAAGCAGATTTGCATCCAGGATCTACAACAAGTGCTTCTCCACACGCAATAAAACCATCACCACGAATTCCATCACTACTAGTCTCAGGAAAAAATACAATCAAGTTTGTGGTGCAGAAAGGCTTCACTGTTCTGCTTGCCATGGGAATAAGTCTAACTCCAGGAGGATATTCCTGTGAAAATCAAACGAAAGCTCTAAGACAGCAGCATTTATTACATGAATTTTCTCTTCCCAGTTACGGAGCCGTGGAATGTGGATATAAAATATAATAATATACCACCTACATTTTCTCAGATGTACGAAGAAAGTACTGCAAATGTGAACCATAAATCATCCTTTTATGAGCACTAGAGCTTACCCAGTACATTATACTCTGGAAGATTAAATCTATCAATAATTCAATATCAGGAAATTTCTTATGCATTACAATGTTTTTTAACATAATATGCAACAAAGATAGTTAATTTTAGCATAAGCAAGACATACGATTAGACTCTTCTTTGCATTTTCCACTCTAGGGACACTGGAAGTCGCTTGGCATTCCCTTTTTCATGGTGATATTTCTAACTGGGACATCCAGTTCATCAAGACATTAGTATTGAACGCAGGTTTACCACAGCCATAAAATGATCGAAGCCACGAGTGAAAAGGTTACGAGTTGATAAAAAGACAAATAGTTGTGATAGTCAAAATTGGTAGATTGGTTATGAAACCAACTTAACATGATGCTGACTCAAAAAAGTTCAGACTTAACCTCGCCGCGAATGAACATACCTGAGATTTCAGGGTGGTAGGAATGTTCAGCTTTGAAGATTGCATTGACTGGTTAAGAATGCCATCTGAACCAAGAACAACTAACGGCCCTATACGTTCATTATTAGGCCTCACTTCTAGAAGCTTAGCAACACAACTTTCCGTGTTCATCCACTTACAGAGACCTGTGGTAATAGTAGCGGCATATAACAGAAATCTCATTAGTGATCCATTTCCTATTTAGATTTCATCAGTCATTTTCTACATGACATAAATTAAAGGTATCTGAAAAAATATGAAACTCTAGTATGTTAGCTCCTAAGAGAAAACATGTGTAATTATGTGATCCACATAAATATACTAGCATATGTGCATAACTCATTAATGTTTTTTAAAATATCGATTTTGAAATATTCATCAAGAGGCTAATAATAATAACCATCTAAAAATAAAACTAAATAAAACCCACGATATTTATGGTATGTGAGGGAAATTTATATAATAACAAATATACTACGGAAGTTATGAGAAATTATTAGGAGTATGAATGAAAGTACTAATTACACATTTTGATCTATTTTTACTTTATTTAGTGAGAGCTAATTTTGAAATTTCAATTAAATATACCGAAGTAGTTAGTTTCTCCAATACCTTCCTGCTTTATAATATTGTAAAAATAGCAAAGATAACTGGCACACTGCAATTTCATAAATCCCCGAGCGTTGATCACATCAAAACCGTATAATATTTTCAGAGAACAAATTCACAGCTTTAAGTAACCTGAGAAAGCAGAACCAATAAACTTCAAAAACAAGACAAACTTGAGTTTATAGCTCTAACTCAATGTCTAGGATAAAAATTTCAAAGGCATTTTGCTGATGCATAAATGAAACTTAAGAATACACTTGCCCATAAACTTGACAGAGACTTCTACTTAAAGAAAGTTGACATCAAAACGTGTCATCAGAGTACTCATTATTCAATGAATGTTACCAGGAATATTAACCCATCAAACCTTTTAATTTCCCATCATGAAGTTCCAATTCTCCAACAAGATAAACAGTTTTCACAGAGATTCCAGGTCCAAATTCAGGCTCCTCTACAAGCTTTAAGAACTTCCACTTAACCTCATTGGCTTTCTCAAAGGCAACTTGTCCCAGAATCTACACTAAAGCGAGAGAATATTTAGACAAACAACAGATCATTTATATGATGTTAAGCCCATCTAATTCATGAGATTGATTACATCTTCTAATTGCATCACCTTACCCATATTATAAGCAATCTATCAAATGGTTAAAAGTAACGGAAAACAACAATTCCAATATATGATATCTTCAGTCTAACAAATCTATTCGGTTAGTAGCAAATGTAGAATGATGAAACTGGATCGAGAAGGGGAAGCACAACGGGTGCAAAAGTAATTTTTAACATCGCTAAAGTTCATCGATCACAAGCATCCAAGTAGATATACAATGTAACAGTTTTAAAAAACAAACTTTTGAAACAACATTACTCAATGGATTTAATCCATTCACAGAACCATTCGATTCGATTCTGGCCTGAAAAGTGAAATAATTAAGGAAGACAAAACAGATGTAGCTTACGCTATCAACTTAATTTCAAAATAGCAAAAATTAATTTTGCCATCAGCAAACCTCGTTACGCCTTTCTCAGTGCCCAGGCTACTCACCTAAAATACATAAAAACCGAATTGTTTTTCCGGCCCGATTGAAAAGATAGGAACAAAAGAGAAAATTTCTCAGAGCTCATCAGCAATCATTAAAAAGAATGAGAAAAGTCATAAGTGAACAGAATATTACAAAGCCACACCTCAGAGCCACTTCTAAGCCCGATCATTATTAAAATTCCACAATATATCATTTCCATAAGACATTATTTCAAGAACATGGGTAACAACAACAACAATGTCAAAACTATCAATCGAACCCACAAAGAAACACCACTCAAATGGCACTAAAGTGAAGTACCTGATCAAGAGCTGAATCAAAGTCAAATTGATTCAAGGAACTGAGGTTTCTTGAAGAGCCCTCGACTTCAATCTGAACCCTTCGAGAAGCACTCGATGGTTTGTCAAGAATTAATTTTAATTGCACAGAAGGCAAGTCCCAGAGGTCCGAATCTTGATAAGAATCATACTCAGGGTCATTGAATTTCGGGGGTGGCTCTTTCTTTACAAGAATGAACTCGGCATCGTTTGATGGATTCTTGATGATCGCTGCAAGGTTCACTTCTTCGGTGGCCATTAATCAACTGGTTGAAGATGGTGAATGACACCTTTTGCTGGTTGGCTGTGCTGAAGTAAACAGCTTCTATTGGACTCTGTCCATTCGTTTTTTCTTATATTATAATAACTGTTTGAAATAACATTTCATGCATTAAATAATATAAAATGACGACATATACTCGAATAAATCCATTCTTTACTAATATTTTTGTCAACTTTTACTCTAAGAAATTAAATGTAACATTAAATTATTTATTATTTTTTTCTTAATTATTCAAAAGATTATTCATTAAATTTTTATACTATAAACTAATTTTAATACGTCTAATTATATATTAAAATTTATGATTTCTATAAATTATTATAAATTTATAACGTGGCATACTCTATAGCTAGTGGTATAATGGAACATTGCACTCTTAACTGGCTAGGGTTAGCTCTTGATATTATACATTAATTATTTTTTTAATATTATTGTTGTTATTTTTTGAAAGAAGATACCGTACAAAGGTTCGTACCAATAATATTATACTCGTTAGTCTCATCGCGAATCGACTCTTTCTTGATATATGTATCATTTCTACTTTTTTACTAATAAGTAAGTATACATTAAATCTGAGTTATAAGTATTAATAATGTGAATTCCCTATAGAGTATTCATATATATATTTCATTGATCCTTAATCATTTTCAGATTTAAATCTTATTTAAGAAAATTATATTAGAATGATTTAAAAAGAAAGGAAAAAATTATAAGCCCAACCGCTTAAACACAAAAACTTTGTGAAACAGTTTAACAAGTCAATTTTGTGATACTAATCTATCATTTGGGTTCCCATGAAAAATTATTATTTTTTATTTCAAAAATATTACTTATTATTGTAAATATGAGAAGTTGATATGTATCACGGATAAAGATAAATTAGATCGTTTCACAAAAGATCTACTACCGCTTAAATTAGTTGGCTTTGTGCAAATAAGGAATTATTAACACATATCAAAGTTGCTCATCTACCACTATTTATTAGATAGGATGATGCTAAACGTACAGTGTGGTCTAATAGTTTAAATTATAAAGTAGTAAATTCTATTTCTTATTATACAAAAAACTCAAATGAGATTGTTTCATAGGTTAATTTTGTGAGTCGAATCTTCCACCTGACTCGATTCATGAAAATATTATTTCTATATCAAAAATATTAATTTTTTCATGTATATATGATTCAGATCGACTCATCTAATCATAAAAGACCTAATCTTTTTATGGATTAACCGATTAAATTTCGTATCATTTTTTATGCTATTAAAAAATTTATATTTTCATATTTTGTATCATTTTATCAGTGTGTTTTAAAATGTGGTATGCCGACAGCCACCCATCGCTTAACGTCTAAGTGAGCTTGGACTTCCGCCTAGGTGGCTCCTATGGGTTTTTTTAGCCTAGACATTTAATTATTTTTGTTCACTTTCATATTTCTCCAACAATTTTTCAGTATCGGAATCAAACTAAAAATTCATGATATATTTTTTATTTTCATCCAATACAAATTAATGAGAAAATATGACGAATAATCCTTAAAAAATTAAAATTTTAAAACAATTACAGTATAAATCTAGAATGTCGGTTAATGTAACAATGCTTAGAGGCATCGTTTTTGTAAAAATTGAGTTGCTAGGCGACCGCTGACCGCCTAGATGGCGTCTTTAGAAATAAAAAATTATACAAAATATGATTCGATATTTTAATAATATTTTTAAAAAAATTGTCAAGTGTACAACTCTCTCATAATAAAACTATGTTTATCCATTGATTAAACACGGGCATTTCAGTTGAAGAAAATTTCTCACATATGATGGGTACTGAGCCGGGTTTCAAACTCCATTTTAGCCCATTCTAATAAGCAACGTCTGGTCATTCATCTGCAGCCCAATACTTACTAAAGCACAATTTTGATAAATAAATAATTGTGCCCAAATCAAGCTATCGAATATAAATACACTTTGACTTCGAAGATATTTCAAATATTTTCAAATTTGTTTAATATCCAAATTAATTCGAAATATCATTGTAAATTAACTCGGTTATGTTCCGATACTACTTGTTAAAGAGTTGGCAAAAACTTGTGTGAGACGGTCTCACGGATCGTATTTTGTAAGACTGATATCTTATTTGGGTCATTCATGAAAAATATTACTTTTTACGCTAAAATTATTATTTATTGTGAATATCGGTAGGGTTGACCCGTCTCACATATAAAGAATCGTGAGACCGTCTCACAAGATACTTACTCTAAAGAGTTTGTTCTCTATATAAAATCAAAACTGTTAGTATTTCAGAAAAATATATATTATCTCAAATTTTATAAATAATTATTCATAATAATTTATGTTATCCATATTTATTAATTTATCTTGATATCTAAATTATACATAATTTTTCATCACGTCGTCCCCGAACCAAACTTTGTCTCATAAACTTACATAAATTAATATCTCAGAATAATTCCTAAGCTAGATTCTACTAGCTAGGCCCATGCTACAATTAATTTAATACTCTACCAAAATTAAGTTACATCTATAGGCATATTATATATTGTACGAAACACAGTAAAGCCGGCCTAAATTATTGGCACATTGACAGGAAACCGACGATCAATTAATGAAATTAACGACAATCAACATGTGCAAGTACATGTTATACAGTTATGATATGTTATACGTTAATTGGATATATTTATGTAAGCATGATGTGACACTCATTTATATGTTGCAGAATTTTTTCATATTTAATTACATCTAATAGGTGAGTTTCAACTCATCAGTGTTCACATATATAAATGTACATCGTAGATCAGCAACATATCAAAAATATAAATTATAAATACAAATCGACCAGAAAACGCCATCTTAGGTTATATGTTCTTAGACTTGAAAACACAGTTTACTGGCTAAAACTTTGACTTAGAAATGGTCCAATAACATACATTCATTCGAAATGTCATAGTTGCGTACTTTTTTTTTCTTCACGAACATGCCTGTATTGACTTGAACTTCCTAATTATTACTAATTTTTTTTATAACGATAGAACCCGAAATTGTCACTTTTCGACGTACATTGAGTAAACAACGAGAGCTTAACTTCCTTATTATTATTTAACTACACCATAGAAATATGAATACTGCAAAAGAGTCGGTATGTATTATTTAATATTTTTTGAGGTATAGAACAAAGTTTAGATATTTACATAAGCATTTTATAATTTAAAAATGTTGGATATACAATTAGGTTTTATCAAAACCTACATTTTTTTATTTGGAATGACAAAAATACCCTTGAATCCAATCAAATCTCTTTTATTTTTTTTATTCTTCATTACCCTTGAAAAAGAAACATACCAACATGTGCGTGGATCTAAATGTACTGTACATCTAGATTCTAGCATGAATCCAATGATTTTAACTTCCATATATTTGTAAAATAATTGATTTTTAAAGTAAGATTCTTTGGTAATTAATTAAGCCGAGCATGTGTTAAGGTAAATACGAAAGCTTACATGCCAAAGTCATTCACATGCATATGACTATTAAATCGGATCTCAACATTAATAAATCAACTGGTTTCTTGGATTTGTCTCAAATAGTTTCATGAAGAGATAGATTATCGACCCAAATATCTTATTTCGATTGATTTAAAGTTCTTACGACGCAAACATTGACAATTATCAATCGTAGCTCAAATATTTAATCAAATTTGTGATCTCGACTTGAACTCAAACAACATGATTCATTTTAGAATATATTAGACGTTTATTCAAATCTAATTCATAATAACATCTTATTTTTCATAGAGAAAGATCTCGAATTTAAGATCCAACGTAAAACAACACCACATATATACATATATAAGAAGTATACGTAAATTCAAGTCCATGTCTTGCCACCTCAGAGCCACTGGAATCTATCAACTTGGCATCGTTTATACCAATGTTTCTTTGCACGCGTTGTGCTAATAAAGTTGAAATATTTGTCTAAACATGATACTATTTTGCTTTCTAATAAATGATTTTTACACATTTTTTTTAAATCATAAGACTGATAAACTATCTAAAAACTAAAAAATATAAATAAAGATAATACTGAATTTAAAAAGAAAGATTATTTTAGGAAAAAATATTCAATAAAGTTATATAATGAGGGTAAATTTTGTAATTTTAAATAAGATTTCACCAAATCGATTAACATTTAGTTATTACAATTAATCCCAATATTTATATAAATTGATCAGGTTAATTAATGAATACTTGCTGTATAATTTTATATCATGACATATTCATGTGCACATGTTAAGCGGTGTCTGTATTGCCGTCTATATTGTCCAGTTTAAAATCGGCAATCCAAAAACAAATGTAATTTAATTATTAAAATCTTAATTAATTTTGTCTCATCAATTGACCAATCCCTTCTCAACAGATTAAATAAATCTCAAAACCCCAGTGGATTTCATAATCAATCTTTAAAAAAAATAGTAGACATTCTAGACAGTAATCTAGGCTTAGGACAGGGGTTGGGGGACCTCAGATTAGGTTAATTATATAATAATCATAATATTTAATTAGTTAGAGTTTAATCAACAATTTTGGGAGGGGAGAAAATGTCACTTTAAGTGACTTAAAGCTAACTCCACCCGATATAAAAACTTCATATATTCATGGATCCAACGTTACCGGACTCATCGATGATTTATAGGTAATCTGACACCAATATCTTAAATTTGGGTCGAGATATAATAGTCAATACATAATTATAATAGACTTTCTTCCAACTAAAAAAAGCTTTACTTTGCAATATCACATTAATTAATTAGACATTTATTAAACCATTATTTTTTATGGACATGATAATATTCACTTCATGTTTACCAAAACTTCTTAATTTTTTTTAAAAAATAAGACATTATAACATAGATGATAACATAGATGATGATAAAATAGAATATATCCGTATTACAAAATTGATTTTTTTTTTTTTTTTTTGGTATGATGGGACAAAAATATATTATAATAAGCAATTGTTGTCAATAATTTAACTTTGGAAATGAATAAATCTTTGCGGGCCAGGCTTGCGATTCGATGAGATCCCAAATGACATATTATCTACATCAACCAAAAGTAGGCATGATTAAGTCCTTAAACGTTTTAAATTTTAGGTGGTGGAAACGATTGATAACAAGAAAAGACATTCCTAATTATTTAACTAAATGATTGCTTAAGGCCATTTTTAGTTTAATCAACAAGCTTGACAAATTAGATTACACTTAGACACGTCAATCCAAATTAATTAAACTCTTAAGCGTACGAACATGCACAGAAAATATATAATAATTTAAATATCGTGCAATATAAGGCATCATTTACAAAATGTGTTAATGTGATTTATATATTGTGTTAAATGACTCATGAGATCGTCTCACGTGTAACTTGCATGTTTTTTCATTTCTGGTCATATTACAATGAATTTTCATTTTACTCATTTAATTTGTGTGTATATAATATATATATATATATATATATATATATATATATATAATATATATATATATTGATACCTCAGCGATGAGCCCACTACCCCTGGCTCATCCCTCGTCCAAGGGGAAGACAGGCCCATCAAGGGCCCAGATATTCTCCTATAAATACCAGGTTTGAGTGTTCAGTTCATTCATTCAATATATTATTTTCAGCAGCACCCTTAGCTGCTCCCCTATATATCCTCATTCTCTGATTTGAGCGTCGGAGGAGCTACGCCAGGACACCCTCCTGGCCCCCTCCTAACGATCTTATTTGTGATTTCAGGCTCAGGGTAATTTCGAAACCTGCATCTGGACTAGTGACACTTGCTGGAATCGGACCCTAAATTTCCCGTGAGTATCATATATATATATATATATATATAGTCATTTAAATTATATGTTTTTTTTTCTATTTGGTCTTTTTTTTTAAAAAGATTAAGTCCAATTTTGTGGACTAAATAATTGAATTGAGTCGTAACTCATGAGAGGCAGCAACTAACGTCATCCTCATAAAGCAAAGCGAAAATATGTTAAATGGAACAAGTTTGACATTAACGTGTCGTGTCCTATGATACCCGTACTTTACTGTAATTTGAGTTCTTGACTAACCATGTTTTTTTTTTAAAAAAAAGTCCCTACACAAAGAAACACATTGGTTATGTTATTTGATATTTGATTTATAATAAAAATATTGAAATCGATAAAAGATAATAAATTTATACGGATCACTTTGGAAGGGGAGTAACAAAGATTGAGAAGTTTTTATTAATAAAATAAAAGATTCTATTATATAGATATTGATAGAAATTAAACATAGTGGATAGTCAATGAAATCAAACTTATAAAATCTGTCTCTCACTTATTTTTCCTTATAAATCTTGTCGATCGTTGATTAATTATTACAATATTTATTTTACATTACCAATCTCATATTTGATTTTCTAAATATAGTTGAGATTATATTAATTTCGATACCTAGTGTAATATTAAATTATCAATTTTCTATTGGACGATATTTATAATTATTCAAGTGCTAAAAACTTGACACCATACACTTATAATAAGAAATCACACAACAAATTTACTATACATCTAAAAGAAAATACTAGAAAATAAAGAAATTAGAGCAATGAAATTAACAAATTTCGATACCTAGTGTAATATTAAATGTTACCCTATATTGTTTATTTTAACATTAATATTTCGATACAATAAGAAATCACACAACAAACTTTTTTTTAGCGATTAAATGTTATTCTTTAGTTATTTGTAGATCTCACGTGTTTGGTTCAATGTGTATCGTTGGGTGTATAGTTAAAACGTTTCTTTGTCGTGTATGTAGTTGAATTTCTCATTTTCTAAAGCTAACGAGTAGCTAATAGGTTTTTATCACTGTTTATTATATTGTAATAATCGGATACTAATCTAACCTAAAGTCTAGATCTATTTGTCATAATTATGCTTTATATTGCTTTAAGATGTTCATGGAACTCAACGTACAGGATTTTACAACTTGGTTCAACGAACATTACACGTGAATTTTGATCAGAACCCGCTGAAATAGGTGAGCCGGGTAAATAGCTCCAACGGATCAAATCAACAATTTATAATGTTTGAGAATCTTGAAGGAAGATAATGGCTGTGCCAACACCTGCAAACAATGAAAGAAACCCGTGAATGGGCGCCGGAGGGGTGTCCGACGTAGCCACTCCGATGCTAAAATCAGCAGACTTTTCAGGTGAACACAAGCAATATTTGAGAGAAAATCTATAAGTGCCTTAGAGTTCAAAGGTTTTTTCAGAAAAAGTAAATGACATTAATACCTGCTATTTATAGTAGAAAAATGGGATATGTACCTCGATTCTCGTGCCACCTACTAAGTATGACAAGTCGGCTGCCCATACTTGTAGCTTCTGATGACTTCTAGGACACTCCAAACCCAAGTTGTTCTGACAGATCAGACCGCCTGTACCAATCACATTCGAGTATGGTGCAAGTTTCGAGATGGCCGGGTAGTAGGTTACCCGGGTATTTGTCTGAGAGCTCGGACTATGATGACTGCCTGGGAAGAGGAAGAGTGCCCGGGTCCTCAGGAAAGTGACCAGCATATTGACTCTGTCCTGGAATATCCAAATAACAAATTGGGTTAATGATGTATTCAAATAATAAATTGGATTAATTATGACCCAAATTCTTATGGGTATCAAATTTATTTATGATTTCTCGACATTAAATTTTCTGCTTAACTCGCATAATGATGTGAATTTTTGACCGATTCACCCCAATAATTGAGTTACCAACCTTATCAAGCATATCTTCGGAAATTGCGAGCGCCTAATGTCGATCATTGATGTGACGTCATGAACATCTAATCATATATGCCTGTAATGAGTACTCTCATTATCAAAATTATATATATATTAAAAACACTAAGAGCAAAATGAAACGAGAATCAATAAGTTTTCACTGCAAGCAAGACTAGGTTTTTTGTGAGATGATCTCACGAATCTTTATCTATGAAACGAGTCAACCCTATCGATATTCACAATAAAAATAATATTCTTAGCATAAAAAGTAATATTTTTTCATGGATGACCCAAATAACAGATCCGTTTCACAAAATACGATCCGAGAAACCGTCTCACACAAGTTTTTGCTTAAAAAACAAGTATAGCAAATTAATCATCTTAGGAATCTAATGTTGAAGAGCCCATTAATGTAAGATAATCAAATAATTCACAGTAGCAAAAGATAGATTTTGAAAAATATCTTTATCAAGGAACGAAATTTTCGACTGCCAGTTATGATATGAAATTGAACCACTTAAAAAGAGGAGACATGGTGGGGTCGTACATCGAGTTGTGAAGACTTTTCAAAATTCGTCTCTTATTTATTTTAATTACTTAACAAAATCTCAAAATGTAAATTTTAGAATTTTAATATATCATGATTGATTTTATTTATTTGTCCCTTTTCTTTTCTTTTTTTTGTTGGGGAAAGGTCCTACATATATGCATAATAATGAAGTTTCTAGCTAGCTAAGCACATATATTTCAATCAACTATGCATGATTTTTTTTATTTTTTGGGTAAATAAGTGACCAAAATGTGTTTCTTTCTTCATTTCATCATATCTCTCACTTTCAAGATGTGGTTAGTAAGGATTTGCGGAGATCTTCCCATAGAAACCAAAGCCTAATATCAACGTCAATCACGCAAACATCCAAAATCATTAATATATCATCATCAAGTAAGGGTGGGTGCCATATATTTAGGTACTTATAAATTAAAATTTATTTTAAAAAATAAATTTTAATTTAATATTTTTACAGTTTTATATTTTCAACATCCTAGTTTCTTTGCACGAGAATATTTTGTGGGATGTTTTCGTAATTTTCCCTCGTTTAAAATTAAACCTGAAATTGCTTAATTCGTAATGTTGTCCAAAGTACTATAGAACATGGATAGGAAAAGAAAATTCTTGGGTGAGCAGTAAGTGATGTAGGTTTGACCATTAATGTCGTAAAATCGATGGGTAGAATTAGGAAAAAATTGTTTGAGTAGAATCTTAGCTTTTGTTTCAATTTATTTTATTAAAGTAATATTTGTAAATGTTTTAAAAAAATGATTATACATTTTTCCAATACAAACATTGATTGAATAGATCAAATCCTTGTTTCAGTTCCGATTTGATTCTTTTAAGATAATGTTTCCAAATGATTACAAAAACGATTATGGATTTTTTTATTTACAAAGTTTTACGGATTTGTAAAGAAAAAATCCATAATAATTTTTCAAAAATATTTGCAAAAATTATCTAAAATTTTGGATTTTTTTATTTACAAAGTTTTACGGATTATGGATTTTTTTATTTACAAAGTTTTACTCGATTTTGGCTATATATTAGATGATTTGCTTTAGCTGAGATTTGTCTTAGTCCATTAGCATCTCTTTATGGCAGTACTTCAAAATTCTTGACTTGTATATGTGGTTTAAAGTTTTTTTTCCACAACTATCGTTATTCGGTTTACACTAATAAATATTCCGAGTTATAACATAATACTTGGAAAATTACACTAGACAACTATATAAAATGCACTGGACAAACTATATACGACAGAATCGTTTGAGAATGTGTTGATAATGGAATCGATCAAAACCATGATTATTGTTCATGTGCTCATTTACTCAAACAACTCAGAGACCGGATGATACACCTCTCGTTTAGAGTTTAGCTGAGCTTCAAAACTTAGCTATTGACTGCCGACCAGGGGCGGAGGTACAGCTTGCTGTACCCGGGCTGGTTACAAAAATTTATATGTAAATTTTTGTATAATTTTGAATAAATTTGATATTAGTCCGGATAGATCAATTTAAAATATTAAAGGATGTTAGAGTTTAAAATTCTAGCCCGGATAACGCCAGATTCCTGGCTCCTCCCCTGCTGCCGACCATTCATAGAACACTGATCACCAACTGGATTGTTCATTTTGGACAATTAATATTCTAAAACTAACCCTTTTTTGGCCCTCATTTCACTCCAAGAAAATATGCTAGTTCATTAGCCAGAGTTTGATATTTGATAACGATTTGAGAAAACTACGTGTAAGCATTTCAAATCACAAAAAAAAGCAATAACTAGAGCTCTGAGCTGCCACCCCCACAAGGTCACAAATCTACAGCACTAATGCGAAAATTTACTTCTTTTACCGCCAAAGACGATGGGTACATCAATTTTTTTAATCGAAATAAAAGGGAGTAAATCAAGACTTGTGGGCACGAGCATCTCAATCTTTTGAATACGTTTGGATTTAAAAGTATTTTGCTTGAATTGAACTATTAACACAAACTATTACTTTTGGTAAAATGACAAACTTCCGGTCCTACATTATATATTTGATTGATATATCAAGAAATAAGTACAAGATCCTCTTTTTTTATTATGATATAATATATAGTAAAAATATATAATATAATTAATTAGAAAGCAACGCCTAAAAATAGACAATATCTTTTACTTCACAATTTGGCGTATGGATTAGTTAGTGTAGAAGTCTTCAAGTCCGTATGTAGATAATATAAATATAAATAATAAGTAGGGTATGGAGCTGTGAATATTCAAGCGATGCATCTTGAGTTGATCAAATAGACACAAAGTTAACCGGGGCCAGGCCAAGATTTCTTCCATGATCCATTTTTCTCTACACGAAAAATGTCAAAGAAAAGGATTGGATCGAGTAAATTATAAAGTCTAGTAAATGTCTACAAACTTAAACCAATGAAATTTGTCAAGTGCAATAATTTTTTTTTTTTTGCTGGTAAAGACATCGAAACATTACGTTTGGGCCGGCTATTATATAATTTAAAAAGATTTAAGTTGCACCATTACCAATATTTATAGCTTTTGGTAAAATAACAAACACTTGGTCTTACAATTGATATTAAAGCCAATATCACGAGTTCGATTCTAATTGATTGCAAAGACTACAATTATTGAGAAATATTGTTTGGGTACAATAATTGTCCCTGCTGTGCGACAATCGAAACGTGACACTTGGACCACCGTAAGATTTAAAATGATTTGAGTTGTACTTTTTAACCGGTATAAATTTTAGTATAACTTTTGATAAATTTCAGATGGATATCGTACGTACTAATTGATTATTGGACAATTATTACTAATTAAACAACACCGCCTTCTTTAAAAGCTACGTTTTTAACATGAAACAAGACAAAACAACATGTTTACTAGCTTATTTAATTTTATTATATATTCATTTGAAAAAATATTTGCCAAATCTTCAACTTCAAATAAACCTTTTTAATGATTTTCTTGGAATTTTTACCCTACCACGAGTGTTTATTAACGTAAACAATTAATGATGATTGAGATATGACCATTTCGATCTTTCTAGTATAGAGGGAGGCCTCGAATTCGGAATACAAAGGACGATTTATTTTATTATGATTTTTTAAATTATATCCATGAAATTAGACTTTTTTTTCCTCTTTTGGACTAAAAGAAAGACTTCATGGATGTGTTTTTGATTGCACTTGCTAACAAGAAAGAACAAGAAAGAGGTGGAAGACATGATTTCTTACTCAAAACAATAGGCAAAGCTTAATCTTTTGATAGTTCAACCACTTCACATGCATCGCATTCTCTCACTCCACACTCCACTAATTATTAATTGCACACAAAATAGCAAATTAAATTTGGTTATTGCCCTCCCATAATCATGCATCTCTTTTTTTGGTGAAAGTACATTTATGGATAAAACAAAGGTATCAAGAATTCAATGGCAATCTAGTAAGTTCCCATACATGAATTTGAGACAAAAATATAGAAATGATGGTGACCAAAAGACAGATGCAATTTCATTGGGTCCCCATGTTTATCTCGAGCTATCTTTCTTCTTTCTTTTGGTGTTGAAAAAAAAAAAAAACAAAGGTAAAGCTTGAAATGAGAAAAATCAAATCTTTTATCATAATTTCACCATCGGATTCTAAAAAAATCATTAAATCTGTTCATAATCAGCGTACCTCTTGCTTATTATATACTAAATATATAAATTCATTACAACTTGTATAAATACCCTCTCAGATGCCAAATCTTTCCTGATTCCATACTTCAAGCAATTTGCTTCCTCTTTCTGTCTCCCTTTCATCTGCCATAGATAACACAAGCCACTCATCTATACATACACGAATAGCAGCTGTATGTTTATGTACAGCATGGCAGATCATCTTGATTATCGAAAAGAAACATGCAACAACACAACAGGCAATAGTAATGGCCGCTTGAAACTCTTCGGTTTCAACGTGGCAGAAGATCATCAAGAGGTTGACTCCACCAAATCCACCTCAGCCCTGCCGGAAACCGGCGTTTTCCCGTCGTCCGACAGCCGGAAGTACGAGTGCCAATACTGCTGCCGAGAATTCTCCAACTCGCAGGCTTTGGGCGGTCACCAAAACGCTCACAAGAAAGAAAGGCAGCAGCTCAAGCGTGCACAGTTACAGGCCAGTCGAAACGCCGCCGTCTCGTACATGCGTAACCCTATGGTCTCCGCCTTCGCTCCGCCGACGCACCTTCTGCCAGCCGCCGGCTCCATGATGATCCCTACGGCTGTGGGTGCGTCTCCTTCGTGGGTTTACGTCCCACGCGCTGCGCCATCCTTCCACGTTTCGCATAGCAGTGTGTTTTCGCCTTCGACAAGTGGCAGGGGTGGGGGGAACTCATCTTGCGCCGGCGGCACAGGGGAGTCTTGCATAACGACCATTGGGCCCCAACAACAGATCAAGGCCCGCAAAGGAAGATTAGACGGGCCTTGTTTGAGCAGATTTTCAACAGCTGACGATGGGCTCAGTCTGGATGATGCATTCGGGCTAGATTTGCACCTCGGCTTAGCTCCAGCCGGCCCGTGAGTTTTTGGAGCCCATCTTTGAGAATCAGCTGTGAAGCCACGTATAAATTATTTGCGTTCAATTTTTGTATATATTCTGATTTATTTATTTATTTTTACAAGGGGAGAATTTCTCAAATGCATTGATTAGTTTACTGTATTTTCATATGGAATGTGAAATGTAAATTTACATATTTAGTGAATATCCCAAGATTTCCCTAAAAACGATGATGTGGAAAAGTTTACAAGTCACATGTGTCGGAAAAATATCAAGTATGGAAGAAAGAATTGTAATACTTTGTTTCTAGGCAAAAACTTGCGTGCGACGATTTCAGGGGTCGTATTTGTGAGACGGATATCTTATTTGAGTCATCAATAAAAAAATATTACTTTTTATGCTAAGATTATTACTTTTATTATGAATATCGGTAAGATTGACCCATCTCACAGATTAAGATCCGTGAGACGGTCTCACATGAGACCTACTCTTATTTCTAAGCATAAAAACGTTCATATTGTTATCAATTACGTATTAATAAATATTCGATTGGTTGATTGAGATATCAATAAAAAAAATATTTGTCCCGTTGGAATTTTGGTGTATATACTATATATATATATGCTGTACTTTATATAGTTTTCTTGTATGTTTCATTAAATTCTAAATTTCATAATTAAGAAAAAAGACGTTTATCTATATATACGGTAAATAATAGAAGTAAAATGGTAAAAATAGCATTGTAATATCATGATTGACATTATAAAAAAACTAAGAGTAAGTCTCTTGTGAGACGATCTCACAGATCTTTATTTGTGAGACGAGTCAACCCTATCGATATTCACAATAAAAAGTAATACTCTTAGCATAAAAAGTAATACTTTTCCGTGAATGACCCGAATAAGAGATCCGTCTCACAAAATACGATCCGTAAACCGTCTCACACAAGTTTTTGTCAAAAACTAATTTAGAGAACTATTTTTTTATTACAAAATATTTTTAAAAAACATTGTCCTTACTAAACATTATATTGTCTTATCGACTATTTTTATTTCCGAACTAACCCACGTGTATGAGCTACTGGGCCTATCTTTTTCAGATGTAGTGGGCCTTAATCACTCTCGAAAACAGCCCTAATCACTCACGTCTAAATTCTCAAACTAGTAATTCTATCTTAATTCTTAACGACCACTACTCACACACTACATTCTCTCCAACACACGAATATGTTGTCGAATTTTATTGGAAAAAAAATAATCCTAATTTATTAATGCTACATTTGGTAGGAGTGATTACATTTAAGAAGATAAAATGATAAGTAATGGTTATTCAAAAGACATATAGTAAATGAGATAATTGTGCTTCTTGTTTGGTACATTTTTTCGAGACGTGAATAAATAGCAGATAAGTTTTTCTTTTACTAAAATACCCTTCCATCTTCAAATATGGGCTACAAATTTGACCCACAAATTTGATTTCATCACCGTGGCTTCACACTAGTAGATCGACGGACGACGACTGATAAGGTGAATGTCTTACATAGAACAACCTTCCATAGGCTCGCAATTAGAAAAAAATGAAACGACACATCAACATAAATGAATACTACTTCACGAAGCAGAAACGGAAAAATGAAGTTTTGGACAAAAAAAATACCCATTTCAAGAACTACAACATTTACCTTCACAAACCGGATGCTTCCAACACGGCTACAGACGACAATAAAAGACTTAACGCTTCAAAAATATCGACGCATGAGAATTACGAGCCAGCCATTGAAAAGAGATGAGAAGGGGTTGGTATTTTATGTTGGGGGGATAAAGGATAAATTGGGGATGAGAAGTATAAATATGTACTACTGTACAATTCATGATTGGGTATACCATAAAAAAGTAGGGACTACTTTTTCTTCTTTTCATGGCCCTACAGTGTAAAAATCACGGGTCGAAGATTAACACTTGTCGCCTAAAAAACCAGTCAAATAAGGGATAATACATTATTTTTTCGTTAATCCTTCAATAATCACTCATACCAAATATAGCCTTAAAAGAGTGTGTACTTTTTGAGATGATCTCATATATATTTATTCGTAAGATGAGTCAAGCATGCACATATTTATAATAAAAATCAATAATTATTACATAAAAAATAATATATTTTTTGATCAAAATAGAATATTTGTCTCGTAAAATTGACTCGTGTGATGAATGCCGGATTCGATATGTACCACAGCTGCTTGTAAACATTTCAATGCCATCCGTTGGTAGGATGCTCTTATGGATTCCATAGGACTGGTGGAGATCCTTCTGATTCTGCTCTGTTTTCTTGGAGCACCCCCCCAAATGGGTCTACTCCACCGGTATCAGATGGTGGCCTAATTTACCGTTTTGATCGTTATATCTTCTATAATAAAATTAATTAATAATTATAGTTGAAAAATATTATTTTTACATTTTTATATTATAAATTTAATTTTCTTTGCTTTTAAAAAATATTTTATAATGTTACTTGAATTTTTTTAAAATAAAATTTTAATTCAAAATAAATACTTGCTCAATATTTTTAAAGTGCTTAATATTTTTTATGATACGATCGACATGGGATAATATTGCATTATATCAAATATAAGACCAACATTTTTTGCTAGTAATAATTATTTAAAAATTTATATTTAATTGTGTTATTATTCTATTTCTTCTAATTTTTATTAAAAAAATCTAGTAAATATTTATTTTCATATTTCAAAAATCATAAATATAACTTTTTAATTTAAATATAAATTGCAAATTATAAATATGATTTTATAACGTAATTTGGAGAAAAATACATCTGACAATGATTTTTTTAAGATTCAGTACCTATTAGTTTTTTTTTGTATTTGAATACATGACAAAAGACCAACTTAGTTTATATATATATATATATATATATATATATAATAATATGTACCAAAATAAAATTTGAATTTAAAAAATTAACAATCATAAAAAGTACAAAAGTATATATACCACAGTGAGTTAGAAAAGTAAAAAGCATGATTATACATATACATATATATCTATCTATCTATCTGTGTGTGTGACATCGATGATGATGTATAACTCATATACTAGTTTTGATAAAAACATAAAAAAATAGTACATTTAATAGGTGAATATCACTTTATCGTTGCTCATATAAATGTGCACGGTAAGTCTGCAACTTATCATAATTATATATACTAATAAAAAATACATAAATGTTGTATATATTATTATTATTTTTAATTTTCTAAATTAGTTATTCTAAAAATCTCACATTTAATAATATTTTATAGATGTGTACATGTGTTTACTCGTATACTTGGTGGTTTTTTTTTTAAATTTTGCGAGTCTGTGTTAGTGAGAAGGAATGAGGAAATTTCGGAAGATAACGATGTCTTTTGAAAAAGTTTTCAGCTTGACCCAAGAATCCATATCCAATCCAACATTAAATATTCCTAAAAATATTGGAAAATAACATAACTGTTGAAAAATATATTTAAAATGTGTGTATTGAATATTTGAATGTTGAATATTTGAATGTTGAAAATAAGAGTTGTAAATATTGAAAATTAGTGTGTGATGATACAGGTAATGATGTATTTTATTTTTGGATTATTTGTAAAGATTTCCTATAAATAGATCTCTCATTTGTGAAGAAAATCACAATTGAGTAGAGAGAAATATTATAAAGTGTGTAGTTTGGTAAATTTTGAGAGTTTGAGATTTTTACTTTTTACCATAAATTTTTACTTTTTCACAACATGTTATCAGCACGAAGCTCTAAAAGTCCTCAATCCTTTTCCAAGCTCCAAATAGAAGAAAAATGTAACAAAAGTAATAATATTTATTTTACTGTTATTTATTTATTGTGTATATATTTAATATATAATATAATGTTATTATTAATAATAAAAATAAATTTTTCAAAAACTTGTTATAAATCCTGGGAGGATGTTAAGACGACATCCCACACTCCCGGTAAGGGATACGACAAGTATAAAAGTCTATAAGATTTTTAAATAAAATATCTTATGACACATCATTATAATAATATGATATGATATACATAATTATTTAAATATGTCTAATATTATATACACCATATTATTACCATAAAATTATACAAATGCATACCTTTATTTTTTTATACACCAACGGTCATAAACGGTAACAAAACGGCTAGTTTTTGCACTATAAATATGATCTCATAAACACATTCAATAACTCCAACTTTCTCTTCTTCTCTAAAAATTATTCTTCACTAAATTTTCGAAGAAAAAAGAAGATGGCTTTCTCAAGGTTATTTTTAATTATTTTGGTTATCATACTCACGAGTCTTTTATTTATCGGAGAATATCCTCCTCGTGTGTTTTCTTTATTTTTACAAATGCTTGTACTTGTTTTTTATCCATTACTTTGTATTGCAATATTCATTAACTAATAAAATGCATCGTAATTTTTTTTTAGTACCACCATGTCAAATTTGACAAAGCTCGAATTTGTTGCGCTCGACATCACGGGAAAAAATTATATGCCATGGACTCTCGATGTAGAAATGCATCTTGAGTCATTGGGTCTAAGTGAGACAATAAAAGAAAATGGCATATCGACATCACAAGAAAAGGCAAAAGCCATTATATTTTTGCGTCGACATCTCGACGAGGGATTGAAATGTGAATATTTAATTGAAAAAGATCCCATGGCTTTGTGGAAAGGATTGAAAGAAAGATTTGAATATATAAGGGAAGTTATACTTCCGACCGCCCGTGATGAATGAAATATGTTAAGATTCCAAGATTTTAAGAAAGTCAGCGATTATAACTCAGCGATGTATCGAATAATCTCGCAGCTAAAATTTTGTGGACATGAGGTCACAGAATCGGAAATGCTTGAAAAAACATTTTCCACGTTTCATGCATCAAATATTACTCTACAGCAACAATATAGAGTACGTGGATTTGCGAGATATTCTGAACTCATCGCCTGTCTTCTTGTGGCGGAAAAAAACAACGAGCTATTAATGAGAAATCATCAGTCCCGACCCACTGGATCAACAGCATTTCCAGAAGTAAATGCTGTAAGTAAAAATGAATTTAAACCTGAAAACCAAAATCAAATTCAAAGACAAGGTTTTGGTCGAGGTCGAGGTCGAGGTCGAGGTCGTGGACGTGGACGTGGAATTGGCCGTGGTCGTGGTCGAGGCCGTGATTTTGAAAACAATAGAGATAGTTATTTTTATAATTCATCTTAAAAGAGCGTCCCAAACCATCCACAGAAAATGCATCATGAGAATACAAGTGTTAATGAGAATCACTCAAAAAGATATGAAAGTTCTTGTTTCAGATGTGGTACTCCAGGACATTGGTCCAAAATTTGTCGAACCCCTGAACACCTTTGTAAACTTTATAAAGAATCATTAAAGGGGAAAGAAAAGGAGACCAACTTCACTGAACGCAGTGACCGTTTGAGTGATTCAACTCATTTTGATGCTGGTGATTTTATGAATGATTTCTCTGGAAATGATCAATATGTTGGTGGGATAGAAATGAACAATATTGATGCTGCAGATTTTCTCAATGATTTCTCTGAGAATGAACAATATAGTGGTAGAATATAAATGTACAATAATTTATTTTTCATGTATCCATATAATGTTTTATTGTATAATTATGATATGTGTTATATTTACATATGTATTGTCAGTAATCTTATTTCATTGCATATTTTTTTGAAAGTTAAAAAAAAACGGAAAATGCTATGAGCAAAGCTGAAGTTTGCATACCCGATAGTGGTACAACGCACACTATCCTCCGAGATAAAAAATATTTCTTGGAACTAAAACCAACAAAAACAACGGTGAATACAATATCATGTCCTGTAGACTTGCTTAAAGGATGTGGTAAAGCACAATTTTTGTTACCTAATGGTACAAAATTTTTGATCAATGATGCTTTATATTCACCACAATTCGAAAAGAAATTTGTTGAGTTTTAATGATATATATTCCCATGGGTATGATACTCAAACAATGAATGAAGGGAATAAGAAATATATGTGTCTTATCACATATAAATCAGGAAAGAAATATGTGATTGAAAAACTACCAATGCTCCCTACTGGATTGCATTATACACATATAAGTCCTGATTGAATCAAACATGGTAGTTGATAATTCTTCAATATTAACCAATTGGCATGATCGATTGGGACATCCTAGTTCAACAATGATGCGAAGAATTATAGAAAATACACATGGTCATCCGCTGAAAGACCAGAAGATCTTTCAGAATAGTAAGTTTCAATGTAAAGCATGTTCTCTTGGAAAACTTATTATAAGACCATCACCAGCCAAAATCCAAACTGAATCACCAATGTTTCTTGAACGTATTCAGGGTGATATTTGTGGATCAATCCATCCACCATGTGGACCATTCAGATACTTTATGGTATTGATTGATGCCTCCAGCAGATGGTCACATGTATGTTTATTGTCAACTCGAAATGTTGCATTTGCAAGATTACTTGCTCAAATAATAAAATTGAGGAATCAATTTCTCGATTATACAATCAAGAAAATTAGACTTGATAATGCTGGTGAATTTACATCCCAAACTTTCAATGATTATTGTATGTCTATGGGAATCATTGTTGAGCATCATGTTGCTCATGTATATACACAGAATGGATTGGCTGAATCATTGATTAAACGTATGCAAATGATTGCTAGACCAATGATTATGAAAACAAAGCTCCCTATTTCTATATGGGGACATGCAATTTTACACGTTGCTTCATTAATTCGCATCAGACCAAGTGCATATCATAAATACTCCCCATTGCAGCTTGCATTTGGTAAAAAACCAGACATTTCTCATCTGAGAATTTTTGGATGTATGGTGTATGTGCCTATTGCACCACCGCAACGAAAGAAAATGGGACCTCAAAGAAAGGTTGGAATTTATATCGGTTATGATAGTCCATCAATCATTCGATATCTTGAACCTCAGACAGGCGACGTGTTCACAGCACGTTTTGCTGATTGTCATTTTAATGAGGAAATCTTTCCAATGTTAGGGGGGGAACAGAAACATACCGAAAAGGAAATTACATGGTATGTATCATCATTGTTACATCTGGATCCAAGAACAAAACAACGTGAAAAAGATGTACAACAAATTGTACACTTGCAAAGAATAGCAAATCAAATACCAGATGCATTTGCTGACACAAAAGGGGTAAATAAATCATATATACATGCTGCAAATGCCCCTGCTCGAATTGAAATTCCAAAGAAACAAATGGAAGATACTCATGATGTCATTAAACGCCTGAAGCGTGGAAGGCCAGTCGGTTCCAATGATAAAAATCCTCGAAAAAGAAAATTCATAGAGAAACACGATGATCACAAAATAAAGAATGACGTTTCTGAATAAACACATGATGATCACAAAATAGAGAATGGTGTTCCTGAAGAAACACATGATGATGAAAATGTTCTGTCAGAACCACAAACTGACGAGAATCATGAAATCTCTATCAATTACATTAATACGGGAAAAATATGGAACCGAAAAGATATAGAAGAAATTGATGATATATTTTCTTATATTGTGGCAATCGACATCATAAATGATAATGAAGATCATGAACCAAAATCTTTTGGTGAATGTAAAAATCGGCAGGATTGGATAAAATGGAAAGAAGCCATCCAGGTTGAATTGGATTCGCTAAATAAACGTAATGTTTTTGGACCTATAGTCCTTACACTTGAAGGTGTAAAACCTGTTGGATACAAATGGGTTTTTATTCGAAAGCGAAATGAGAAAAATGAAATAGTGAGATATAAAGCTCGACTTGTTGCAAAAGGTTTTTCTCAAAGGCCTGTAATTGATTATGAAGAAACGTATTCTCCCGTGATGGATGCAATTACGTTTCGGTATTTGATTAGCTTGGCGGTATCTGAAAATTTAGAAATGCGTCTTATGGATGTTGTTACAGCTTACTTATATGGATCACTTGATAGTAATATATATATATGAAAATCCCTGAAGGATTTAAGATGCCTGAAGCACAAAGTTCAAAACCCAGAGAATGTTATTCTGTGAAATTACAAAGATCATTATATGGGTTAAAGCAATCTGGTCGAATGTGGTATAATCGACTAAGTGATCACTTGATGAAAAAGGGATATGTAAATAATTCAATATGCCCTTGTGTTTTCATTAAGAAAACAACATCCGGATGCGTAATTATTGCTGTATATGTTGATGATTTAAACATCATTGGAACGAATAAGGAAATTCAAGAAGTTGTGTCATACTTGAAGGAAGAATTTGAAATGAAGGATCTTGGAAAAACCAAGTATTGTCTGGGTTTACAAATTGAACAAAAAGAATGTGGAATGTTTGTTCACCAGACAAATTATACAGAAAATATCCTTAAACGTTTTAATATGGATAAAGCAAATCCTTTAAGTACTCCAATGATTGTTAGATCATTAAACATAGAAAAGGATCCATTCCGTCCATGTGAAGATGATGAAGCTATTCTTGGTCCAGAAGTACCATATCTAAGTGCTATCGGTGCCCTTATGTATCTTACAAATTGTACGAGGCCCGATATATCTTTTGCCGTAAATTTGTTGGCAAGATTTAGCACATATCCAACAAAGAGACACTGGAACGGAATTAAACATATATTCCGTTATCTACGAGGAACGACAGACTTAGGACTTTTGTATTCAAAAGATACTAATCCAAGTATAATTGGTTATGCTGATGCTGGATACTTATCTGATCCACACAAGGCACGTTCCCAAACTGGATATGTATTTACTCGTGGAGGCACTGCAATTTCTTGGCGTTCACAGAAACAAACGCTCGTAACAACTTCATCAAATCATGCCGAGATTATTGCACTACATGAAGCAAGTCGTGAATGTGTGTGGTTAAAATCAATGACCCAACATATCCAAATCTCATGCGGATTATCATTCGACGAGAAGCCTGTGATACTATATGAAGATAATGCTGCATGTGTTGCTCAAATGAAAGAAGGATACATAAAAAGCGACGGAACTAAACATATTCCTCCTAAGTTCTTCGCATTCACCAAGGAGCTTGAGAAGAATAAATGTATTGATGTTCGTCACATTCAATCAAGTGAAAATTCATCAGATCTCTTCACAAAGGCGCTTCCTACGTCAATATTCAGAAATCATATATATAATATTGGGATGCGCAATCTACGAAATTTGTGAAGAATTGTTCGTGTCAACATGAGGGGGAGTTTACGTGACTGCACTCTTTTTCCCTTGCTATGGTTTTTATCCCAATGGGTTTTTCCTAGTAAGGTTTTTAACGAGGCAGTATAAAAACACGTAATGAAGACAATCATTATGATCATCATCACAAGGGGGAGTGTTGAAAAATATATTTAAAATGTGTGTATTGAATATTTGAATGTTGAATATTTGAATGTTGAAAATAAGAGTTGTAAATATTGAAAATTAGTGTGTGATGATGTAGGTAATGATGTATTTTATTTTTGGATTATTTGTAAAGATTTCCTATAAATATATCTCTCATTTGTGAAGAAAATCACAATTGAGTAGAGAGAAAAATATTATAAAGTGTGTAGTTTGGTAAATTTTGAGAGTTTGAGATTTTTACTTTTTACCATAAATTTTTACTTTTTCACAACAAGAACAAACTTTTATTAAAAGACAAAAATTTCTGTGAGACGATCAGGTCGTATTTTGTGAGACGGATCTCTTATTTAGGTCATCAATGAAAAAGTATTACTTTTTGATCTCTTATCAATTTTTTTCGAGCCAACTCTCTAAACCTATCACACAAAATTTGTTCAGTACGATTAATTAGACTAACATGATTTGTAATATAGCCAAATAATTCATCTAATGTGCTTCATAGCATTGTGATTGTGGGTTACATCTATGTTAAAAAAAAAGACAGTTGGGTGATGTTAAATCTTAATATTTGATATAGTTCAAAAGAAAGTTGTGGGAACAATGATTGTTAAATGATCGATTTCTTTTGCTGAACTAATTTATTCGTGGTAAAAACTTGTGTGTGACGGTCTACGAGTCGTATTTTGTGATACATATCTCTTGTTAGGGTCATTAATGAAAAATATTATTTTTTATACTAAGAGTATTGCTTTTTATTGTGAATATCGGTAAAGTTGATCTGTCTCACAGATAAAGATTCGCTGTGATGACCGTCTCACAAGAGACCTACTCTTTATTCGTGACGTGGATATGTTTATATTAAATTTTCAAACCCAAAGGCATAATATATGATTTAAATTTCTTATATTTTTTATAAATCAAGTCAACAAAATTATTTATTTTCATACTTCAAGAAACAGTTAGTTTGGCTATTTATTTGATACTTGAAATGTATGTATTCTATGAACATTGGACATGAAGTTCTATTTTGGAACAAGAAAATTTAATTGTTTATGAATCAATTTCGTCACATAAATTCAGTAGTCGGCAAACAAATTTATCAACTCAATCATGATTACGTTGATGAATTCTGCTTTGCTTCATGCCTTCAGTTGTACAATCTGAAAATACCTGGCCCTTACATCTCGAGGATCAAATTGCTCGAATTTAACTATGTATTAGCAAACACATGATTTAATATTCGATGTTGGTTGTTCACTGATTTATAAAAAAAACTTAGGTAAACAGTGATTCAGATAAAAAAAAATTATAACTTGGATTTTGGCACTCGAACTTTGAGGGAGCTGCTTGTGAGCTGCTCTCGAAACCACTCGTTAGTCGTTGGCTCGCTTACACTCTTACTCGCTGCGCTCTACGCTTTGTAAGCTTGTGCAAGGATGTCCATAAAGCATCAAACACAGAATGAGCAGGACAAACCATGGGGTCTAATTAAAAGGAGCATTCCATAAACTTAACACAGATGGGGCAAGGCGTTCTGTTCAATTGTATTAATATTAGAGAGAGAGAACAAAAACAATAGCCCCACCAATCTTTTTCCCTATACTAGCTTCCTTGTTTCCCTGAATCATAACAAGAATGTGAAACAAGCATCTATAATCAGAAATAACTCAAATCAACATCCTTAAAGCTACGAACTCTTCCTTGTACACCACGTTTTACCAGAAGAACATTATGATCAGATTCCCAGTTCAAAACGGCAATGCTGCGCAGCATATCACACTATATTTCTCCATCCTGTGCAATCAATCAGTATCTGCAAGCAAAAAAGGCATCTTTTAGCAACTGCAAATACACCCATACACCCATGATATCAAATTTTAGCACCAAGTTTAAAATAATCAAGTAGTAGTAATCAATCTATATATATGATTCCAGCATCCTTAGATAAGATAGCACATCACCTCTTTTGTCATGGAGCAGCTCCAGAAACTTTATACAAGTCTGGTGTGATTTCTGTCAACCGCA
The DNA here is from genome assembly GCF_025594145.1 of Primulina tabacum. Taxonomy (NCBI): domain Eukaryota; kingdom Viridiplantae; phylum Streptophyta; class Magnoliopsida; order Lamiales; family Gesneriaceae; genus Primulina; species Primulina tabacum. The sequence continues at coordinate 33,549,807 of NC_134558.1, read as the reverse complement.
ATCCAGGGAACAATGTCTGCACAAAATCAGAACCAGACTCAATGAAACAGTTATTATATACATTCTCATGAATCAAATGGTCAAATAACCAAAAACCCTTAATTTTCAGTGTTTTGATAAAATCAAAATTGAGTTTTCAATTAAACGTGTCATTGAAGTTTTCATGTGCTTACATCCAATTCTCTCTGAACAATCTTGTTTCTCTTCTTGGGTCTGCGTGGTGGTTTACGACCAGTAAATGACAAGAAATCCTTTTCGATTTCTCTCTTTGACAGGGCAACTGAGACCTTCTCCCGTTTCCTTTTCTCTCCGCACCCGTTGCCACCGCTCCGCAGCGACTTGTAAGTTACCGCGGCGGCGGCTTTAATTAGAGAAATTTCAGAACCGGGTTTCGCCCCATCTGCCCTCATGCCCATCCCCGCGACATCGGCGCAAGAAGCTCCTTCATTTACACCGACGACAAACCCACTTGCCCGTGTCTTACACGCAGCTCGCCTCTTCCTCAGATTCCACGGCATATTGGCGTCACCTCCCGCTGACATCAACGCAGGATGAGGCGTTAGCGACGGCGGACACACAGAAACCTCTTCTCGCTCGTGAACCTCCTTGAAAATCGACTCTTTTAATTCATCAGCAACCTTCTGACGATCGAACATCACGTTCTCTCTCACGGTGGTGATTCCGTTTCTCTCATCTTCTCCAATTCCCAGGACACTATGTGTTACCAGTGGCGGAGTAGAACCCATCTGGTGGGATCCGAGAAACACAAAATCAGAATCAGGAGAGCCTTTCTCTCTACCTCTATCTCCCGAGGTCTGCCGCAGTTGGCTTGATTGTTGATGGTGGCGGTTACCGGAAGAATCAGAACCATTCGAGGTGAATTCCCAAAGCTGCAATACTTGGCTATCAGAATCGACCTTCATGCAGCGGAGAGATCTCTGATTCCCCCACCTTAAACTGTCCGGAAACGTAAATTTATGCAACGCCTTGGATCTTTGTGCGTCCATGGCCATATCCTGGAATTCAAAGTTCACACTGAACCCACACGTTCAATGGAAAAAACTATACCGTGGAATGTATTTCTTTGATATTTGAAGAAGATGGAGAAAAGGATTTGATTGCTCTGGTTTTCTTAAATTTTCAGGTTTATTTTGAGGAAAACACCGGAGAATGCTGGAATTTATAGGCTCAGGGTGGGGTGGTTTCGACATTTCGTACTCTCATCTTTGAACGTTGCGGGTTTGATTTGGAGCAGCACTCATAATGCGCTTTTCAGATTTGCTCCTATATCCACAAAAGCGAGCGCGCGTTATATTTGGATTTTGTACACTTTTTTACAATATTTAGTGTTTGTATGTTGATGAATACATGAAATTAATAAAAATTTATTGAAAATTTCAATGCAAAAATTCTATGAAAGTCATTAAAAATCTGAATACACATATTTTATGTTGATACGGATTAGTAACACCGTTAAATCGAGTATTAAATTTAAGAAATTTTTAAATTTTAAATTGCCTTCTCATAAATTAGGGTTGCACTTATCGGACCTCTTCTTCGGTTGACCCCTGTGATTATAACAAATGTTTTTTGCATTAACATTGGTTGGTAATTAATTTGAAAAAATTTCATGTATCGTCCTTCTCTAATTGCAACATTAGTATATGTTAAGTTTTGTCTACTTAGCTTGATTAAAGTAATTATCAAATATTTAATACAACATAATAAAATACTAATAAAAGATCCACACGCGTTGCGTGTATTATTATTATTTTTAATTTGATCAAATAATACTAAACAATTAACAGAAAATTATTTTCAATTTAGAAGAGTTGTTCGATTTAAAAATGAAGTTTTGTTTAGATTTTTCTAGGTAAAATATGGAGTGACTTGAGAAAGCTTTTAGTATTGTAAGAAAGATAGTTATGCAATTAAATATTTCGGTGTCCTCTAAAGTAGTTATTCTAAATGTCTCACACTTAATAATATAGTATAGATAATATAGTATATAGGACCGTTTTAATTATTATTATTAGAGCAGGTCTCTTGTGAGACGGTCTCACGAATTTTTATCTATGAGACGAGTCAAGCCTACCGATATTCACAATAAAAAGTAATACTCTTAGCATAAAAAGTAATATTTTTTTCATGGATGACCCAAATAAGATATTCGTCTCACAAAATACGACCTGTGAGATCGTCTCACACAAGTTGTTGTCTTATTATTAATGGATGATTTTTAATCCCTATTAGTTGGAGTGATTCTTTATTCCACCATTTAATTTAACTCAAACTATCAAAATTATCCATATCACCTGTCGTTATATTACTTAATATCAAGTTTATTAAAACTTTTTATATTAAAATTAATTATTTACTAAATGATTTATTATGTAAATAAATAAAAGAATCTAAGGATCGATTTTAAATTTTTTTAAAAACATATTAAAAGCCATAATTTTTTTTTTAAAATCGTTTGAAAAAAATATATGAGATAAGCTTTCTAGAAAAGATAAAAAGTAAATAAAAAAACTATTCAAATAATAATTAAAAAAAGAACTCAAAATCTATCTAAACATTACATAAACTCATACTAATGAATCATGTTTAGAGTCATTTCCGTTGTTTGAATAATCAAGATGTATCCTACTTTACCCTCAAAATCTTTTAATATTCGCGACTACTAGATCATCTATTCTTTTGAAAAATTTTCAAATGATGCCGAAGGTATAAAAATGTTGGGTGCAATAATTATCCCGGTTTGGTAGAACGATCGAACCGTGGTTCTTGAGCTGCAGTGCAATTTAAAAGATTTGAGTTACACCATTACCACTAGCTATAGCTTTTGGTAAAACGACAAGCGCTCGGTCCTACAATTAGTATCAGAGCCAATGTCACGGGTTCAATTCCCATTGATTGCAACGAGTGCAATTATTGTGAAGGAGATTGTTGAGTGTAATAATTGTCCCTGCTTGGTAGAGCGATCGAACCGTAGTGGTTGAGCTGCTGTGCAGTTTAAAAGATTTGAGTTGCACCATTACTACTAGCTATAACTTTTGGTAAAGCGACAAACGCTCGGTCCTACAAAAAATAATCGATAAACGGAATAAACTTCGGACACCTTAATTAATTATTTAATGTGAATTTCAAATAATATTCAACTCGATTAGAGTTTATTAAGATTGGATTCGATTAATATCAAAGTATCCCATCCGAATTTACATTCTATAATAATGTTGTCTAAATTTATATTAAACTAAAAATCACAGTTCCATTAATAACTTAGGGCACCCACATTGGTTGGTTAATGTGTGTTAATAACACCCATTAATTTTCGCCCACCAATGTGGGTGCAAGAATTAATAATCTTGGCTGACATGGCAGCCAAGAAATTCATCAGAATGAACGGCGTTATTTCGAAATTTGCGACGGTTTTTCGTAAACCATCGCAACTTTGCGACGGTTTTTCGTAAACCGTCGCAAAGTGAAAAGCGTCTGTTTTTTTTTTTAAAAAAAGGTCGCTATTTGCGACGGTTTTTGAAAAACCGTCGCTAATTATCACCAACGGCTATTTTCAAACGGCAAAATTATGCACCAACGGCTATTTTCAAACGGCAAAATTATGCACCAACGGCTATATTCGATTATCGTAATTCGTTTTCTTTGTATTTTGTGTTTTTTTTAAAGAGATTGTGTTGAATAATATTTTAAATAAAAGAGTCCAACTTTTTTTTTATTTCTTAATAATATTTTAATGAATATTGGAATTAAGTTATTTTTAAAATAATAATACTATTTATTTTTAGTAATATTTGTTGTAAAATTTTAAAAATATTAGAAAGATATTGAAATATTAAAAATAAAAAAAAATGAGTAAGTGGACAGTGAGACCCATAAATAATGAAAGTTGAAATTAAATGAATGTGGGTGTGTGTTAATAATGAGGAAGTGTTAATGTAATGAATATGTGGCTCGTGGACCCCATCATTTTTGATGAGATGGATAGTTATTAACATGGATTAATTCCGACGGATGCGGATGCCCTTATCACAAAAGTGTAAATAACCTAATTGGTTGATTTCTTCACAAAAAACAAAATATTTATATATATAAAAAAGGCGTTTCAGGTGAAAATAGTTGGTTTCAATTATCCGTGCGCAAGTTAGCGAACCCGAACCCCGAATCCGACCCGAAACCACGTACCTTTGATTGTATGCTGCTGCTGCTCTTGCTCCTTCCCGGCCATTTTCTTAATTTCATTTTTTAAACCTAAATAAAATATATGAAGGAAAAACACGGCAAGTAATCCTTCTTTCGTCTGCTTTTTCCATCTCACCGCTTTTTTCATCCATTGGAACATCCAAGAAATACCTAAAGCTTCTACCTTTGAGCGTTTGATTGAGTGTGAAATTTGAATGTGCAGGATATGGCTACGGGGACAGAAAGATCCAAGGCTTTGCATAATTTCACGTTTCCCGTCGGTTTGAGGTGGGGGAATCAGAAATTTCTCCGCTGCATGAAGGTCGATTCTGATGGACAATTCATCAATGACGCTGGTTCATCTGATCACCACCACCACCACCAGCAATCAATCAATCAGCGGCGGACTACAAGTGATAGAAAGAGAGACAAAGACTCTTCTGCTTCCAAATTGCTTCCTTTTGGATCCCTCCAAATGGGTTCTGCTCCACCGCCGGTGTCATCAGATGACGGGTTTGCCTCCGTGAGAGAGAACGTGAAGCTTGATGTTCAGACGGCTGCTGATAAATTGAAAGCTGCGACCTTTAAGGATAGTCATGAGGATGGTTCGGTTTCTGTATCTCTTCTGCCGCCGCACCCGCCGGTACCTCGGCATTCTGCGGTGATGCCTGGTGAAGGAGAGACCAAAAATCCGTGGAATCTGAGGAAGAGGCGAGCTGCCTGTAAGACTCCGGTAAGTGGGTTTATTTTCGGTACAAATGGTGGTTCTTCTGCCGCCGGGGTTAGCGGGAAAACTTTGAGGGCGAATGGGGCGACCGAGGCAACTGACGAATTGTCCAGGCTTAGAAGTGATGGTAACGTGGCGGCGATTTGCGGAGAGAAGTTAACACGGGAGAAATTTTCAGTTGCCCTCTCAAAGAGAGAAATCGGAGAGGATTTCTTTGAATTCACTGGTCACAAACCAGCGCGCAGACCCAAGAAGAGAGCTAAAATTGTCCAGAGAGAATTGGATGTAAGAACACGATCCCGGATTCCCTTTATTACATCTCATATTGATTTCATTTTCTCAATTGAAATCTGGGTTTTTGGTTATTTAATCATTCCATTGATTAAACTACATTTAATCTCTGTTTCATCAAATCTTCTTGTTTTGAGCAGACACTATTCCCAGGATTGAGTTTGACAGAAATTACAGCAGATATGTATAAAGTTTCTGAAGGTGCTCAGTGACAAAACAAAAAGGTAATCTTCTAAATCTTTGATAGAATTTCCATTTCTTATTGATGTGATTCTGAAGTTTAATTTTGAATCGTTGGCTTAATCTGAAGTTACTCCGGAGTTGGATGATGCCTTTTTTTCCTTGAAGAAATTGGTTGATTGTAAAGGACGGGCTACTGTTGATTGGATGGGGAATTCTATCATAATATCGAATCCTCTCGTAAATATTTGGTGGCCAAGGAAGGATTACTTGCTCTATGAAAGCTATTGTTTATCTAGTTCTGATCAATTGTTTATTATTCTTGTTTTGTTTGGTAGAAATAAAACCAACATAGTGATAGAGATTGGCAACATGTTTTTCTTTCTTTCTTTCTTAATTACCAATGAACACGATGCCCCGTGTTGTTAAAGTTTTCTCGCTAACAGCAGATTTTTGCATGTATTCCTATTGGTTATACTTGTATAATCTATGATTTGCTCGGGCTTGTGTTGGCGTAATGACCTCAATATACTGCCACAAAATTTCATCTGCTTATTATGAGTATTCCTACTCTAAGTTCAGTTCAATGGTTTATTGGACTTGTTTGATTGGGGACATCTCTGTTTTCTGGGTTTGGAGTTATGACCATTTTGCATCAGAATACTGATCAACGATCATTACAGTTAGTTCTCTGGAACCAAAATGTGAATTTTAAGTTATTTTACATTCAAATGGGCTTTCTTGGTTTTAGTAACACACCTACCTAGAAAGAAAATATGGAGATTAAATTTCTTAGGCTGGTGATCTCTGAACAGGTTCTCTGATATTTTTTCACTGATCCTGTTTTCGCCATGATGCTAAATTTCTAGCACAACAGTCTTGTTTCATGAAATCAAGATATCATGGGACGGATCAACAAAAGCAAAATGTTGTCGTGAGCTCGTAGAGTTAGGTGAACCCAAGAAATTCGTGTTCGGATGAACGTAAACTAATCCAAAATGTTGAGATAGAGGTGAAAGGAGGTGTGATTCCATAAGGATGGAGCACAAATCAACTAATTCTTGAATATTATCCTGCTTGGTTGGAAATGTTCCTTATAGAAGGGCAGAATCTAAGTATAGTGTTGAACAAGTAGGTGTAACCGTTGAGTTCTATGACGACGAACTCAACGTAGTCAGTTATAGTGACTCTGCTGCTTGAAAAAAAAATATGCTCGACGCGCTCAATTGGGTAAAATTTTTGAATTAGATCGTGCAATTTTGAAATCCGATGGTGTTTTTCGTAGCAGTCCAACGAGGGGGATATTAGGAGAAATAGACCTGGTCAACATTTTTTTTTAAAAAATGACCTCCCCATGTATTGAACAAATACACTACACGATGCTATTTTTTTTAAAAAAATGTTGACCAGTGTAACAAAACAAAACAACCCTCCAACGAGGTGGTATCTCACTTCCCCTATTCCTGGTATGAAAATCTTGTGAATTTCAGCCCTGAATATTTGAATGATGTGTGAGGGAGGGGAATGGGACAATGGAATTTTCGCTCAAGTTTCACATTCACAAGCTTTGACGATTTCATGCAAAATTTCACGTGTGGTGGAGATTGTTTCTTGAACGCCCCTACGTGTTGACCTCTCCCTATGTTCGTTTCTAGGCATCTTTTTGTTTGGCTTCCCAGTTATTACAACCTATCAAACTGCTCGCCCTTGTAAATACACTTGTATTTTTAATAATCTATATATAAAAATTTTATTTCTGTTATTTTTATAATATTATTAAACTCCCAAATATATGGACGAAATGAAATTTGTAGCTTGAATCCCTATATAACTTATATATAATTGTAATTATATCGATGTATGATTCTAATAACATATAAAACTTGAGTCAAACGTTACATAAAACAAAAATGTAAAAACATAACCATAATATTTAATCAGGGAGAACTAATTAAATACATCAATTTTATATATTTAACATAAGTGCGTGTGCGTGTGTGTGTATATATATATATATATGCATAAATATATTGTTAGAATAAATTCACTTTTGGTGAATTAATTAAAATTGATGTATTTAATATTATACATATATATAAAATAAAAATATATATACCGATATCGTGCTCAAATTTTTGGTATATCTAATCTCGCTATACCTAAATTTTCGATACGTATAACTAGCACACCGATTATATCAAAATTTTGAGGTATACCGAAATTTCAGTACGATATCGATATATATCATTTTATACCAAAAAAACCTTATATTCTTTTTAGTTCATAACTTTATTATTTAAAAATATTATATATTTTTTAATTTTTATCGAATTTCATATCATAACTTATCGAAATATTCGGTATAACGAAAATTTCGATATCTTTTTCTTCCATTTAAAATAGCTAGCAAGTAATCAAATCCATATTATTAAAGATCGAAGATCAGTGGCACGTAGGGATGGCAATTTTCTCCGCGGTTTCGGGGCTCCGCGGGGAAAACCTGAAATGAGACGGGTTCAGGGATATGTTAATGGGTTAGGTTTCGGGTTCGGGAATTTTTAAAAATCCCCGAAATATATTGGGACGGGTTTGGGAATCCTATCCCCATACCAAACCCTCCCAAACCCGCCCCGATAACATATATATATACATATACAGTTGTATATATATTATATAAAAAAATATAATACTTATATATATATATAAATACAATAATATATTCGGGTATTTCAAACGGGTTCGGGGACGGGGATTCCCCGATTAGGTAGATCCGGGGATGGGAGCGGGGATATAATTAGGGGACGGAGATGGGAATGGCAAACCCGCCCCCGCCCCTGTCCCATTGCCATCCCTAGTGGCACGTTGATAGTTGTGCAAGGTGTGCCCTTATGATCATATATTAGGCAAAAACTTATGTGAGACGGGCTCACGGGTCGTATTTGTGAGACATATCTCTTATTTGGGTCATCCATGAAAAGTATTATTTTGTTATGCTAAGAGTATTATTTTTTATTGTAAATATGGGTAGAGTTAACCCGTCTCACAGATTAGGATCCGTGAGACGGTCTCACGTGAAACCCACTCCATGTATTATATGTAAGACTCACTCTTGTCTTGTTCTGTTCCTTTGGTGGTACATGATTGGCCTGAATTAAAGGTAACTCTAACCATACGTTTTTAACTAATCCATGTCATATGGCCAGCAAATAAGAAACCCTCTAAATTCAAGTAACAACAAATGCCAGCCATTCAATAATTCATTTGGCAAATAATTGAAATAAAAGAAATTATTTCTTTGTTTTTCAATACACTTGAGACATGTACTATAACTCGTGATGAGAATCGATATAATTTTATGTGAGATCAATATTTACATAAATTAATTAGGGATGGATATAATTCATTGGACAAAAACCAAAAAAAAAAAAAAAGAGTGAACTGCACAAAACCAAAAACTTGATTGATTATTTCAAGAATCATTTCTTCTTCTTCTTGGATTTTTTACTACAGAAAAAAGAACCGATCCCAAAGAAACTTACTGTACCTTTAGCAATGTAAGTAGGAGGGATATTCAAAACGGGAATAATTCTAACACCATTGCCATATGATTTGCTGGAACTCTTCTTCAAATAAGGCCTTTCGGATGTGTTGTAATAAGGGTAGTATTGGATCGGAGATAAACGCAGATTTGAAGATTCTTTCATTGAATGCTGCTTCTGCATAACTTTGTGTTTTGGGTTTGGATTTGGAGCAGAACCCGTTGAGTTGCTTCGTGTTAAAAAATGTAGAGATCGAAGTAACCCGCCGTTGCTAATATTATTTCTTCCATTTTCACAGGCGCTGCTGCTTCTTCTGAACTTCCAAAAGGGTTTTGTGAATCTCCTGTTATTATCCTCTTGATCATCAGCATCGAAACTGGTGGATAAGAACTCGATCAATCGCTTTTTCTCTGTGTTTCGGATTGGATTCTCTATGGTTTGGTAGGGTGGAGTTGTGATTTTTCTGGGTCTAGTAGAATGGGGTTGTATTGGATCTGATTGATGGGTTTGAACTTTCTTGGATTTGAGAGGCAGGATTTTCCCATTGGCGAAGAGTTCATCGGCGGAGGAGATTGGTTGCGACAAGTTTTGGATGATGCAGAAGTTGAAATCAAAGGCCGCGATGTTCTCCTCTTCTTCTTCTCTAATTGGATCATGAGAAAGTGGAGTTCTTGGGGTGGCGAATGGACTTGAGAGTTCAGAGCATATGTCAACTGCCATGGCGATATATCGATCTTTGCAACAATTTGGAAACTGTTGCAACTGGAGAATAATTTTATACCCAAAAAGGATTTTATGTATGAAGATCAAGAAATTAGAAGTTGGAAACTATAATGTCATGATTTGTGATATGAAATTTGGTTTAGGATTCAAAGAAATGTAGCTCATTCGGTTTTATAACTCTTTTTTGATGACGGGAGAATCCACAAGTCATTATCTTTAAATGTTGAGTATAAAAATGTTCGATACGCGTAATAACTTACTCTCATTGCATTTTCTTGTTGGATTAAAGGTATGTGCTTTTAGACTTACGGGCTTTCCATGTAATTGAATGGAAATTTGAAAGGTGGGTTTGTCCCATATTGAATAATAAAGTGGTAAAGATAAGTTTATATTGTGTTACACTTTATGGAGGTGTAACAAAGATTGGTCAAGAGGCTCTCTCTCGCGCACGCCGGCGCAGAGGTGCAAATCATGGGCCTAATTTGCCTTGACTTGTATGCAAGCGTACGAGCTCGATCTCGGTGCATCGAATGTCGGACTGATCAAGGCAAAAATCGCCTAGCAGTCTATGCCATCTTTTGTTATTTTTTTTCCGGTTGAAACCTTTCACATGTCCTTGAGACCTTTGACATGGCTTGACTGTTGGTGCTTCATCTCCCCAACTCTTGGTGCTTCATTTACCATCATTAAGGCAATCTTTGGCCTTTCATATGGATGGTATTGACATGTATAAATAGGGGATGTGCCTATCTTAGTGCTTTGTGCTGCAACTCTGCTGGTCTGCCCATTGTATTCTGGGAAACATACGTCCGCTGAAACCTCGGAGCACATACCGGAGGGGGCGTATCTGTTTTAAGGAAACTGTACAAGCTACATGCCTGGGTTTGATTTATTTAAGCATTGTAATACTGTTTTGATTCGCTGTACTGATTTGCTGGTTTTATACATATATGTCCTGTACCATTCGGTATATATTGAACAACAACATAAATCGATTCGATAATTGAGTACTGTAACCTGATCGAAGACTTGACATGCTTATCTTTGCAAAATAATAAAATTATAAGTAAACCTGTGGTTAAGCATGTAAAGAACTAGTGAATCGGGTCACCCAAAATACGGACCGAGCAGTTAAAGTTAAGTAGGTCATACTACAATCAGAAGTGAACCTTGAATACATAATTCTGCGACAGCCGCCACGAAATCGGGTTTGGACCGTTGAATAATCATTGTTTAAAGCCAAGACAAGAAACATAGGATGCCAAATAATTCCTTAATACAAAGTTGGTTTATTTTAATTTCTTTTCTCTCGCCTCCCTTTTTTTGAGACCCACAACGTTGGATCGAGTAGTCAGATGTTTTATATTAATTTATCAATGTTAGGTGATAAATATGCAAATAAATCATTGTAATCCTGGGCAATGTCACGTTACTTGACCCCTCATTTCACATTGTCACATTTGGCATCTATTCTAACATTTTTATTGCATTTTCCCACCATATTGACACATTACATATCATCATGGACCCAAATCAATTGTATCCCTCAAGAATTTGAATCTTCGAAGATCTCTATACTTTTAATATAACGCTTCAATTAATGGATATATAATAAAATCATTTGACGGTGTTCGATCGATAGTATGTGGGTCCCATTATACGATACAGTGGATCCAAATTTACTTGATATTGTGACAGATATACGAATACATCTCTCTCTGATTGTGGCTTCCAATTAAACATTCATAAAGAACTTCATGACTATATTAAAATTAGGTCAACTTCTATTAATTGATCATTCTTTTTGGATATAGAGAAAACATTACACCAGTGATAGAAAATAATTTGGTAGCATAAATTGTTAGAACAATTTTTCATAATTTATTTTGTTGACAACGAACAAAGTTTACCACTTCGAAAATTACGGAGATCGACATGTCCGGTCATGTCGCGGGGAATGTATCTGCTTAAAGAATTCCATTTTCACGAGAAAGAAACATCCATCTCAGGTTATTGGTTCACATACCAAAAGTGCAGATTCTGTATATATTTACGACTTGACTCAATTTTTTTTCATTAAAACTTAGTTTGATTTCCACACACATATCGATTCTATCACAATCAATCCAACATCATAGATAATGGGTAATAGGTATGTTACACAAGGATCCACGTTAAGCTCATTCAAGAGCTGTAACTTACTCCCGGTGTGGTGTGGTGTAGTGTAGTATAGGGGTTCTTGTATATCATACCGACTCAAATTTTTTTGACAAAATTGGATCAACTCGATTTGGATTGACCTTATATGATCGGATTGCATATCCCAACCCCAAATTGCGAGGTCAAATAATTAGACAAAACAATGACACCATCCTTGAATTTTTTTTAAATAATATTTAAAAAAATCTCAATTCAAGATCCCCACAGTTTGTGCATGGGTTAACAATAGCACACCAAATCTTTTAAAAAGTTTTCCATACGTACGTAAATGGAGCTGATTGAATATTTCACGTGTATATTATTAGTCGTTTTTTGAGGGAATTTCACGTACATGAAGTAGGTAACTCAATGATAAAGCCTAGTCAACAAATATGCATGCCCTGTCACAAAAACAAAGGGTTGTGTTAGGTTCTAATTTTCCCACCTTCAGTGCCTAAGCTATGTTCTTAAATTGCCATAATTCATCGTTACTCCAAAAGGACTCCCCGAGTTCCTCTCCTTATAACCAATCAAAATTGACAACGTGGCTGCCGGGAACTGATATATTTTGGGCATCCCATTCTTGCACGCAATAGTCATGAATGCTGCTACCGTCGTAACAATCTCCCTTAAGTGAGTTTCCGCAAGAAAATCTCAAAACCTCGGGATGTAAGAAAATTGTGACCCGTAAAATAAACGTGTTGAAAATGACGACGGTCATTGTCAACAATTGTTGAAAAAATTTGTACACGGCAGCCTCAAATTTTGAAAATTTAGATACGTATACAAATTTGGTTTGAATCTCGAGCTCCCAAAACACTCGGTGATGGTATGAGTGTGCCTATAAATACCGAAGGCATTGAGGTCTCTAAACACACAATCTCATACAGAAAATACGCCATCTAAAGGAGTGTTGAAGTGTTTAGAAGGCTTCAATCGAAAAGAATTCAGAAAGCTTCAACAAATTTTCAATGACCGTAGGTAACACTCGATTTAAGCTTCCGCATATATTTTTTCATGTTCATGTATACGTAAAAAACATGATTTTGAGAAAAATTCTGACATTTGGTATCAGAGCAACGATACCTCAACCTTGAAAATTTTGTTTTCATTTTGGAAAGTTTTACGTAAAAACTTGAAGTTGAAAATCAAATAAAATGATATTAAGAAACTTACCTGAGAATTGTGTTCTCGATTGCACCTTGAAATTCTTCCTTGAAATCTTAAATATTGGAGAATTTTTTTGGGAGGAAAATATTTTGAAGAAGGTGCTACTGGTTTTCTGAAAATTGGAGAGGTTGAAGACGAAAAGATATACAATGAGTTGCCTTCATTTTTCAGAAAATTAATACCAATGATGTTTTTCACGTGAATCTGCCTTCTCATTAAAGTCTATGCAAATTTTTATTATATTATTATTATTAATTTCGTGGGACCCACACCAATTATCAAATTGGTATACATGGTAGTTGTTTTTTCGTTTTTTTATTATTATTATTTTTAAAATAAAAATAATAAATAAATAAATAATGATTAATGTGTTATTAAGTTATATGTATAATTCGGTATACATATAGCATTTGGTTAAATAATTTGTACACATTAAAAATAATTCCAAGTTCGACGTAATTTTTAATAAATGTTTAGAAATTATTTTTGCATATTAGATATGTGTACATGCAAATTTAATATTATACTTGTATTTATTTTTGGAATTTTTTAAATGCAAATTGTATTGAAAAATATTTTGGAAAAACAATATTCACATTGTGTTCATATCAAATTATATTAAGTTGTTTATAATTTGAAATGAACATATCAAGTAAGATGTGAATATAATAAAATATTTCAGATATTCACAAATGAACAAATAATCATCACTTTATCACTACTCTGATAAAAGAGAAAAACTGATGAGGAGCCCACATTTTATGTAAATGTGATCCTCACTTTATCACTACTCTGATTAAAGAGAAAAACTGATGGGGAATTGTAATTGTTCATATTAAGTAAAAATGTGAAAATAAAATTATTTAATATGAAAAATTTTGGCTTATAAAGATTCACATAAATGTGGATAATTAAGTTGAATAATAATTATAAGGTGACGTAAGAAAACATGATCTGAGGGAGTTCTTTATAGACCGGTTTAAACTGCCTTGACTAGCCATTGGTCTCCTTGATGAACATTGCTCTGTCTAGGAGTTGGGTATTTAAAGGGCCTTAGCACTACCCATCTTTCCTGGGAGCACTCTTGGAAAATGTTGATTGCGAAATAATTATTATATAAAGCATTAAGTAAAGCCAAAATTTTGTCCAGTGAACCGTATAATTTTAAATAATTGAGGAATAGCCACAACATCCATAATTATGAAAAATTATGCATTAAGTGGATTTGGATCACATAATGGACATCAATTGTAATTAATTATATAAACATAATAAAATTTACCCCACAGAGATTTTTATTATATTTATATAACTAATTAGGTTACAATATCAAATTATATTTTCTTAATTTACTCACAGGAGTTAAGGAAAATACATTTTGATAGTTTTATCATAAAGTTACAGAAAAATCTTATTGAATTAAAATTTTAGCCCACAGACAAATTTTATGTCACTAGATTTTTAAAACATGATATTGTCTCAAAATTTTAAGCATATGATATTTTGTGCAGTTATGCAACCTGCGAGTTTTTCTGATATGAAATGTGACATTCCGAATTAAAGGGCGATAACTATAAAATATGGAAAGAAAGAATTCTTCTTCAATTAGGGTGGATGAATATTGATTATGCTATACGGAAAGATGAACCATCTGCTATTACTGAAAACAGCATTTCCGGATGATGTTGATCTTTATGAAAAATGAGAGCGATCTAATCGACTCTGCGTAATGTTCATAAAGACCAAAATCTCTGCTGGTATGCATGGTTCTGTCGACCAGCATAATAATGTCAAAGAATTACTGAAGGCTATTAATGAACAGTTTCAGTCTTCAGATAAGACACTTGCTAGCACCCTAATTATGGAATTCTCTTCATTAAGGCTCACCAGTGTGAGAGGTGTGCGAGAGCACATCATTAAGATGCGGGACATAGCGGCTCGGCTCAAGACACTTGAAGTGGAAATGTCTGAGACTTTTCTTGTGCACTACATTTTATGCACTCTTCCACATCAATATGGACCCTTCAAAATTTCCTACAATACACATAAAGATAAATGGTCGATTAATGAATTAATGACCATGTGTGTTCAAGAGGAAGAAAGGTTGTTGATGGAAACGAGTGATAATATATTTATGACTACACAAGTAAAGTATAAGAAGCAAGCCAAAGTCAAGGGAAAAGGGAAATGAATAATTCCACCCCAACCTGACATCAAGATAGAATCCAAGTGTTCCTTCTGTAAAAAGACAAGACACATTAAGAAGGATTGCAATAAATTTAAGGACTGGCTTGAAAAGAAATGTATTCCTACTTCATTTGTCTGTTATGAATCTAATATGAGTGATATGATTGATAACATATGGTGGATTGATTCTGGTTCTACAATCAATGTTATAAATACCTTGCAGGATATGCAAAACCTAAGAAAACCAATAGAAAATGAACAGAGCATCTATTCAGGAAACAAGATGTCTTCGTATGTGGAGACTATTGGGACTTGCTGCCTAGTGTTGAATAGTGGTTATATTTTAAAATTAGAAAAGATTTTTTATGTTCCTAGTTTGTCTAGGAATTTAATTTCAGTATCAAAACTTGTACATTTTGGTTATTCCTTTCAGTTTTTGGATAAATCAATAAATTTGTTTTATAAATCAAATCTTATTGGAAATGGTACAATACTTGATGGTCTTTTCTCTATTTCTTTACAAAATAATAACACCACTATGCTTGTTCAAAGAGGTATTAAAAGATGTGTTATAAATGAAAATTCCTCTATATTGTGGCACATGGGATTGGGACACATCTCCATAGAGATAATTAAAAGATTAGTAAATGATGGAGTACTTAGTACTTTAGATTTTACTGATTTTGAGACTTGTGTGGACTGCATAAAGGGAAAGCAGACCAATAAGTCTAAAAAAGGTGCCAAGAGCAGTACAGAAATATTAGAATCATGCATTCAGATATTTGTTGTCCAGATATGGACATGCAAAGTCCGAAATACTTCATCTATTTCATTGATAATTATTCACGATACATGTATATCTATATGCTTCATAACAAAAACGAAGCACTTGAAGCCTTCAAGGTTTTTAAGGCTGAAGTGGAGAAGCAATGTTGAAAACATATTAAGATCGTGAGAACTGATAGAGGTGGAGAATATTATGGTAGATACACTGAGAATGGACAGGCACCTGGTCCGTTTGCGAAATTTCTCCAAGAACATGGGATTGTTGCCCAATATACTATGCCTGGTTCTCCGGACCAGAATGACGTAGCTGAGAGGAGAAACGAACATTATTGGACATGGTGAGGAGCATGTTTAGTAGCTCTAAACTTCCTAAATCCTTGTGGACTGAAGCTCTTAAGACAGCTGTGTATATATTAAACCGAGTTCCAACTAAGGCTGTTCCAAAGACACCATTTGAGTTATTTAAAGGTTGGAAACCGAGTTTGCAACATATACGCATTTGGGGTTGTCCTTCTGAAATAAGAGTTTACAACCCACATGAAAAGAAACTGGACCCAAGAACTATAAGTGGATATTTCATTGGGTATGCTGAAAAATCCAAAGGGTACAGATTCTATTGTCCATCTCACAACACTAGAATTGTGGAATCAAGAAATGCAAAATTTCTTGAAAATGACTTGATTAGTGGGAGTGATCATGACATAGTTTTGGAGAATGATCACATTAATGCACAACCCTCTATTCAAATGATAGATTGATCGTTATTCACACCCCTCAAGACCAAATGAGTGTTAGGCAACCGATTACTGAAGTTCCACAAATTGCTGATTAAAATCCAGTAGATCAATTTGTTAATGAAGAACAACAAGAAATTGTTGATCAACCAAACAACCTTAGAAGATCTACTAGAATAAGAAGATCAGCAATATCTAGTGATTATATTGTGTATTTACAAGAATCAAACTTTAACATCGGAGCCGAAAATGATCCTGAAACGTTTTCACAAGCCATGAGTTGTAATGAGTCAAAACTATGGTTTAATGCTATGAAAGAAGAGATGAATTCTATGGCAGTTAATGGAGTCTGGGATCTTATTCAGTTGCCTGATGGTGTAAAAGCCATTGGATGTAAATGGGTCTTCAAAACAAAGAAAGACTCATTAGGCAACATTGAAAGGTATAAAGCAAGACTTGTTGCTAAAGGATTCACTCAACAGGAAGGAATCGATTATAAGGAGACTTTTTCTCCTGTATCTAAGAAAGAATCTCTCCGTATCATTCTAGCATTAGTTGCACATTTTGACTTCGATTTACAACAAATGGATGTGAAAACATCTTTTCTTAATGGAGAACTAGAGGAAGAGGTTTATATGAAATAACCTGAAGGATTCTTCTCTAGTAATGGTGAGCAATTGATATGTAAGCTTAAGAAATCTATATATGGATTGAAACAAGCTTCCCGTCAATGGTATTTAAAATTTCATGATGTTATCTCTTCATTTGGATTCGCTGAGAACCTCATTGGATCAATGTATATACCAGAAGGTCAGTGAGAGCAAGATTTGTTTCCTTATTCTATATGTGGATGATATATTACTTGCAACCAATGATAAAGGTTTGTTATATGAGGTGAAACAATTCCTCTCTAAGAACTTTGATATGAAGGATATGGGCGATGCATCTTATGTCATTGGCATTAAGATACATAGAGACAGAATTCGAGGTATTCTAGGTCTGTCTCAAGAAACCTATATAAATAAAGTTTTAGTGAGATATCGGATGAAAGATTGTTCACCAATTATAGCTCCCATTGTGAAAGACGATAAATTCAATTTGAGCCAATGCCCAAAGAATGATCTAGAGCGGGAACAAATGAAAAGCATTCCTTATGCTTCTGCTGTTGGAAGCTTAATGTATGCTCAGGTTTGCACTAGACCTGACATTGCATTTATTGTTGGGATGTTGGGAAGATATCAGAGTAATCCAGGTTTAGATCACTGGAAAGCTGCAAAGAAAGTCATGAGGTACCTTCAAGGGACCAAAGATTATGTGCTTATGTTCAGACGAACTGAGAATTTGGAAGTAATTGACTACTCTGATTCAGACTACGCTGGCTGTATTGATTCAAGAAAATCCACTTCAGGATATATTTTCATGCTAGCTGGTGGAGCTGTATCTTGGAGAAGTGCAAAGCATGACATTGACTGCTACTTCCACTATGGAAGCTGAATTCGTATCTTGTTTTGAGGCAACCTCACATGGTGTATGGTTGAAGAGTTTCATTTCAGGGCTTAGAATTATGGATTCTATATCTAGGCCATTAAGAATATATTGTGACTAATTCAGCTGCTGTTTTTATGGCTAAAAATAACAAAAGTGGTAGTCGAACCAAGCACATCGGCATTAAGTATTTAGCCATACGAGAACGTGTTAAAGATAAAACCATGGTTATCGAGCACATTAGCACTGAATTGATGATTGCAGATCCTTTGACTAAAGGCATGCCACCATTGAAATTCAAGGATCATACAGAACGAATGAGACTTGGTTCTTTTATGTAATTTTGTTGTAAAAACAAAATTAATGAAATCCATTAAGTTATGTTATTTTTCATATTCAGTTATGTACATATTCAGTTATCATAAAAAATATCAATAAAGTTGGACCTCGAATAAACATATGGTTTATTCATTAAGTTATTTGAGAGATATAATACATTGTGATACATGGAAGATAATAATCGTTTTTAGATGACCTATCGCCATGATTCATGTATTTTAATTTCTCCTATGATAAATGAGATATACGGGTCAAGTGGGAGAATGTAAGAAAATTGTGACCCGTAAAATAAACGTGTTGAAAATGACGACGGTCATTGCCAACAATTGTTGAAAAAATTTGTACACGGCAGCCTCAAATTTTGAAAATTTAGATGCGTATACAAATTTGGTTTGAATCTCGAGCTCTCAAAACACTCGGTGATGGTATGAGTGTGCCTATAAATACCGAAGGCATTGAGGTCCCTAAATACACAATCTCATACAAAAAATACACCATCTAAAGGAGTGTTGAATTGTTTAGAAGGCTTCAATCGAAAAGAAATCAGAAAGCTTCAACAAATTTTCAATGGCCGGAGGTAACACTCGATTTAAGCTTCCGCATATATTTTTTCATGTTCATGTATACGTAAAAAACATGATTTTGGGAAAAATTCTGACACGGGACACATTAATTTCACTAAAGAATCAGTGCCCGTGTCGCTTGGATTTGGGGGCAGGGAGAATGAAGGGGAACATCGTTAGTAACAACTGGTGAAGGGGAATTAGTTTTTTGAGTTTCCATGGTTGAAGTTGAAACGGAGGATGAACAAGAAGAAGAAATAGATGCCAGTGATGAATTTTGTTCCATGCTTTTCTTCGATCTTCCCATCCAAAATTGGCGGATGACTTCGAGAAATTCCTTGCTATTGGAATCGACCTTAAGCTGCCGCGCCTGCTTCTGTACCCTCGTTCTCCAGTAATTATTGATCTCATTATCGGTTCTTCCCGGTAAATGTTGGGCTATCTTTGACCATCTACAGTAGTATACAAGTTTATGATTCTTGACTGTCAAGGGTTAATATATGGTCCAAATTTAAATTCAAAGAATAACTTTCACCTATTTCCCAAGTTGGAATGGAGTTCAAGGATCAAGAGTTGCTCTTGTGGGGTGAGGTTTCCACGTCTACCGCCGGGCTTCAAGTAATTTAACCATTTTAATCGGCAACTTTTCCCTGTTCTCAGAGACAAAAACTTGTGTGAAACAATCTCACGGGTCGTATTTTGTGTAACGGATTTCTTATTTGGATCATCCATGAAAAAATATTATTTTTTATGTTAAGAGTATTATTTTTTATTGTGAATATCGGTAGGGGGTTGGTCCTCTCACAGATAAAGATTCGTGAAACCGTCTCACAAAAAATATATTCTTATTTTTTTACCATTTTATAGCTCCGGAAAGCTTTCAAGTATTTCATTTAAAGATTGATATGGGTAAAAATATTTTATTTATAACATTTAAAACTTACATTTGACTTTCGGATAACTTCGTCTACTGATCACTTAAAAAAATGTATGCCAAAACTTGCCAGTTAATCAATCATAAAACACAAATATTTTGTTTTGATTAGCTATTCATGAGGAGAGATTCACTTTCTTAAATAATAATTATGTATGTATGCAGGGCTCATGAGAACGAGTAGGTCTCTTGTAAGACGTTCTTACGAATCTCTATATGTGAGACGGGTCAACCCCACTGATATTCACAATAAAAAGTAATATTCTTAACATAAAAAGTAATACTTTTTCATGGATGACACAAATAAGATATATGTCTCACAAAATACGACACGTCAGACCGTCTCACACAAATCTTTTCCTTAATTATATTATTCCCCATTATTATTTGAAAATAATAAGGGATTCGAATATTTGAATTGTTCTGTTGAAAATCAAAGTTTGGTCCAACTTTCATTCTCAAATGTTTTACTCATGGTTTGGTTAATTAGGTTTGAAGGAATTAAAGACCAAGGAAAATTCTTCCTTTACACTGTACCAAGAATATGCACAAACCTTCTAACATTTTGACCGAAATAAATTCTTTGATTCGATGCTTTAATATAATTTCCACGCGATAAAAACTCAGGACCAATTACATTGTCAAGAATATAATTAAATTTAAGTTCAAATTATTTTCTTTTATTTAATTCAATACATGATGATATAAATATATATAATTGTTAATTAATATTTCATAAATATACTTAAAGTAATTCGATCTCGAGCTATAGGGTGATTCGTGTTCTTTATATTTTGGTACAGTACACTCCAGCAGGAGCTGAGTTTGATTCTAATACAGACCATGTTTAGAGTTTTGACTCTTTTTGATGGAATCTGAACTTGAATTACAGAATATATGATTTGAAATTGACATGACATCCACAAAGTAAGATGGAATTTGAAGCGTGAGAGTTGGGAGTTCGATAGCCCAAAATCTGAGCCCGTAAATATTAAAATTCGGCCAAGGATAATTGAACGGATCTATTAATCATTAAATTACTTATAATTCTCTCCACATGTTATTTTGTCTTACTCATGAAGATTTAGCTACGTTAGATTTCATAGGTTTATTTTCTTTGTATGATTTCGTCGGTGAAATAATGTTAATTATTCAAAACATAAGAAATTTTTGTATTAAAATATTTGTCGCAACATGTTATTGCCTAGCAATAATTGATTATTTTGTAACTAATAATTGCAATTAGGATTTTTAAATAAAATAAATTCGTTTAGTTCGATTTTCAACGGAATATCAGTAGTGCGGATTTGTTAAAATATATTGAGTTTGATGTTTTTTAGTAATTAATTTAAAACGAATCGATCAATTAATTTTTTTAACATAAATATATATTATATAATTTTCATACTACAAATAAAATATGACAAAAACTTACGTGAGACAGTCTCACAGGTCGTATTTTGTGAGACGGATAACTTATTTGGATCATCCATGAAAAAACATTACTTTTTATGCTAAGATTATTATTTTTTTATTGTGAATTTCATAGATAAAGATTCGGGAGACCGTATAATAAGAGACCTACTCATAAAATATAATGGATTTCATGGCACCACCATAGTCAATTGAAGACCTTGGAATATCTAGTACCAGTGGCTAATAAAAAGTAGCATAATCACCCATCTCCCTAGGTTTGTTCAACTTAGAAAAAGAAATTGCATCTTGATTTTAGGTAGGCATGGAAATTCATTAGCATATGTATGGTAAAGCCAGCAGAAACATACAGACTTGTCCCCTTGCTTAATTAATTATTTAGTTCCACCTCACCCGTCAAATATACATAAAATAAAAAATTGCTTAATTATGATATAAGTTTATATTAAAAAACAAATATTCCACATGAAATATATATGCGATATCGAATTCTTTGTAATAGATTAAACTATCTATCGAATTTGAGATCATACTCGATATATTTTGGAATGCATTACTCTCGATCGAGTTCAAAATCGAAATTCATCACGCAGTCTATAAATCCTAGGTTAAAATGTAATCTGCTGCCCATACAGCCAAAGCAACTTCTTCAATGGATTTAAAAGCGACCACTGAATGTTCCAGTAAAAGTAGGCTTTTCTTGAATGGGAAAAGTTTGATTAGGCTTCCCATGAGTTGGGTGAAAGTTTTGGTATTTATGAAAATCAAATTTATATTTTTGGATTCATCATTGATTGAACCAGAAGGGAAATGGATGTTTTGCATGACAAGTAACACTTCAAAACAAGATGCATGCAAAGGGCATATTTGAAGCCATACATGCTTCCTAAGACATCAATAAATAAGGAATTCGAAATACTGATAAAATACTCGTTTTTTTTCCTTTTTTAAATTCTTGATTTCTCTTTTAGTTCGCGCAACTTAATATACCGCAAATTATCCCAACAGAGGCAAGAATACAAATACTTAAAATTTTCGTAACAAACCAAAAATCACTAAATGATCAGTTACAAATGCTTTTAGATAGTTAAAAAAAATTGTTTTAGATTATCATTTTCCACAAGATGTGTGTAATGCCCTAACTTCGACGTTAGTCCCCACTGTACCAAGTCGAGTCTTTCCAGCATGCTTATGTCCCCACCCACACGCACCTTAGGAAATTTATCAAGGGGTCACACATCTCAAAATTGCTCTAAATCAAGCACACTTAAATTTGGAGTTCTTATCATGTGATGAGCTCTCGAAAAGAAGATGTCCCTTCTTGACATGAGTAGCACCTATCAAATAATTTAAGCACTCATCAACTGCACAATCACATAACTAAACAGTTTTGAAATTCATATCCTTCCGGTATAAGATCGGTTCATTCATGTTTTGTTTGCCTAGTATAGAATCCTGCTACGAACCGCTCATTGTCCATGCAACATCATGACACCGACGATCACCCCTGCCCTCTTCGACCTCGGGCCTCACATGCCCACCAGCTTCCGCTTGGTTCGTCGTCGAACCACATCGTACTAAGAGTGGTTGGCTATGATACCAACTGAAATGTCACGCCCCGAATATGCATGGCATGAACATGCAATGTTCTTGGTAGTAATTTCCTAGCCAAATCGCCATCCCCAAAATTTAGTCGATTCTTAATCTTCTATCTCATTCTCATCTGAAATGAAATTTAAGAGGTGAGTGATATGATCATCACTCAGTAATTGGAGGGAGCATTTCTTCAAGTTTAAAGACATCATAATATTTTATATATTATTATATCATATCAACAAAACTTATTCACAAGTATATCTCAAACAGAAAACAATAAACATCAAATATCTGCTTAACTCTCCAGACTAGATCATAAGTATCCGCCTTAACTCTCCAGATTGGGTCATGAATACTGGCTTAATTAACTCCTCATATTGGATCATAAGTGTCTAGTTTTACTTTACTAGACAAGGTCACAAACAAGATCAAGACATCACCAAAATGTTTGTTGAAATCTATCGTCATGCAATACATCACATATTTAAACTTAACATATCATAAAGATAAATATTATAAAAATATCAAGAAAATACATGTTTCACTTACAATCTTTTGCTAGTGTTGAAATAAAGGTTAACAGCAAGAAAACTTGAATCCTAATACGATCCGGGTGAAATAAGTGAGTAGGGTCGGGTGCTCCACCGGATCTGCTATCAAAATGATGAAGGAAATAAGAGCAATGTAGATATCTGAACCAGAAGCTTCTTTCCCGGGCGGAGTGGATTTCCTGCAGTCAAGAAGGTAACCACGTGAATGGGCGCCGGAGGGGTGTCCGGCGTGGCCACTCCGATGCTTAAGTCAGTGAATGATTCAAGCCAAGAACCAATGTAACCAAGTGATGGTTGTGATATTGGTGTGTATGAATGAACGTAAATGTAAAGAGAGAACCTGGTATTTATAGTAGGAGAAGTAATCATGACCTCGTTCTCTGTGCTACCTACTAATTATAGTAGGACGGCTGAGCACACCCTATATTCTGACATGTCAAATCTCATACTGGTCACATCCAGCCCATCTGATTTTGTCAACTCATCGGCTTGGTGTCAGAGATGGGACAATCGCCCACATCCTATTCTACTAGTATACTCGAGTGCGGTGCTCATATCGAGGTGTCCCGGGTAGAAAGTTCCCGGGAGCTTGAATGAGAACCCGGGAGTCCGGTGGCCCGGGGAAGAGACGTCTCGGTCTTTCAACTGTTCGGCCTCTGGTGACCCTTCTAATAGATTTACCCTGACTTGAGCTATCTGCTAGATATCCCAGGTCGTCCGTGACCCGGGCACAAGAATCGTCCATGACTCTGGCACAACCCGGGCTATCCCGAGGGTATCATCACTCCCTCCTTAAATAGTCGGGCTAGAGTCATACTCGCTGTCCCGATTAGTCTTGTTTGCCCGATCATGGAAAATATTTCATTTGTCGGTAAAAGCATCGGGGGCTTCATGTATCCCAGAGATGGGATGAAATGCCGGAGTCTCGTGTCTTATGGACTTGATATAAGATGCCGGGACCTCATGTCTCCCGGGCTTTAAAATAGATTGTCGGAGCCTCATATCTCCCGGACTTAGGAATAGTCGAGGTGCGGAGCCCCGAGCCAGTTTTGAGAACTCTAGGCTTATGAATAACCAAGGTGCGGAGCCTTAGGCCGGGGAGCATGTCCCGGGTCTTGGGAGTGGTCGAGGTGCGGAGTCCCGAGCCAGGTTTGAGAACCCTAGGCTTATAAATAACCAAGGTGCGGAGCCTTGGGCCGGGGAGCATGTCCCGGGACTTGGGAGTGGTCGAGGTGCGGAGCCCCGAGCCAGGTTTGAGAACCCTGGGCTTATAAATAACCAAGGTGCGGAGCCTTGGGCCGGGGAGCATGTCCCGGGACTCTGGAGTGGTCGAGGTGCGGAGCCCCGAGCCAGGTTTGTGAACCCTGGGCTTATAAATAACCAAGGTGCGGAGCCTTGGGCCGGGGAGCATGTCCCGGGACTTGGGAGTGGTCGAGGTGCAGAGCCCCGAGCCAGGTTTGAGAACCCTGGGCTTATAAATAACCAAGGTACGGAGCCTTGGGCCGGGGAGCATGTCCCGGGACTTGGGAGTGGTCGAGGTGCGGAGCCCCGAGCCAGGTTTGAGAACCCTGGGCTTATAAATAACCAAGGTGCGGAGCCTTGGGCCGGGGAGCATGTCCCGGGACTTGGGAGTGGTCGAGGTGCGGAGCCCCGAGCCAGGTTTGAGAACCCTGGGCTTATAAATAACCAAGGTGCGGAACCTTGGGCCGGGGAGCATGTCCCGGGACTTGGGAGTGGTCGAGGTGCGGAGCCCCGAGCCAGGTTTGAGAACCCTGGGCTTATAAATAACCAAGGTGCGGAGCCTTGGGCCGGGGAGCATATCCCGGGACTTGGGAGTGGTCGAGGTGCGGAGCCCCGAGCCAGGTTTGAGAACCCTGGGCTTATAAATAATGTGCCGGGGCCTCATACCTCCCGGACTTTAAAGAATGTGCCGGGGCCTCATAACTCCCGGACTTTCAAGAATGTGCCGGGGCCTCATACCTCCCGGACTTAAGATAATGTGTCGGGGCCTCGTACCTCCCGGGCTTAAGAGATTTTGCTTTACCTGCTGTTTTAGTTTTATTAAAAATCAAATCACTAACCTGGAAATATTGAATTCGAATTCATTTCCGGTAGAGTGAAACTTCTCTGGTTGAGCTAAATTAGGTGACTAATATAGCTGTATGCTACTGAGTGCATAGTAAATGCTCTTCATGCCAATCCGGGATAGCTGCTAAGCTTTGAGCCCATATGAAATCCACATATAAGATCTGAGTGCCGAGCTGGTCGGACTTGTATGTTTGCCAAGCAGAGTTGGGCTTATTTTTGAATGAAAACCATATCTACGTTTTGAGCTCAATTTCCCACAGACGGCGCCAATGATACGATCCGGGTGAAATGAGTGAGCGGGGTCGGGTGCTTCACCGGATCTGCTATCAAAATGATAAAGAAAATAAGAGCAATGTAGATATCTGAACCAGAAGCTTCTTTCCCGGGCGGAGAGGATTTCTTGCACTCAAGAAGGTAATCACGTGAATGGGCGCCGGAGAGGTGTCCGACGTGGCCACTCCGATGCTTAAGTCAGTGAATGATTCAAGCCAAGAACCAATGTAACCAAGTGATGGTTGTGATATTGGTGTGTATGAATGAACGTAAATGTAAAGAGAGAACCTGGTATTTATAGTAGGAGAAGTAATGATGACCTCGTTCTCTGTGCTACCTACTAATTATAGTAGGACGGCTGAGCACACCCTATATTCTGACATGTCAAATCTCATACTGGTCACATCCAGCCCATCTGATTTTGTCAACTCATCGGCCTGGTGTCAGAGATGGGACAGTCGCCCACATCCTATTCTGCTAGTATACTCGAGTGCGGTGCTCATATCGAGGTGGCCAGGGTAGAAAGTTCTCGGGAGCTTGAATGAGAGCCCGGGAGTCCGGTGGCCCGGGGAAGAGACGTCTCGGTCTTTCAACTGTTCGGCCTCTGGTGACCCTTCTAATAGATTTACCCTGACTTGAGCTATCTGCTAGATATCCCAGGTCGTCCGTGACCCGGGCACAAGAATCGTCCATGACTCGGACACAACCCGGGCTATCCCGAGGGTATCAAATCCTTACATATGGAACTTCACGTTCTTTGTAAAAAGAGAGAGTTTTGAGAGTGTATTATTTTGATGCAGAGTGTAGAATGAGAAGAATGAAGAGTTTTAAGTTTTATATACATATGAGAGAGTTGGGCCGATGTGATAATTGGGTTCAAGGACTTGGATCTCACAATGTGTGTGAACCGGAACCATGCATGTTAATAGTCAATAGATAGGAACATATTCCAATCAATTCCCAAAAATTTAAATTTGCATAAAAATTTAACATGTAACTAATATCGACATGAAAATGCTGAAAAAACTTGTTAACAAAAGAGAGAAAAAGAAAAAGAAAAAAAAACTCTTAAAAATCCTTTACCATATGCCTTTCGGTTTTATGGATCGACGAATTTCCAACACATAAGTTCCACCCAAGTTTCACGATTCATACTCATTTGTCTTGTAAATGACCATTTTCGTCAAAGTTCAGTCTGATCCAACAAGTCAGTCCTCGTTTTCATTTATTGTCTTTTTTTTGCTCGAGGTTGCATGCATATACGTAGGCAATGTCTAACATCTCATTATCTTTTCCAACGAGACGTTAGATCTTAAACAAAAATGACTAAAACTGAAAAGAGAAAACAATTCATTGTTCTAAAAGTAAACTACGACGGCTTACATAATTAAAAACGAAAAATTAGAGCAAAGTTCTAATATTACGTATTTGGTTGCCCGGAAATTAGATTAGGCCCTTTCAGTTCGCCAAGAGTAGTCCCATGTCATATGTGATACTCAAAAGTCTTAATTACTATTTAAGATGAGATTTATTCAATGGATACGTACATGCTAGGTTTATCTAGCCAAAATTCATAAGTTTTTTTTTTCGTTCCATGCATGATATCGCACGAACGCGGAATATCATGTTGCATTTTGCTCCATTTCCAAACAAATTTGTACGAAATAACAAACGATAACAATAAAAATAAAATCGGGAAAACAATGGCGTATGGGCGAACAATAAAAATAAAATTTCATAGTGAAATCACGCAGAACTAAAAACTTATATATTTTGCCCTTTTGTGATAACCAACACAAACTATTTCAATGGAAGAATTCAATATAGGGTTACATAACCCTAAGCCTTCTCTCCCACACATTAATTCCAACATGGAACTGTTCCATAACTTGGTTTCAGTACAAAGTTTCGATACAAATACACAAGGGATCATGCCCTTTGATGTGTTTTCCGATCACCATCAACCTGATCAACTGCCTGCTATTTTTAACGAGCCTAGCATTCCGGTTCCTCATTTATCATCCAACTTCTTCCCATCGAGCCACGGATGCAACAGCGTAAACTTCAACTTGGTAAACTCAACTTATTCGGTTTGTGGAACAGATATCGCAACACCACCTAACAAGGTTAATCGAATAACTAGCTAGGGTTCCTTTTTTTTTTTTATCTATTGTACGAAATTTATGGAGCCCTTACTCAATTTTTTAGACTGATCTATTTATTTTTTCCTGTGGTTTTTGTAGAATTATTGTGGGAAGAAGAGGAAAAGAACCAGTGGTAGAGAATTTGTAGAGAAGCCACGAGAAGTAGTTCATGTTAGAGCAAAGAGAGGGCAGGCCACTGATAGCCACAGTTTAGCTGAAAGGGTATCTATTTTTTATGATATATAGTTTGAATCAAACAATTTTTTCAGTGTATTTATGCCAATTTATTACAGGTTAAAACATATGCTTATCCTTAAATTTTAATATCTTTTTCGATGCCGATCCGGCATTTGATTGTAGAAACTTCACTATGAAAACTGAAGGTTTGTGATTAAAATTTTTTGTGCTTTTTTAATGAACTAGTTACGAAGAGAGAAAATAAATGAAAAGCTGAGGTGCTTACAAGATCTTGTTCCAGGGTGTTACAAGGTAGATTTTTTCATCTTTCATATAATTTTATTTATTTATTTATGATTGTAAATAAAATAAATAGATATTTCTTTTTCAGACAATGGGAATGGCTGTAATGTTGGATGTGATAATTAATTACGTACGATGTCTGCAAAACCAAATCGACGTAAGCTTCAATATCAAAAACTAATTTTCTTTCAAGTGATTCCATTAATTGTCTATATTTATTTAGCAATTTTATTACCTTCATATATAATTTTTTTGTAGTTTCTTTCCATGAAGCTGTCTGCAGCTAGTTTATTTTACGATTTCAATTCAACAGAGGCAGAAGCCATGGAAGCAATACAAGTAATAATCATGTCCTTCTTTTTTATTCAAACAAGAATTCTAAACTCTTGCTGTCATCAGGGCTTGATTTCATTTTCGAGGCGATTCCGTGATCAATCAAAGTTGGCTAATGCATTTTTTTTGTTACTTGTGTGATATAGACAATATAACACATTATCATGATAATAATTAAGGACTGTGGTACAAGAAAATAATTGAATAATTCATCTATATATATGTATATTTGTAGCATTTAATCAAGAATTCTTATATATGATTAGTTAATCTACATCGCCCATGTCTTATTTCTATTTGAAGATTGAGAGAATGCATTGCATGCAATTATTGGTCTCAGAAAGACTCAATATAAATAAGTCTTCTTTTTGTTCAGACAAATGATTTCTCAATCAATTTCAAATTACTCAACAAAGAAAAATTGTGGGCCGTTTATTTAAATCTTACAATATTTCCATTATTCAATATTTAATGCAAATAACGTTAGCCTTTAATCATCCTGTGTACTAAGGTATGGTTTTCCTACAGGGAATTGTTGGGTATGGAGTACAAGGGATGGAGAAAAATGCAGGGGAAAACTATGGATCAGGAATTTCCCAACTCCAAACACGTGGACCCTTTGATCAATCTATCTAAAATTTTAATTTATATATGTTGCTATTTTGATCTATCGATATTAATACACTCGTATAAAATAACAAGGTCATCATCCCACACATTTGATTTTTGGAATTTTTGTCACGTTAAATTAATGTTGTTTCTTAGCCAATATTTGTATCGTAAATTTGTGTCCAACAATATGTGATGTCAACTTTTTGTAGTTAATTTGTATGTATACGTGCATATATGTATGTCTCGCAAGCACAAATACTCAAGCGAACTTAAGTTAGCTCATTAAGAGAAGTACTTATAAGACACGACCAAAATTAAGAATGTGAAGAGTTGTTTGATGATGTTTAAACAGTAAAGTATGGTGCAAGATTTCATTTAGTGAGATCCTTTTTAAATGCAGTGATAGGGATGGGCAACGGGCAACGGCCGGTCTGGTTCGTTTTTACGTATTTATGTTTCGATTTTTTGGTTTATGATTTTTGAAATGTCTAATCTGATAACCAAAACATTTTATTGTGGTTTGGTTTTATAGGATTATAGTTTGCTTTATACGGAGAGTTTATATGGTTTTAGAAAAAAAATCAGTTTTATGAATCATTATTAAATGTGTAAAATAATCATTTAAATTTGGTTTCTATAATTTTTGTTCAATTTTTCGAGGTTACAATTATATAATTTGATATTGAATCCTCTTATTTCATTTTAACTTTTTTAGTAAGGTTAAGTTATTTAAATTTTGTTATTATATTTTTTTAATTGTGTGAGTTATAAATTAAACCAATTTTGAACTTATATAAAAAATTGAATCATTTTTAGTAAAATTATATTAGTGATACAAATTTAATGAATAAAAAAATATAAATAGAAATGCAATAATTTATATTCGAATTATTAAAATTATATTTATTTTCTTAAAGTACAGTTTATAAACTGTGGATTGGTTGTGAGTCACATAAAATCATAACCAAACAATAATAATTTGGGTTTTAGGTTATAAAATCAAATAAGAACTTCGGATTATGGTTCGGTTTGGTTTCAATTTTTTTCTGGATTGTATTTTTTATTTTTCAATTTAGATCATATTATGTCCAACCCTATGCAGATATATATGTGAGACAATAGACCCAATCCATACATGCAGTGGAAAATAATATTTTTGACATTAAAAAAATCTATGGGTCAGCTCGGAGACTAGTATAACAAAATTGATTGTGAGACGGTCTCACGAAACTTTTTTTTTTGATATTATTAATGAAACGTTCACTACTCGTTTTTCTTAAAAAAATAATATAAATTTTTTTTCTTTCTATTTGATTCGGCCGAAACACTAAACATTTAAAATATAAATATTTTGCATCATTTAATAATAAACCAACCAATTTAATATTTAAAAATATTCACAAAAAAAAGAAATTCAAAGAATAAAATCGTAAACGTCAACTAACCTAAACTAACATTATTTCAAAAATAAACTTAAATCTAACATCCTCTCAAAAACATCTCAAAAGTATCATAAGTCGTAAAAATCTTTAAGTAATCATAAATCATAAACGTAATTTTATTTGCGAAAAACTAGCGACGGTCATCGGATTGTGTGCACCTTCAGTCCAGCTAGTTCAACCATCAAGACGTCCATTAACATCAATTTCATGCTCACCTGCATCGATCAAACCTAGCGAATCTATTAACTCAGCAAACATTAACCATGATATCAAATAATACGTATACATTCACAAGCAACAGTGAAAATACTTTTAATAAAATAACTTTTCATGAACATAAACTTTAATATTCTCCTTTCAACATATCATATTTTCTTTCATCATATACGTATATGTTTCCCTTTTTATTGAATTCAGATCCTCAATTGTGACTTTCGTATTAGCTGTATGTCGATGGATCCATCTACGTATTACCACGGTACCGGACGGCGGGGACATCAGCGACACTCTCACCAGTCAACTGAGCCTTGATCATACATATCATCGTATCAGTCACAATAAATTCACCTCCTTCAACTTTTCATAATTTCATCACTAATAAAAATTCATATACATATAAATAATTTTTCTTTTAAACCAAGCATGCAACATATATTTTAAAATTAACGTTTCATCATAAAATTTCATAAATATTTTAACATTATTTTCAACATTCAGAGTACTGCCAGAATGTCTAACAATTTTCAGGCATAAAATGACCGTTTTACCCCGGAAACCCTAACTTTCTCAATTTATCCTTAGACTATAAAACGACTCAAATCATTCCAACCTTAATATAACACCTTAAAATATGCCCATAAATATTTCTTAGACGTAAATTAATCTACTCGACTAATTTTCCAGTTCGTTGTTAAACTTAGACGTACATCCCGATTTTGACTCGTATGGACTCGAAACTTAACCAAACTTGAACCAAAGTTTAGTAACACCTAACTAAACTATATACAACCCAATTCAAGCCCATTAAATCATTGGACCATCCTAGGACACCCACTGAACCCTTGACACTATTTTCGAAAACCCTAGCCATCCTAACCATGCAACCCTCGGCCCTAACCACTAACCAGCCTATCCAGCCCTTAGCTAACCTTCATATGACCATGACCAAACCCTAGGGACCCTACTGGACCGAGCCTAAAGGACCTAGAAGCCCCAGCCCCTCAAACCCGATCACTCATGCCATGTGCGGCCCTCTACTCCCACGCGATCAGACCAGCCTTTGAGCCAAGCCTCGTGCGACCACCCTAGGACCATCTTATCATCCCTTTAGGTCTCCTGGTCGTTCCCTAACAGCAGCTAAAGCCGTGCCCTTGTAGAAACACAAGTTGTGCCCCATCTTGCCCTTAAACCCTAGATTTTCGTTCAGCTCTTCCCTAGCTCTTGTCCAGCCCTTTGCCCTGTCTCTTGTGACCCTTAAACCTATTGGAAATCATCCCTTTTTGGATCACAAAAACTTGAATTCTTGGCATATTATGGCATAAAAACGAAAATAATACAAGGGTTTATATTTTTTTCCATGCAAACGTGCATCAAACATATAATATGGTGTGATAGATAAGAAAATGAGATTTATAAGTCGTGCCTTTATGTTTATTACCCACAAAAATAACTTGGCGATGCGAGAAACGTTGGTGTAGAGAAAGCATTTGCTGAATTTTCTCCCCCAAAACTCACGTTTTCACCCTTGGACGTGGTGGTGTGTGTGTGTCTCACGGCTGATGGGGAGTCCTAGTAGGTTTCTAGGGGTGTGGGTTTGTGATATGTGTGTTTAAGTTAGGGTCTTAGGGCCTTATTTAATGAATAAGTTACATGGTGCAAGCTTAGGCCCTTTAGCATAGGTACAATAGGCCTATTAAGGCCATTAGTTAATATTTAAAAATTTATGTTTATGAAAGTTTTTGAAAATATTAGGCGAGTTCTCAAAAGGTCTCTGTTTTTATCGAAAATCGATTATCGGTTTAAAATACGGCTCGACATATAAAAACATCTCAAAACACTTCCTTTTCGAAAATTCCATTTAAAATATATCACACATACAACAATTAAAAATAATTATTTAATAAAAATATTTTCTCTCATATGATCCCTGTCTCCGTTCCTTGATCGCGTCTCGAATAACCTTTAAAGCACAGTTTTTTACATTCTACTGAAAAATCATATTTGAAACATGTAAACATGCCTAACACATTTAATTAATGTAATTAAAATAATTTAATCAAAACACATAAGAAATTTGATAACTTGCATTCACGTGGTTCACGTGAACCTTCAATTTCTATTACGTGCCACAAAAATTATTTCCCCTATTTATTTTATAAATTACAATCTTGCACATCATCAAATGCTCTAAAATAATAATAAGAAAAGTCAATTAACATAAAATGAAAGTAAAGCAATGAATTAAAGGATTCAAAAGCAGCCCTTTTATGGCCATGATATTTATTATTTTAAACTATTTAATGATTTGCAAAATAGCAATTTTAAAATAAATAGGTGAAAAATAAATTTTGTGAAATGTCGGATAATTTTCCTTCCATTTTGAAAGATTCCCAATATTTATGACACACATGAGAGCAAGCTTCCAATTCCATAATATAAAATTTCGGCGAGCAAGTGTATCTCCGGCCAAAATGGGATAAAAATTGTCAAAAAAATTTAAACACATCGGACTATCTAATATAGCGGACTAAAGCAAGAGAGTAAACATAAGGTACTGAAAAAGAAAATTTTCCCAATTAACCTTTCATAAAAGAAAATGACATTCATTATATATATAGTGACCTTAACAATGGATGATATAAGGACATCTGATGTTCCTTTATGATTGTGGCTCTAAATCCTTTATTGTTAATATTTTCTGCTACATTCGATGTATGCTCACCTTGTAATGAAAACCTTGTAATGTTACAGAAAGAATATGATGGAGAGAATTGCTCATAGTAAAATATTGACTAAGAGGTGTTTTACTAAATTTATTTAAAATAACTTATGAGTTTTTACATTTTATAAGTTGTTTTAGGATTTTACAGTGGGATTTTATTTAATAAATAAGTTGTTAAAGTATTTGGATGAACTCATTTTAAACAACTTAAAGATATCTGATATTAAGATTTTTTTTATTATCAAAATTACAAAAAATGATATAATATTATTAGTCAATGTAAGTAACTATATATATTTATATTTATGAAATTATTTTTTTATAATTTTAATATAATAAAAAATAAATATATTTTATATTTATATTTAGAATATTTAATATTATTTTAATATGAGTAAATAAAATGTTGACTAAATTTTTTTATTAATAATTTATTCAATATAATATTAATAATTTTTTATATAGTAATATAAGTATATAATAAAATCGTATTTTAAATTTGATAAAAAAAATAAAGTGATAAAATGAAAATTTAAGAAGTGACAGTAAAATGAAGATTTAAGAAAATATACAAGGAAATTTTGGATGAGTGAAATATAAAAATAATTTTTTTAAAAAAATGTATAAAATCCCAACTTTTTTAAATTAACTTATAAGACTCTTATTTTGACAGCTTATAAATTGTTTAAACTTTTTTGACCAAACAAATTATGAAAGCTTATAAGTTCTAAAATAAATTATAAACTGTTTTTTAGAGCTCATAAACTCCGTCAAAAACTCTCTAACTCCGTTCTTAGTTAGTTCTAAAAACTGCTGAAGTTGCCAACTCTTCGTCACCAAAATGTATTCCATAAAAGGCTATTAGATTAGACATAAAAATTGTAAGTCGGAAAAGGATTCCTTTAATCCTATATTTTTATTCTTGAATCGCGAGCTTATGTTACGTAATACGGACCTGGTTTTACACCAAAATTGTAAGAATTATGTTATTTTGTGTTATGTATTTTGGTTGGGCCTAAAACTGAACCTAATCGGCTTGAGTTTTACATTTAGTAATTGGGCCTCTGGCTTGTGGACAGGATATCAGGCCCAACTTCATGGGAGCCCATAACAGTTCTTCGTTTAGCCTAATAGTATTTGAATTTGTTACAGGGAGAAAAGTGCAATTATAGAATGTGAGATCATTAAATTTGAGAACCAAATTTTTTAAAAATTTTATAACCATGAAACACGCTATCAACATCTTTTTGTGTGTATTGGTATTGGGTTAACGCTTTTGGCTAAAACAATAGCCTGCAAACCACAATAGTCAAACAAATGACACTGGACAAATCTTGTACGACAGACTCCTCGGATAAAATTTTGGGAAGGAAAATTAAACTGATTACCATTGATAACACATTTACTTACTCCACTATTCTACGCAAAGTGAGAGATATAGCCGGTTTGTTCGATCCTACCCACATGGGTAGTGTCTCAAACCATTGAGAAGTTGATACTTGTCAACTCCATAATGATTTATTTCATATATATTGCAGATTGCAATCTCAAGCCAAATGATTTATTTCATATATATTGCAGATTGCAATCTCTTTGGAAAAGAATGTGGGTTCATTTTAATGGGTAAGATCTTGTCATACATACAATTTCAAAAAAAATGGGTCCTACATATGCATGAGCAAATCTTGGCCATCCATCCTATCATGGAGGCAATGCCCACATAGGTAGGATGAAATAAACCGGGTGGGGACCCTTTTGTGGTCGTTTTCCAAAACTAAATTTTTAGTATTTAGCAAAATTTAAGATTTGGTGATTCCAAATATAAATATATGACAACCAATTTGTATCAATATATGTAATAAAAATAATAATTGATTTGTTGGTTGAAAATGATATGCATTAATGTGCAAAAAATAGAAGCAATAATTGATTGAATTATTTAGGATGTTTGAGCCCTCATTGACCTGTCATTATGATGATGGTTAATTCTATGTTATATTCTTCTCCTAAATCTTAATTCATTTGATTAAAGGAATTAATTTATTGAATGAAATAATAATTGACCTTCAAGTTCACAACATTAAGGGTGGTGTGTACCGGAAATCATGGAACTTTGCCTAATTACAAGATTATACACTAAATTAAATATTATTTCTTTCCAAACGTGACAACTATACAAAAGTTTTTTTTTTTTTATAATTAAGTTGATCGGAATCTTGAATATGGTATAATTTATAGAATTTAAAAAATTTATATTTTATATATTTTAATCTAATCATTAATAAATATTTGGTCTGGTAGTTCATTAAGTTGCGGCACGATCGATATTTGCTTGGGTTCGTTCGATCATATCCTTGGGGTAATTTTGTAAGAGTGGATCCAATAACATACAATAGATATGATAGCGAAACCGCTAATAACAAAATTGAAGAAGGAAAATCGTTAAGATAAAGTAGCAAATGAAATAAGTATTCTGTTGAAAATATGAGCATAGAGTATGTAAGAACAAAAGCGAATCGAGGTATGTAGCAAGTACATTTTCCTTAAAACGAATTTGTCCCTTCCAAATTGTGTTTCGAGGATTTAACCAGACCTGTAGCGATGTTGTACAAATCATCACACTGGCGAACGAAATAGTACCTGAACTTTATCAACGGAACACAAGAACCACAAATAGTTTGCGCAGATAACAAGTAGGAGGCAGAAAGCAGAAGCGATGGAGAAAATATTTGTTTCTGTTGTGTTTTCTAGCTTGGCACATCACACAAATCAACTTTTCCAATTCAAATCGGGCTCTTGATTTGCACCTCCAGCGCTGACATGCACGAGAGAGTCTTTTGACCAATCGTTCTTACATTTATTTGAATTATAACACAATATAAGTTCTTCTATACTGCTTTAATTTCCCTATATGTGACAAACCCTCCATATATAATGGAAAAATCATTTGCTTGGGGTAACTATTTTTTAAAAAAGAAAAGAAAATTGATGGTGACTTTTTTGTGTTGTCAACAAAAGCATCAAGGGATAAGCCTAAATCTAAAAAAAGTGTGAACATGTTAGGTCTGGGAAGCGGAAATTCATTAAATTGATCAACGACTTTGTATGAAATACGAAATTATGTTCTTGAAAATATAAATACAAAATTATTTGGTATCTTTCTTTGATATATTTGTGATAATATCACGATCCCAAGGATTTTTGGACATACAATTATATCTCTCGTAGTACCTCAATTGGTACTCACACTCAATAACTTATGTACATGACTTGGAGGTCTTGAGTTCAAATGGAAATGCCAAAAGTAGGATAACACTGTTGCTAATGATAAATGAGATAACATGAAGGACGTGATTGCATACCCAAAAAGTCCGATCTGCATTACATTTATATATAATCTTCTCTCAGTTAAGTTATTATTATTTTACCAACCACTATTATGTTTAAGTCTTTTTTTGAAAGAAAATTAAGTCTTCTCAGTCACAACAAAATCGATAAATCGACAGTGTCATGATGTAGTATATATGCTTGAATTTATTATTTTTTTTTTTTGAAAAAACGAGGAAGACATCCCATCTTTGTTTTCATGTTTTGGTGCACTCACCGCGACTATCTCATCAAGTACACAAACGCATGGAGTTAACAATATACGCTCAACAAATTAAAACATTGAAATATATATTATGATTTAATTAATCTAATATTATATAATTATCTAAATCTTTCTCGACCAAATTTATTCGTATTTTTAGATTGTGAATTAATTTGTTTCGACATCTCACAGCTAGCTCGAGAACAGACTGTTTGCCCCCTTGCCACCATGCCACCAATGCTTTTTATGTCAAAAATTTAAATAATTTTTGTAGTTTGCAGTTGGAGTATTTTTGTCATGAAATGAGGATTCGCAAACGATACCCTTCAAAAGGGTGAATCTACTTAGATGCCCCCCATTTTTAAAAAAATAGTATAATATTATTTTACGCTTCCCTCTTATTTACATATTTGGTGTGTACGTGGACAAACTCTGTTCTAACGTAGTATGCTTCAAACTACGTAAGTCGTGTAAACATCACTTGAGCAAGCTATGTGCAATAAGTTCGCCCAACTAGGTTTTGATAAAGAGAATAAAGCTCATGATCATTAGATAAACATTCACTTAATCTATTAACTCGACATCTCGTTGGAGACACAGTCGGAGTATATCTTCTTATATAATATAGTCAAATCTTGCTTTAGGCCGGAAAGATGATGTGAGTTTCCATAAAAACGTGAGATACTCGTATGATATCATAGGTTATAAAAAATTACTCCAAATGGAATATTAACAAAACCAATTTTAAGTATAAAACATATCGTGAATTTAAATCTCAATCATTTCACAATGAACATAAAATTTGGGCAAATAAGAGATTTAAACACATTCCCTATTAGATTCTAATATACCACTACACCACCCATGTTTTAAATTAAAGTTGGTGGTAAAATAAGAAGCTTACATAATACATAACAAATTTTGAGTCATACTTAGGCAAGATTAGACGTTAATTAATTATTAATAAAGACATTTGAAATAATATCGGTGTGGTTTACAAATCAAATCAACGTCAAATTTACACGGTGAAGAAATTCTGACTCGCTCATCGTATTGACAAATAATTCGGTCCCTTGGTCAAACGGTTAAATTAGAATCGTTAATAATTATTAATATATAGTTGACGTATTTAATTGGAATTAGAATTAGAATAGATCAAATTTTAACCGTTCTTTATACTACCATATTGAATATTGAAAAATCAGTCAAATTTCAGTAATTATTACATATAAAAAGCATAAAGAACACGGTTTCATTTAATCTATTTTTGAATAATATATAATTTATATATGAACAAAATCCAAAAAAAAAAGAACATTTTACAATTTTAAATCAAATTTATAAAGAATACAGGCTCAATTTTTTTATGAATGTAAATGGATATATATACAAATTTGGGCACGAAGAGATAATATCAAGGGCCTTCAATTTTTTATTTTTTTTCCACAAAACTTCAATATAAGTGAAATAGGATACGTCCACCACGGCATGATTTCAAAGAAGTTTGAGTATGGAAATAGTAAACAAAACGTGGTACTTATAAATCCATATATATATATATATATATTTATGCATATTTATGCAGACAAATTATTATATTGCTTAGGGGTGACCGCCAAGCATTAAAGACTCGCCCGTATAAACAGGGAGTCAGCATAACGAACAAGACAATGCCCGAAATTGACAATTTTTTAAAAATATTGATTATCCACTAGCAATTTTCTTGGGTTGCTATCAAATAGCCTTCTTTTTACAAAGAAATGATTATTTTCTATACAGAATTATTTTATTGTTACCAAATGGCACTTAAGTTGGTATCCAACAATATTCCATTCATGTTGTAGCGAATTATTCCTTGTAAACTTCATGTGACATAATTATCTAAATAGTATCTATGAAACACTACTTAGATAAAGTGAGATATTGCCACTATTTATATTTAGAGTCTTCGTAGGATCGAGTTGTCGTTTTTACCAAAATTTATATTTGATGGGGTAACTGTGTAATTCAAAAAATTGAATTTTACATAGCTTAAATATCGAGTTTCGATTGTTATACAAAGCATATATAATTATTGCACCACAACAATTGCACTTTTTGCGATCAATGAGAACTAAACTCGTGATACATCATGATAGACATCTTAATTAATTTAATCAAACTCTTCTGGCAACATTTTTCTCATTCCGGCTTTGATTTTAAAGGTTAAATAAAACTTCCAGAACAAAATTATTGTCCTTATAAAAGTATTTATTTTTTAAAAAATGAAATTATTTGAAAAGCTATAAAATGGCTATAAAAAATTTCTCCAAGGCACAATTTCTTTTAAAAAAAGAAAACAAAATCAATGAATTATTGTCACGTGTCGGTAAATAAGTGGTTGACGGTTGGATGAAGAAAACCCATTCAAATCTGGACAATCCTGCTGAGTCATGTATGAGACAGCCGGAATCTCATATCTGGGCTGTCCGAATTCATTGCATCGTCGTCACGTGTCAACTAATATGGTTACAAAGGCAACATATATTTTCCATAATATTTTTAAATTTTCAAAGTTAATTTTTAAAAATAAAATATTTATAAGTTTACGCAGCCTGACCTAAATAATAATAATTGATTTGAAAATTCAAATAATATTGAAATCAATTCAATTCATTTGCACGGTTGAATATTCAAACTTTAAATACACATTTTAATATTGCTTCCATCTGGCCATCTAATCTGAACATGGACAGAAAAATGTTGGTCAGTGGATTTTTCAGAAGATTGAGAGTTAAGAATTACTTGGCCACAAAGCAGCGACGACTTCTCGTTTTCGGATTGGACCAAAAAATAATTACATAAAAACAGGTATTTCCCACGTTTGCAATCTTTATCCCCGTAATCCAATCACTTCCCAATGCATTAGAAATAAGTATCCCTAAAGCCTTTTTTCCACTATATATTGCGCCACATCTCGCCTCTCCTAAATTCTCCTCCTCCAATTACCCTTTCAATCTTCTCTCTATCATAATTATTAACCACATACAGTAGTAATTCGAATCACATATTCCAGCTGGATTGTAGCTGTACACTGCAAAGGGGGAAAAAATCTTGAAGTAGAAAAAGCTAATCTGATTGAAATGGAGATCCCAGAGATTCATATGATTAGCAATTTTGAAGCTGGAGTGAATTGCCTGCAGAACCCATCTTTGATTTCTCGTTTCTTTGCACTTTCTGGGATTGGAAATGGTTTTGGAGTGTACAGTTTCTGGAAATGGGGTGCTTTGATTTTTGCCATATTGGCAACTTTTAGCGGTGTAATTGGGAGAATTAAGCTTATTTTCATTCGGTTGTATACGATCATACCTTCTAGAAATCAAGTCCAGCAGATTGTGATTAGTGAGGATGACGATATCTCCTTGGCATCATCTTCTGAGGATGAGCGAGATGATGAGGAGGAAGAAAAAAGCAGGCCCACGACGACGTTTTTAGGTCAACGGCGCCTTGATGAAGACTTCTTTGTTAAGGATTCACGCCGGCTGAGGGACCGAGGGAGGCGGATCGGCGGCGGCGACGGATTCGATTGGTCCGATTTCACTTCCGGTAAGAACGTTGTGAAGCTTTGGGACAGTCTGAGCTCAAGCTTCAATTTTGGGCTGGATTTCGACGATTTCGAGTCCGATGACGTGGTTTCTAGATGGGATTTCGATGAGCGTCGGGATTCAAACGGATTCCCGGGCCGGGATTCTAACAGCCCGCCAGTTCTTTTCGCGGCGGAGCGGAATGGGAAGGGAGACGGCGTCATCCTGCGAGGTTACGATACGAGAGTGCGAAGTCGTAGTCCGGAGTTATACGCCGAATGGCGATCATCTCCGGCTGCGAAAGGTGCCGCCTCTACCACCGTCATCGGTGGCAAGATATACGTCAGAGACGACGTCAGCGGAGTGTTGACGGTGGGAGACGTGAGAAATGTGAGGATGCCGTTGGAGAACAGCGGAGATTCTGACGGCGAAACTTGGTGGGACGCTGACGCCGTCATTATCGATGACGAATATGTGGTGGTTGACAAGTCAAATTAAACCATGTCTCCACGCAATTTTCATTGCTTACACTGAAATTACAAATAATTAATTTGGTCGAGATCAAAATGTATGTATTATGAAATTAAAATCCCATTCGGGTATGCTTTCATTTGGAGATGTGCAAATTCCATGATTTGGTGGGATTCAAAGCAAATCCCAAGAAATTTGAGTAGTGTTCTCTGTAAATAGAAGTTTCAATAACATTTTTTTATTTTATATATATTATGCTCTGCATACGTGCGTCTCTATCCTGATGAACTATTAATTATACCATATAATAAATTAATCAGTTTTATTTTGTGCTACATTTTCTGTAAACAAATATACATTTGTATGAATTATGATTTATCTATAATTAGCTTTACATAATTAATATCTATATATAAATTCACATAACAAACGATATAGCTTGAGCAACTCGGAATACGATTTTCATCGTATTTTCAAAATTGATTTTAAGTCAATCCCAATACATCTTTCTATAATACATCCACATCAAGAAATTTTACATTTTTATTAATATTTCACACCGACTTCCGAACGTTAAGTGATTTCTCTACAAAGATTATATTTTCGGCCAAATGCACGGGAGTTCAAATTTTTTAAAATTAATTCAAAAGTTTGAATTTAAATTAAAAAATGTTTAAAGGCCCTAGAAATGATTAATTGATGGGACATGTCACTTTTGTCGAATCGGTCAAAAATAATGTTTAAAGAAAACCCCAGCCAAACTTTATCAGATCATAATCGACTGAAGTCGTGCAATGTCATAAAAAATGGCCAAATCAATATCGGGTACAACCTTAGACTGCTCTCTATTTTCCTGAAAATTGTAAAAGACATAAAAACTGATTAAAAATATTAATAAATTAATAATTTTAAAAAATCAAACACATTATATTTTTATGTTATAAAATTCAAGCACATTTATGTATGATTTTTAAAAACACGAGGTTTAACATGTTGCTAATTTTATATAAAGTGTTTTTTTTAAATAGAGAATGTTGATGCAGTAATATATGTATGATTAAGTATTAGACATTTATTGTTATATATGTTTTGTTCATATTAGTAAATGGGATAATATGTTATATGATTTTGTATATAAAAAAATCACATAGAAAATATTTATTTAAATAATTTTTTGCTTTTATTTATTTTTTTGGATAGTTTTGTATTTTTTGTTTAAAAATTTTGTATCTGCTTTTATTTTATGCTTTTAATACTCTCTTTTATATATATATATATATATATATATATATATATATAAACTCGTGAGATTTTCTGGTTTCGTTGGGGCATTTTTTGGCCAAATAAAGTTAATAAAATTTATAAGAATTTATTCTACCATATATAGAGTATAAATTGAAATAGGGAAAATAATTTTTTTGTTTTCTAATTTGTCCAATTT
The DNA here is from genome assembly GCF_025594145.1 of Primulina tabacum. Taxonomy (NCBI): domain Eukaryota; kingdom Viridiplantae; phylum Streptophyta; class Magnoliopsida; order Lamiales; family Gesneriaceae; genus Primulina; species Primulina tabacum. The sequence goes on along the minus strand of NC_134558.1, from coordinate 33,506,789 downwards.
GGGTTTTGTTGGTTCATTAAGTTTTCAAAGTTTAGTTTCGATACACTAACATTTGATTTTTGACTATTAGATGAAAACCAAACATCGAAAAGTTACATAAGTAAAACTCTAAAAATGTTAATTTACAAGACTAAAATTGTAATTTTTTCTTATATATCATATACAATATATTTTAAGCTAATTTTTATAATATTTATTCTTGTTTGTTGAATTAACTACTCGCCTTGTTCAATTATCTGAACTATGCCCTGGACATTTGATACAAGCGATAAGAGGAGAAAGGTTAAGTTGGATACATCATCAATATCCGATGTCATTATAATAATATCCGATTAAATATCACCAATGACCAATAATTAAAGAATAGAAAATTAGAAGAATCACAGGAAAAATGACAAATTAAATCAACCTCTTACTTTTATAATTGTCGCGTACGAAACATGCATTAATAAAAGCAAATGAAAGCGAAGGATGCGATTACGTTCACGTTTGCTCCACCAAAACTAGTAAGAAATATAAATTAAATTTGGAAAAACAAACGAAGTTTACATTAGCCGATAACGGGATTGCTTTTGGATCAAGAAGTATTACTAAAAAAAGCATAAATTTTTTGATTGTTTATTGATATTTGTCTCCATTTTTGAAACTCTCTAAAAATAATGTCCAAAATTAATAAACAATAAACGTAGCTTCTATGTTTCAAAAATTCAAATCCAGGTATGTTTAAATAAATAAATAATACATATCATCCGAATATAAAATAATTTTTTAAGCAGTTGTGTTTTGCATTAATCCAAACCTAAGAATTATTTACAACTACAAAAATAAAATAAATATTAGTATAGTAAAATTTAACTTAAAAAGTATGAAAAACAGAGAATTATGAGTTTTTGTGAAGCATTCGAGGGAAAGATTTGAAATAACTTCGCGTTGTGATGAATTTGAAATCCACCACAATGCTTCAAAAAATAATTATTTGAAATTTGAAATATTTGTCAAGTGAATTTTTCTAAACAAACCAATTGATTTGTTATTATGAATTTAAAATCTCTAACTTCAAACTCGTCAATTCAAATGCAATTTGATTGAATCTAATTTTTAAAGAACTAATTTTTTATTTATAATATTTTATATAAATTTGGTTTCATTGTTTTTGTTTTTGTAAAATATCATATCTGCCAAGTTAGGTTTGGATGGATGAATTTTATTTCAAACCCATGATTTGATTTTTTTTAAATTTGTTTAGATTAAATTAATACCAACTATATTTTATATCAGATTTAATATTTCCAATAGAAAATTGCGATGGATTTAAAATACACGTACGAAATATGTCAATTTGAATATATTTTTCAAATTCGGTTTCAAATCAAAATCATTCTTCCATATGAAATCATTTTTATCCAAATGCAACACGAGTTCATTTCAGATCAATTTAGTTAACTTTGTATGTTCTTTGGTAAATGACGCATATGCAAAGTAATATATTACCTTAAATTATGTTACCTTAAATTAAATAAAAAATAGTATGTTCTTTAGTAAATGACGCATATGCCAAGTAATGACATTGAAAATTTGTCACTAAGATCAATTCGAAACACAATTTTTTAAAATAAAAATTACATAAAAGCAACAAAATTTATCATGATCAGCATAGTCTAGAGATACCAAAACGTCGATGGCTAAAGAATAAATCAATCTGTTTACAAAAATCAAATCCACTACATACCCCTGCGTATTCGATCTCTAGATATAGATCCATTCGGCCACTGCCAACATGAATCCGGGAATCCTTTCATGAAATCCATGGACTTCGAAGGTGAAACCGAATTAACCACCTAAAGTCTAAGTTTGAAAGAGATGATTCGCTCTCGACGAACATAAAAATGACTCGTTTGAATTCAAAGTACACACCGGAATATCACCACCGTGCAAATATGTATTGTCATCATGCCATTTATACATCGTAGAGCCCTCCACGGAAGTTGCACTATTTTTTTCAAACGAAAACAAATCATCCTCCATCCTTTTGAGCTTGGGTTGTACACAGTTCAGATCACCCGAGGCTGAGAAACCAGTGAGTTTCTGCACCAACGACCTGAAATCAATAGCCTTTGCATGGATGATCTTAGGTGAAGGCGCGTATATGATCACAGGTTGTCTTTTCGTCTGGCTTTTCACGGCAAAAATGCTGCCTGAATCGAATGGCTTGTGGATCGAATGTAAATCTTTGTTGATTTTCAATGGTGATGGACGTAAACCGTTGTTCATCACAGTCACAGGTCCTTTAGTTGCCTGATCATTTTCTTTCATAGGGCTCATTATCTGGTTTTCGAGGTTCGAAACAAAAAATATATATTAAGAAGATGAAAAAAAATCAAATGAACTGCTGCCTATATATAAAGGGTTTAATTCCTTTTTCTTTTTTGAAAAATATCAGCCATCAATTATGACTGCTGAAATGGTGGTGAAGTGTTTGCAGACGAGGGTTTAGCGGACTCCAGGTAGTTTTCAATAACATTTGTTAATTCTACCGCCTCTCTCGGGCGGCAATTTTCGACATCCTAGTTTATATATATATATATACACACACACACACACACACACACACACACACACATATCATGGTAACACCTAAATTTACATAAAATATTTGTTCATACTTTAGGTTATAAAATAATGTAGGTGTACAAGATGCGTATCTCAAAGTAAAATCTATGATGTATCAGTACTAAAAAATGATTATATACTGTAATTGATTTTTCTACGTGTGAAAATCTCGTCTTAAACTTGAGATGTTTTGATAATAAACAAACTAGTTAAATATTGTTGGCGTTAAAATATAATCTTGATTATTGTATGCTTTTATCAATTCTATATTACCTGTTTCTGTTTTTTGAAGATAATACTTTTAACTACAAAAAATAATTTATGAGAACAATAAATCTAGATATTATATGTTTTTTCCCATGAATAAATGTGGTACACTATGTGTCTCCTTGTGTAATATCATGGCATTTTGAAATTTAAATTAAACGAGAGAAAAAAATTTATTGATAAAATATATTATAGTTGGGAAAAAAGATTAAATTAATAGTAATAGTAATAGTAATTAAAAAGAAAGACCCTGGGAAAATGGAGTTCATGATGAAAACCCGAATGTTTTAACAAGAGATCTACAAGTAAATTTCTACTATATCGTAAATAGTAAGAGATACATTAATTCTGAATCCATTTAATTTGTTCAATTATTTTGTATAAATAAAAATAAGCATGAAACTTTATTTGTACGTTTTTTTTGTAATTTAAACCCTATCTAAAGAGAAGAATAAATCTATCAGTAAGAGAAGTTTCAAATGGGAATAATTGAACTTAGAAAGAAAATAGGAAAAATGGATAATTTATGAAAATCCTAATAAAGTTAAACTTGCCTTTCTTTGAATATTTAGTTTCTTTTTTTGTGGTTACACAAGCTCTTACGAGACAATCTCACTAATTAATTCTGTCGGATGAATCATTTATCTGGTCCGACCTATGAAAAAATATTATTTTTTATGTCAAAAATATTACTTTTCACTCTATGTATAAACTAAGTCGATCCGTCAAATCAACCTTATAATTAATTATTTTTTGGAACAAGAATCAAATTTATGTTTCACGATTTTGACCTTTCAATTTAGCCTTCATAGGCACCGATAAGATTGGAAGAGTTTATACTGAAAGAAGATATATGAATCCCCTCAACATATAAATGATTCTATTTTTTCGATAATACATATAAATGATTTTGAACACCCTAATCTATGGTAGAAATGAATTCTGTAGAATATTCTATAATTTTCTTATAACATAGAATTTTCCGGATTATATTTTTGTGAATAATAGATACAAGTAAAATTGTATTTTTGGTCCTATATAATTGTTGCATATTCTATAATTTTCGTTATAACATAGAATTTTCCGGATTATATTTTTGCGAATAATAGATACAGGTAAAATTGTATTTTTGGTCCTATATGATTGTTGCTTTGTGATTTTGATCATCTACATTGTTCAATTTCATTTTTAGTCTTGTATCTTTCCGTTTTTGGAAATTTTAGTTTTTTTAATCGGAAGTGCTGATATGTCACTTATACATTAGCGTCACGTAGGATTCGCATGGGCGTCACATATGTAGCATATCAGTGTCACATCGTAAAAATCACTAAAGTCGAAAATAAACAAAGATATCGGATTAAAATTGAAATTTGATAGCATTGAAGACGAAAATCGTATAAAAACAAATATATTCGACTAATATTATAGTTTTTCTTATGTATATGGTTATGTTTGGGTTGATTGATTTGATTTGATTTTATTTGAAATGATAATGAAACCTAAAGAAGGTTTTGAATAGCAATAAACTTTCCTACCAACTTCCTATTTAAAATTTATACTTGCTTCGTAAAAAAATGTACTTGTCGGGCTTTCACATGGCTCAAAATTTAAATTTTTATTGTCTCACCAAATCAATATTTAGGATTTAATTAACTATGTTAATGCACGAACTATTTGTCATTAAAAAAATCAAACTGAAAGAGGTTCGTCATATCTAAAAGCATTTTTAAAATTAACATGTTGTTTACCACAAGAAAGAAAGTTGAATTTTCCTTGCAATTGAACAACGTAAATAGGTTTTACCATTGACTATAATAAATCATTAAATACTGCAACAGCATTCATTTTTGAATCCGCGCTTAATTTGGATTAATTGGAATATTGACCGGTAAATAAATAAGAAACTAAAAATTATTTAGTCTAACTAAGTGGTTGAATTTATCACTCACACACAACCCCCTCGACCCGAACAAGCTAGGATTTCATGAACCATGGAACCAAAACCATCTTTAAAAAGCGAAATAATTTTTTTTGGTTTCGGTTGCAAAATCGAAACCGCGACTGTGTGAAATTAATATTGAATGTGGAACAAACATAAGTTATTTCATACGCCTTTGAATATTATTTTGCCTGAAGATTAATAGCTTTTAATTAACAATATTATTCTTTGATTGAGTGTATCATTCATTTGAAAATATATTAGAAATAAATTTGCTAGTGTACTTAATTTTAGAAAATATAATCACTCTACATTAAAAAAAAAAAGAAAAAAGAAGAAGAAGAATAAGTGTCAAATCACAATGAATATTTTTAGTGAAAAATTAATTTCTTCAATCATGGATGGACCGACCCGGTTGTGGTTTTTGAGTTGGAACTTTGGAGGAATTGAGAGAGTTACAAAGGCCCAGTTTTGTGGGCCTTTTTGAGACGATATTTGCTTCTATATATATATCTCAAAACATTTTTAAGAAGTAATAAAAAATGGCCTTTTTGAGAAAAAAAAAATGTACGACAATTTGGAGCACCAAGTAGAACAGATGATTTCATTCCCTGAATTTGAACCCATTATTAGCTTGTTTTCATACTCTGAACTAAATTCGTTTTTGGTTTCGAATTGAGAATTAGTTTTAAATTCTTTTTACATATCTGATGACTAAAAATTCTAAATTGAAATGGGAAAAACCCTCATCCAACCTCGCCACACAATCACATCGGAGCGACTCGATTCGAAACCAAATTTAGAAACTCTTTCAACTTGGTTCAATATAAAAAAAAACAGTATAATTTATGCTAGACATACCGTGCAACTCAATCAATAATTATTGGTCAAAGTTGAGAGGCTAACACATGGATGGATGGATGAACAAAAGGTAGTGTGAGTGAGTGCAATTGGAAAACCCAAAAAACATGTTTAGTCATTAAAAGAAGAGAATCCCAAGAACATTCCTCAGTCATTGTGCTAATTGCAAAGTGTGGAACATATTATAAAATTAACTAGTTGGTACAAAGCAAATGTAGCACAAGACAAACATGGTGATATATTTTATGGTCGTTGGGACTGAGATTGAGGAATTTATATTATTACAAAGCTAAGTTCGAGGGTTTTATTTATAGGATCATGCGCAAAAGAAGCCGCACGCGAACTGATTCTTCTGTCTCAACTCGGTATTTTTAAATATTTAAGCATCCTTTGGAATTAGATAGCTAGGAATTTAACAATATTTCCCAATGTTCATAGAACAAATACATCTCAGCACCGTTCATAGTGGATATTCTAAGTTTCTAAACTTCAAAATAAAAATTGGTAGTTTAGAGAATTTGTTGGAAAAAAAGCTATCGAAATATGGTGATCTGAACTTTGTATGGTTGAAATAGATTTGAGTTATATAATTCGCACGAAATATAAATTTTTTGATAAAGTGATTGGTGCTTAATCATATAAATTGACATCAGATTCAAGTTCATGTGTTCGGTTTTGATATTGCAACAATTATATGATTGCAATGTTGTTTTCTAAACATGATTTTTTTTTATTTTTTAAAAAAAGATTAAGAATATATTATCTTTGAATTCAGTAGTTGAGAGTATTTTTTCTTTAGTTTTTAGGCCAATATTAAAATGAACTAGCAAACAGTTGTATCCCTTTGGATTTTTTTCAAATCCATGATTCTTTTAACTTAAAATGCTCTAAAAAGCCATAAAGGTAGAACCAAACATAAAGCTAAACATACTTTCGCTCAAAAAAAACAAAAACAAAGACAAAGAAAGAAAGTTGAGTTGGACCCAATTTTGTAATATTACCATTTTCTGAAAGTTAGAAGATATATATATTTTGTAATGCAATTTTTCGATCATTTCTAAATAATGTGTAAAGATAAATAAGCACTTTCTATTTATTAAATATATCACGTCCATATTAAATAATCAAAAATTAAATCAACCAATAATTATGTAATAAAAAATATACAGCCAGGACAATAACTCCCATAGGAACAAATAAATAACACATTCCCACAAATTCCTTTTACCAAAATAGTTTCAAAATATAAATAATTAAATCGAATAATTGTAAATGACTATTATCTTATAATAAAAAAAATACTCGGCGACAAGATGCTCCAAGGCCACTCATTCGCTCCCTTCCCAATATTTTTGTCTCTCACTCTTTTTGTAGCTTCTTGGGATCTATTTCTCGTGGCTCATCATTTCTTATTATTATTGTTTAAGACACCTAAACGTTAAACAGGCATGTCCAAGTTGAGCCAAACGATGTGCAAGGTTGGGTCATTCATACTTACCTATAATGTTTACAATCATTTATTATTCGTGTGTACATTTTTTTTATAATTACAGAACGATTAAGGTGATATTTGACAAATTATAGAAGGACTAAAGTGCTATTTGAATTATTGAAATTAAAAAAATAAAACACAAGTTTTTTTTAAATAAAAAATAAAAAATAAAAGTGTAATATTGATATCACATAAAAACAAAATTGAAAAAAAAAGTTTATGTCTATTATTGTCTTTATCAGACACAACTTTTATATATAGTATAGATATTGTTGATCATGCTGGTCTCTTTTTTAATAGATACAATCAAATATTATGACTGAATATTGTTACAATAAATAAATATTAATATAATATAATACATAATATATTTAAAATAAAAAAGATGTATATAAATAGACAATAAATATATATTTATCAAATTGTAAAAAGTAAATAACTATTTACACATAATATATATATATATATATATATAACAAAATATTAAATTTAAGATTTTAAAAAATGAAAAATTATTTTTCAAAAATAAAATCAAAAAAATGGTTCAATCGGTTCTTAACTAATTTTGACGGACAGTTACAGCGGTTTTTGAGAGTATTTCGAACCAGATTAATGATCGGTTAAATCGAATAGTTCGATACGGTTTTGAAAACACTGCTCATATACATGTACTTGAAGCAGCTTTTCTTCTTGGTAAAGGCAGATTTTTAACAATTATTGAAGAATTTATCTTGGGCAAAAACTTGTGTGAGACGGTCTCACGGGTCGTATTTGTGAGACGGATCTCTTATTTGGGTCATCCATGAAAAAATATTACTTTTTATGTTAAGAGTATTACTTTTTATTGTGAATATCGGTAGGATTGACCCGTCTCACATATAAAGATCCGTGAGACCGTCTCACAAGAAACTTACTCATTATTTTGGCGAGAACATGAAATAATTAATCATTTAATTCCACTTTCATATATGATTAACACTGCTTGTGTTCAAATAATAGTTCGGAGTACGTACGAAACAAATCTACATCCAAACAAATCTACATATTATCTAATTCTTCGTCCCCATTTTAACTCAATCTTATCTTTAGTCCGTATCATTCGAAATAAAAAGGCATACTTTGTGGACGTTTAATCCCATTTGTTTGGTTTTGTAAGACCATGTTATTAACTAAGCTACCATGTTCTTCGATTAAAAATAAGTTGTTTATATCTATGAGATGATGTTCGAGTTATTGAAATAGATGAGGGTTTGATCAATGGTCAGAAGTACGACTCCTTCTATCAACACTTTCTCCGGTGATCTTGTAGCAGACTTTGTCCAGTGCAATTTATCTGACTAACGTGACTTGCAGACTACTGCATTATCTCGAAGTACACCGAAAAGTTGCGATTTCAGGAAACTTAATGCGAAAAGGGAAAAAAAATACATTGCAAGGTGGTTGAGATATAAAAGAATGGATATTACAGAGTGCCCATCTCCATATCCCAATCCTGGATGAGCTGTATAAATGCACACAAGTTTTTAGTGCAAAACCTGTGATTGGGACTTAAATTCATTTTCATTTCCTATACACGGTTCATTCAATAGGTGTATACTTTATTATATAAAGTCCGCATCAATAATTCCGAATTAGGCATTCTGAAACTTCTGATTGAATGTTATATAGAAAATGACCCCAAAATATTGAGATGAACCTGCATAAGTTTATATTGTTTCAATCAAAGTTTCCAAAAACGCAGCCATTGAATAAATTATGACCTTCTTGATATTGGCAATAACTTTATCACAAATGAAGTTTCATGAGACCGTCCAACAAGAGATCTACTGCACAAAAATTTTTGTGATACCATATCACAAGTCAATTTTATGATACAGATCTCATATTTAGGTGGTCATCCATAAAAATTTATTACTTATTATTGTAAATATAGAAAAGACCTACTACAAGTTAGATTGTCTCATCTTATCAAGTACTTGTATTCTTTGAATTAGAGATAAGTATTTCCCAAAATCTGAAATACTTATTTTAATCAATTTATGTTTGTTTCCTACAATTGATAATATAAACAATAAGGATAAATATTAAAAAAGGAAAAGGTTTGGAGTGGGATCCCGTTGGCGAGACCTTAAACAAATGTTCTTCGGTACATTCATTTCCGCACCACTGAACGGTTTACAAAACCATATTATTATGAAAAAAAATTTAAATTGCATTGTTTTTTTATGTTATCATTAATTTATAGTCTCAGTTAAATAATTTTAATTTTAGTATTTTTGCACTAGATTGCTAATATTACATTAGACACGTCATCAAAATTTGTTGTTACAAGATCATTTTCAGGAGTTATGCCATCATTCCAACAAAAATCGAAAAAAATGTAAATAAGTGGACGGAAATCGTAAATTGGTGAACGATATAAATTTTTAAAAAAAATACCTGAAAGAAAATTCTTTTTTTTCTTATTATTTTAGCAAATCATTATTGTGATTGTTCTAGTAACAACTCGTAATCATTTGATTTTGATATTCAGGTAATGTTTGCAATTACTTGAAAAAAGTGATTAATTTTTGTTTTTTACAAATTTGCAAAACATTGTAAAAGAAAACCCATAATATATGTCCTTTTGTTAATATAGTTTCCGCAGTTATTTTGACGTGACAACGAGGAGAATAGCACAAAAAGCATGAAAGTAAGGCAGCCTCAATATTTGCGCTGTAGTTAATATTACACAGCCTCAGGACCACTTTTTTCTTTCATGCTCTGTCGTTCTACTCATAATTCACCGCATTCATTCTACCTACGATGCAATAGAATGTCTCCCCAGATACAGTTTCCCTTATCTAATTTTAGCATGAAATGTAAAAAAATATTAACGTGTGATTCATGAAATTGACATGTAAGACCGTCTCATAACATCAGTTTAGAAACTCTTGAAAAATGGAATACCTCTGTGACAATTTCGTGCTTTTTGACACCAATAGCTTCAGTTTTGTATTTTTGGAATAGAGATTCCCAACTTTAGTAGACGTGCTTTTGGAACAGGACACATTGCACAATAGATGGACTAAGGCAGATCCAAAGTGGTCACAAAAGAACAAAAGCTTAGTGTAGGATCTCGAAGTCGAGACCCCAGCCACCGAAATCAAACGGAAGCAGACTATGCTCCACGCGTTAAAGATCTTCACTCCAAGTAAAAATGAATGCTCGTAACCAGAATTATGTTCAGTCGAGATAAAATCTAGTTCACTGGAAAATAAAATATATAACTAATTTTGTTAAACAGCAAGGCCTACAAAATTCAAAGTTTCGTTGAAATATATTTATACCATCACATTAGGCACTTTTGTGACTCCATGAGCAACACATTTACGAAAATATAAAATGGAGCTAAATTATCGTCCGTTTGCAAGCTTAAAAAATTGCGCCTTTGGGAAAAGACAAGACAAGCAGTGGAATAGCGGGATAAAAATTTATGCCATCAATCACCAAAAGGCAAATCTTGTACCTTTGCATTCAATGCAAGGCCTAGGAGGCCAAAATAGCGATAGCGATCTCATTTTAGTTTTAAACTTTTTGAAGTAAAAAAATACATAATCCATTCAATTAAACAAATACGACCCATAATAATCCGTAACCACTTGCAAATATCACAACAAAAAATAGAGAATTTGGTTCCGTTTTGTGTATTTATAATTTAGAAAAATGTACATAAAAAAGATTTAGGGAAAAAAATCTACATTTTCTCTTCGAACTCAAAAGCCACAAAATTGGTCGCCCCTGCAACGATATATATTTAGTCACCCCTTGTTTAAAATGCTACACCAGAAAAATAGAGAAATTAAATTTGACCACCCCAAACAAAATGGAAAATTTTGCTCCAACAAACATGAGAGAGGGCTGGGAATAGCTGGAAAACCTACTCCATCAAGAACCGCTTCACAATCTTCACGCTTGGTTCCAACACGTGTCTTTCCCAAATCTCCGCCGCCCTCCTGCCGCCCATCGCCGCCAGAAACGCGGCCGTGGAGTCCACCCTCTTCAACTCCCACCCGGCCGCGTCTCTCAACCGCAGGATTTTCCCCACCTGCCTCTTCGCCAGCTGACAAGTGTTCTCTTTGATTGCCCTCACGGCCTCCTCGTACGACGCCTGCTTCTCCATTTCTTCAATCATCGATTCCCCATTCTCGTACCTCTCGAAGTACTTCTGGAACTCTGGGACCCCGATGGCCTTTTTTAGCCCGCATTTACTAACTGGGTTCGACCCGGGATGAAGGAAATACTCTGTTAATTCCTCGAACATCCCTGAATCAAGCATGTCGTCTACACGTTTGATTAAATACTGATTTAATACTGGTGAAGAAACGTCAACCCAAATGAAACAGCACCTATAACGAAGTTCCTTACAGAAGACCGAGTCCACATCCGAGTTAAAATCGCTGAATACATCAACATCTGGGTTATATTTTTTCGCCAACAAGGCGTAGATGAACGAGTTGGAGCCCCCGACTATGAAGGGTATTCTTCGACGGGAAACAATCTGCGAAATGACGGCTGCCCCGCTGAGGCGGAAATCGGAGGGAGTGAACTCTGGGTGTGAATCGGATGATTCGAACTCGCCAAGTAAATGGTGGCGGACGTTCTTACGTTCCCATAATGGGATTTTGTTCGTGGTTATGTCAAGCCCACTGTATAGTTGGATTTTGTCGGAGTTTATAATTTCCGAATCGGGAAAAAATCTGGAGGCCAAATCGACGGAAAGCTTGGATTTACCGCAGCCAGTTGGGCCCATTATGACAATTATTTTCATGTGGCGACGGAGGGTGGCGGAAGTGGTGGCGGAATCGATATCCGTGGACTGCATCCGGACCCACCTGGAGGTCGATTTATCTGAAAAGGAGAGGGAGAGGAGGGTGTTGTGGTTTTTGCAAGGAAAGTGGGGTGTCGTTGGAAATACTGATAATCTTTTCATATGGAACACAAACAAACTCCTTGTAGAGCCAGCCAAGGAGAGAGACAGAGAGATATATATATATATATACGTATATATATATATATGTATGTATTATTTATATCTCTCTCTGTGTGCGTAGGTGGGTGATTATAGTACTGTTGAAGGCGGACGAAGGGTTGGTGCTGAGTTGGTTGTCTGTGATGCTACGCAGAGCGGGGTGTGTGATGGTATCTCTATCATGTATATATATCGTTGATGCTGCCATTTTTCATTGCATCCTGCATCTTCACTATGCTTCTTCGTTCAATCCTTCAATATATGGGCAAATATATATACCTCCACGCAGCTTCAGACATTCATTTATATCTGATTCTCTGATAGTGTGTGCTTTTCTGTCCATGAATTTTTGGAGAGATATATATAGACGAGTGGGGGCAGAGGTGGAAACTAAGATTACTTGAGTTTTTTTTTTTTTTTTTTACATAAACATTCGAAAATGTTTTTAATGTTTTATAAGTTAAAAAAGTTAAAGTATGTATTTGAATAAAAATTTTATAAAACTTTTTTTGAAAATCATTATTATCAACATTAGTAGATTCCCACTGGTTGCGGATCATTTACATGGATATTAGTTTTTAAAACTAAGCCATTTTCTCGTATGTCATCTCTTGAACCAAGATCTAAAATATCATCTTTACATATCTACTCTTTCCATTAACCGGCCAATTTAAGTTTGATCATGTCGTATTGGGGTCGTGTTTGATCTCCTCTTCACATGATCAAACCATGTTAGACATATTTCCATTATCATATTCTCTATCGGGGATACACCTAAATAACTCATAATTATTTCATTCACTGGTTTCATCATCTTCAGTGCCTCTGTTACTTTCTTAGCACTAGCTCTACGATGAAACACTAAATGTCTTTTTTCATGCATCTCATGTCTGCATCTCATGTCTATCCACGATTAACTTTTTTATACTTGTCTAATTGGAGATATGTTTTTTTTTAATGTTTTTAGAATTAAAAAACGTGGGTTAAATAAGAATTAAATTTTTTAAAAAAATTAATTATTCAAACAATTTCTTAATTATTTTTAACCTTAAAATTTTTTTTAAAAATAATTTTCCAAACACCTTTTCACCGATTTTATAAAAGATTGTTTAAACACATATTTGTTATTAATACAAATTTCTTAACATTTTATAAAATTTTTATAAACAACAATTTTATAAATACTTGTACAAATAGAGTCGCACTATTACAGCTTTTTAAAAAAACCGAAATAAATAGTGACAATATTTTTTTAACGTATTTATTTAATAATCTATCTGTTTGTATGATTCAAAGGAAACTATTAAAAAAGAAACTCAGCATGGTTTTTCCAAAATTGAATCCTCCTTGGCGATTACTTTTGTGATCAAATTCCAATTTTTAAATTGTTTGGGAAAGGAACATTTTAAATAAATTTTATGGTAATGTTTTTTTAATGACATAGGAATTCGTAGCCACTATTTTTCGGTGCATATTGAATAAACCTCGGAGTAAAGCAGTAGACCGCAAATCATAGTACTCACCCAAAAAAAGTGTTGATGGAAGAATAAAACTCATAACCATTGGTCAAACGTTCACATACTTTATCAACTAGAAAAAACTATATTTGTTGCCCTGCAACTTTTCACATTTAGTCATGTTACAATGAATGTGCATTTTTAATAATCTAACTTGTATTTACTTTTCATTTTTTCCATGTTACGATGAATTTTTTTATTTCTAGCCCTATAATTTTAATTTTTTTCACTTTTGATTATATCTTGACTAGAGCCCATTGTGTTCGTCGACTTAAAAAAAAAAAAAGCAAGTTAAAGGACAATAAATGAAAGAAATATACAAATTACATAATTAAAAATGAAATTTCATTGTAACAAGATCATAAATGAAAAAACATGCAAAATTCGTACTAAAATTGCATATTCACTATTCGTAAAACTAAAAATAGAAAAAACACAAAATAAAAGACTAAAAATATGATATATTTTTTCTCACTATAAAGTGTTAAATTTATTACAAGGCTTTTCAGTAGGTCAAAAAATTCCTTTTAAAAAGAAATTGACAAAGGAATGCCACGAGCCCCGTAATAATGAATTGAAGTAATAAATTATGCACCATGAGGTTAACAAGAAAATTCTTCATTGCGCACAGTTGACGTACTACGTGAACGAATAAGATGTAAATTCATATTTCAAGTCTTATTTATTAATAATTTGTTTCTATGTAATCAAACTTTTAAAGCCATTTCAATTTTCTACATATGCTTCATTTTATCAAAAAAAATTCTAAATAAATTAAGATAAGTTACTTTTATTAAATTAAAAATTCGCCCACGATTTAGAACAGGGTTCAAACTCAAACTTTCAAGAATAAAATTTTAAATTTTCAAAAAATTATGCCAAAGGTTCAAAAATTCTTCGAATGAGAGCACGACCGATCCGCCCCCTCGATCGGTCTACACATGCGCAGTCCTGCTCCCGAGATGAATTTTAGGTTTTCCTGACTAATCGGCTTTGCATATCAGTTTCAAATAAAAATTAAAAATCATAATAATAAAATGCTTTAATATGTATATTTTAATTTTTTACATGCCCTACTGTAAATCCTTTTTATGTAAACAAAGAATCGTATGCTAAACTTTTCAAAAATAGATATAGATTGAGTAACCGATAACTTAAGAAATTGAAGAGACAAGGGGAATGAATGGAAAAGTATATATAAAGATAATAAAAGAAAATGGAAATCAACAGGAGAAGATGGTGAGCTTGAGATAGAGCTACCCAATCATTAGATTCGAATATTGAAGTTATGGACATTAAATTCTGGTTCCACTTTTGAAAAGGAAGACAAATTCGTTGCACAAACTTACTTAGAAAAGTGGAAAACTTGCGTAATTTTACAAAATATAAACACATAATCTTGATATTGTTGCAAAATATGGGATGAATTAATCATATGTTGCGTTTGAATTGTATTCGACATGACTCATGTGGTGAGCATAAAAAATATATTACACATATTTAAATCACCCCGATAAAAAACAAAAGGAAACAATTCAAAAAGTTTTTTCATCTATTTTGAAATATTTGGTGTAGTTTTATTTGGTTTCTATTTATTTTTGTTTATATAAAATTTTATGTGCGTAACACATGCTTTATTACTGTCACATGAGCCATGCAGAAAATCATCGGTGCCAAATGATAAATATTTGATTGGTTTAGCGTCTTCCGGAGAAAAAAGAACAAATCCACTAAAAAAATTCAAGATGATCAACAAAAACTAAATATTGATAAGTTATAAGTAAAATCTAAAATAATTAACTTATAACTAAAAATTGCACCGATTAAGTGTCATTTACCTATCAAATGTGTAATTTTTCTATGTTTTATCATATCTAATATGTGAGTGACACCTAATCGGAGAAAATCGAAATACAAATAATAAAAAATTATGAAAGGGTAGAGAAAGAAAACCACTCTGTTGCTATCGCTTTGGGGGAGTGGCACCGGTTTAAGGAAACGTAGAAATATTAACATATGAACGTACGTAGGAATGAATACGATAATCAGACCTAATTTGGAAATGAAAGTGACAATCTGAAAAAAAGAAAAAGAAAAAGAAAAAGGCACTTTTGACCAAAGCATATAGACATGTAAGTTTTGAATTGCGTATCTTCATTCTTCAGGAAGCAATACATTTATGTAACTATTTATATACAGGCATATTACAATAACAATTTGATACAATAATGTTTGGTACAATAATTGTCATTGTTAGAAGAGCGATCAAACCATGTTACTTGAACTTATGTGCAGTTTAAAATATTTGTGTTGCATTCAACATTATCACTAACTATAGTTTCTGGTAAAATAGTGAATGCTCGGTCTTAAAATCGGTATCAGAGCGAGGTCATGAGTTCGAGTCTCCCAAGAAGCATATTTCTCTACTTTTTTGGGGAATGTTACGATAAGCGTACACAAGTTAGAGTACGTAGTATTGAGATTGATGATCTCCTGAGAAACTCTCGTGCGTCAAACTGCTGACGTGGTGCTGACTGGCTAGGTGGGTGTAAAAGAATGAAACCAGATCTTAACTGGTAATATTGTCTTTTTTGAGGACAAGACCAACGGTAAAAAAAATAGTAAAACTTTCGAGGACAAGACCGATGGTAACATATGTGATTTAAGATTTAAGTATTGTGTGAGGTGTTGGTAACATATGTTAACAACATGCAGCGGAATATTTCAATTAAGCGCTCAATTCAACTTTAATAAATAAAGTACGCCAGATTAAAATATGCACAAGTATAAATACTTGCGTTGTGCCTTAAGGCAAAATAATCATTAGAAAACCAACTTGAGTTTACAAAAACCAACACTAGTGATTTTAACGAAAACTAATTTCCTCAAACATTGAGAAAAAATTACTTTCTAAAACAAATAACAAGAATAAAACGTATTCAAGAAATCAAAACATGTTGCCGAAAACTAGAGTAATAAAAATACGATCTTCAGTCAACATTTCCACACGTGTTGTGCAGATGTCTTCAATAATCACGGCAACATATAAAACAGCAACGTCCGTGTTAATTGTTTTTCCTCTGAAGTTCACGGCATGCAAAATTGTGATGCCACAAAGTCTTTTTCCTCGGCTGATTTCTCTTATTTATAACACCATTCTCTCCTAGAGTTTATCTCAATAACGAATTCTACGAAATATGGAAATAGAAGTTTATTATAAATAAACTATTTTTAAATAATGATACTATAAAATAAAATTCTTTTAATAATTATCACATATCTAGAAAAGCAAAACCCATAATTAATTATTTTACAAAATCATATCAATAAAAAATATTAAAAATAAATTTAATCTTGAAAACCAAAAATTATTGTTCATTTCAGAATAATCCTTCCATCTTTAACATCTTGGTAAAAATGCATGAATTGGGCTTAGGAAAAGTCTAACGTCAAAAAGGTTCTCACTGATTAGCATAGATAAAGAACAATGTATCATATCATTTCATGTATCATATCATTTCATGTATCATATCATTTCGTATTATTCATTATATTCCTTACTTTATTATAGCTCAGAATGATTTTAACCAAATTGATTTAACATAAATTCGATGATTTTATGTCCATTCTAGTGTCAGTTTTCAGACGATAAATTCTAATTTGTTATTTCCGTGTATTTGGAGCATAATTCAGCAAGTGGACTTTTTGTTTTTAATTCGTGCTATTTTTTAAAACCTCTTACATATATATTATGTATGTTTTTTGAAATCTATATATTTGGAGCGTTGAAATTTATGAACAAATTATAAAATATATATTTTGAAAAAACATGTGTTTTGATTCCTGATTTCTGTCGCACTCCTAAGAGAATTAAAATATAAGGGCCTGATATCAGTTAGACATGAAATTCATTATATGTTTTGTGCATAAGTTTGACACTTGTTTATTTATGAAAATAAGAATATTTTTGTAAATATATGTTATTGCTATTATATTTGTAATTTCCGTTGAAAATTACTTTTTTAAGGTTGGGATGATTCTCCAGCTTATTGAGTGTTAATCATATCAATCACTAGCTCACTCATCTCTTCTCATATAAGAACGAGGAACAATTAAAAAACGAGGAACAGTTAAAAAACGAGGAACAAACCTATTTTGGGATGACGAAGAAAAACAAGACTTTTGTCATTGTTTAGTTTTTTTTTTTCCTTAGATTATATTTTACATTATGATGAAGTAAAAAATTAACTTATTATGATATTTTGGAGTTTTAAATACAATATTCTGTTTATGAAATAAATAGAATGGTTTCGTACATATGAACTCTCGAGGCATTGTTGTTTACGATTGTGTGATTATTAAACAATGTCGAATGTCGACCCACCCCGGTCTCGGGGCGTGAAATGCTCAAAGTTAAAGCTCATCAAACATTTCTCCGATCAACTCTATCATAAGAAATATTGAATCGATTGACTATGTTATCAATTATTAAATAAATTACCAAACAACTTGATTATACATATATGATTAATATTTTAACTCTAAAATTGTAAATCATGTTGTTTTAGCAATTATTTTGGATAAGTTTTAACTTATTGTTTAGTTATACTATAAATATTTTTATCATCGTGTATTGTTTGATTTTTTATATTGTCTTTAATATATTATTTAATTCGAAAAAAATGTTCTGAAACTAAAAAACATGAACGCATATTATAATTTAATTATATTTTTTTAATTTTTGTTTCAGGCTAAAAATTATTAGGATCGACCTTGACTAGAGGTGTTAGGTCAGCCGTTCGAGCAAAAAAAACCAAACTTACTGTACTAAAATCAATTTTTCATTAATTATTTCGAGAAATTTGAAACTTGTTCACATTGATACGATGATTGCTCTCTCCTATATATAATCGCAAGTCCACGACTTTCTGTCTCCAGAATTTGGGACCATCATGGGTAGGTTCCACACCCATTTCCAAGTGGTGGTGCGTCGACCTGACCCAAACCCAATTGGTTGCTTCGGCTTCGAATTTATGACCGAGCGTGGAGTATTTTCACGTTGCCCCATAAATATATTATTTTTTTAGGGCAAAACTATATAGTTGCTTGCCAATTATTATTCCCAAATTTAAATTATTTTATGGCCAAGTCTGTGGAATTGGGAACCTCATGCACCATGCTGTCACGCTTGTTCGGGTTCTGTCTCAATGGAAATCCTTCCAAAGTTTCTCGTGATTGACGCGACGATACTTTCATAAAATAATTCGAGGGAATGATTTCAAATGACTCATTTTGTGGAAATTCGAAATACATTACATTAGTTAATAAACACGTTAAAACATAAAAAGGATCCATTTCGAATCCTCGGGATTTCAAGAGAGTCCAATTTCATTTCATGCAAGTCTTCACATCAAATTAGACGACGGTGTATCTGTGAGACGACTAGACCCGATCTATATTTACAATGAATATTAATATTTTTAAAATAAAAGTAATACTTTTTTTTGGACTGGGTTAGATTGGAGATCCGTCTCATAAAATTTACTCGTGAGATGATCTCGTAGAAGTATATGTGGACATTAATAATTAGTATTCAACTTAATATTTCTCATATTTATGGAGGGGATTTTAGAGTGAGAAGCGAGAAATAAGCTGAGTTAAACAATTCTGCTACCAATTTGTCTAATATCCCAAAATATCCTATCGATAATTTTATCAATTTACCCTTACGTGAGAAGATTATATTAACAAGTAGTAGAAAACAAAAAATTCAGAAGGATAGGCGTGTTGCTGCTTAAAGTTCAATGGCCCGAATGTGTAGCATGCTTCATTTGACTAGAAAAACCAATACTCGTCGAGTAGGACTTTTGTGAGACGTTGTCACGAATTTATATCAATGAAATGAGTCAACTCAGTCTTTTTGAAATTAAAAAATAAAAAATTTATGAGTCGGGTCGAGTAAAAAATATGTTTCATAAAGTTAACTAATCAACTGATCTTACTAGAATTTTTGTGATAATCGTCATCTATACTATATTATTAAGTGTGAGGAAATGATAATAACTACCTAGAGAGAACACCAACTTTTTTTTCCAATTTTACCCTTATATGATACTAATATTACACTTTTTTTTTATTTTTTTTTAAATTTCAATACACACTTTTATTTTTAATTTTTTATTTCAACCATTCAAATATCAATTTAGTCCCTCCATAATTTGTCAAACTTCACTTTAGTCCATCGATAATGATAAAAAAAATTGTACACACACGCATCGTGTGTGCAGAGTAACCACCATTCATAATGACTTCCAGAGTTAAACCAATGATTTAAAACGATGGGGTTGAGCGGCATGCAGGACATCAAATTAATTAAGCACGTGTCATAATAATAATATACGTAATAGATTATTGTGTGTAATTGGTGAATGTACATCAATTTTTGTTGTGCAAATGAATGAATAGAGCAAGTAAACAATATTATTTCTATTCTTTGCCTCAGTATATATAGAATTTACTAAGAAATTTACCTCTGGTACTCTAAAAATTTCTAAAGTAAACTTGCATTAGCGAGTCTGCTCCAACTAAAATTCAAAAGATTGATCGAGAAGCGAATATTCCTCATATTGAATAAGATCTCCGCTACAGGAATGAAATGAAAGTAAAGCTCCACACCTTCTAATTAGAATGAGGTAATCCATAATCATTACCGGCTACTTTTCCTCTTTCAAAATCAACATTAATCAAAGATATCAAGCACGGATGATCTTATAGATAGTGACAATATCACGAGTAGCACAAATAATAGACTCTTGTCTTTTTTTACAAAAGATGAAGATAATGACATTTGGCGAATGTTGATTTTTATGTTCCTTTTTCTCCTCGGTCATTTACCAATACAATTATGCATAACTGCATCTATATAACATCAAATGATACTAAATTTGCACAAAAATATCATGTGAGACAGTCTTACATGTTAATTTTGTGGGACAGATCTCTAACCTGATCCGATTCAGGAAAAATTATTATTTTTTATGGTAAAAATATTAATTTTTACTTTAATTATGAATTGGTTTGACATGGACCCCAAAATTAGATATCAGATTCATTTAAGTTTTTTAAATTCAAGATTATTAAAGTATCAAACAAGATAACTCAAAATCCTAGAGAGGATTTAAAAGGAAAATAATAGAATCCAAAACATAACCCTATCAAATGGAAGATTTTTAAATCATAAAGGATAAATAAAAAAAAAAAAGAACCTCCATTTAGGACATCTGTTGATCAAAGACTTGTCTCTCGTTTAGCATTATTAATTTAGCATTATAATCTAATTATTTGAAAAAATTATCATAAGTGGGGTCCAACATTTTTATCGGGACTTATTAGGAATATTTATTATTTTTTAAAATAAATTTTAGTTTGATCTCGAAACTTCGTTTGGGATACAATGATCACGCATGAACGCGTGATCACCTGCTTTTCTTTTGCATCTTAACTTTTAACAATATTTTTTTCAATTTTTGTATCAAAATAAATATGCAACATTTAATTACAGGTGAGTGTAAGAAATTGCGAGAATTATCAAAATCAGTCGATTATTTTGGTTTTTGGTTCTTCAAGTTGTCAAGATTTAATTTTAATGTACCAATTTTTTATTGATTTTCATCGGAATCTTGATATAGTGTCATATGCGTAGGCAATGTCTAATCTGATATTAACATTAAGAGTAGACACTTGTGAGACGGTCTCACGAATCTTTATCTGTGAGACGTGTCAATCCTACCGATATTCACAATTAAAAGTAATACTCTTAGCATAAAAAGAAATACTTTTTTCATGGATAACCCAAATAATAGATCCGTCTCACAAAATACGAACCGTGAAACCGTCTCACACAAATTTTGCTTAACATTTGCAAAAGAATAGTTTTATTTCTAATTAATATTTGTCTTTTATTTAAATTGAAAATTAAGATTTTTTGCATTTCTATACTAATTTGACTTGATCCTAGACTTGGTTAACATAATCTAATCTTGATATTTATCCCCTATAATTTGTTTTTGGTATTTATCTCTAAGATATTATATCTTATATTTGAATAAAGTCTTTTTCCCAATAAATTTTTTTTTCCATGTTTGTAGAGTTTTGTTATTATAGAAAGATAATTAGGTCAAGATATGAATATCTATATATATGGAATATTGAGAGAATAAAAGAGGATTTTGAGAGGGATCTTTACGGAGCTGCTGAAGTTTTTCTTTGAAAGTATAAGACGTTCAGAGTTGAAAATAATTTTCGTACTAAAGAATTTGAGTGATCGACTCACGTTTATACCGTGTTGTTGATTGGTGCTGAAGACACGTGAAGAACAACGCTGACGCAGAGTGTTGATCGAATATTGTTCTTCTATTATTTTTAAGCAACTTCGGTTTATGCATCTAGTTTTGATTTTGGTTTATTTTGATGAATTTTAATTCTTTAGAGTGTCAAGGAATTTGGTTTTGTTATTCTAACTAATATTATGTTGGTGTAAACAATTAATATTTTTCCAGTGAATTAGGCATTGCACAAGTATTTGTACTTGTGCATAATTTAAATCTGGTATCTATTTTTTCAAGTTATACTAGTGTGTTAATAATTAATTTTCGCTACATGTTGTGTGTTTGTATTAACAACACCAGATCATAACAATAACTTTTGATACAAACAATATGTAAATTTCATGTACGTTTATGATCAACAGCCCTTACATCAACATTAATATCAAGTGTCATATTAACAATATCTAACATTCATGCGAAAAATGATTAAAAGTTAAAAACACCAACTTGTTGCACTAAAAGCTACTTTCGACAACTTAAATGTGAAATATGTCAATTAACAATTTGACAAATCTAATAATTTTCCTTGAGAAATTTGTGGTTTTAATAGTGTTTTAAAAATCGATATGCGGACGGCCACCCATTGCTTGTATGTTTTTTCATATTAATTAGCATAAAAGCACGTGCATCCGCACGTGAACCTATTATTCTAAATAAATAAAAATTAAATTAATAATAAAAATATTTTTACTCTTTGCATAACATGATCCAATCCATCAAACAATATTTCGCTCAGGAAAAAATAGATCAAAACACATTATAAGAATTTGGAATAATGATTTATCAAATTAAGTACTAAATTGAACTAACATAGTAATACAAATACAATGATATGAAATTTTTTGAATTGATTAAGCAATATAAGAGTGTAAATAGAATTATATGAATGTATTTTAATTAATTAAGCAATATAAGAGTTGAAGAAAATATTTTAGTATATGATTTTGTTATTTATCTACTCATTGTATCAATTAATTGATAAATATGCTCCTAAAATTTAAAAATTACATATTAAAAATCTAAAATAGTACATACTTTTAATTTTGGAATGATTATGAACATGTAACAACAATTTTCATTTTAAGTTATATTACATTAGCTAAAGAAAACCTATGGACACAAATTGTTTTTTGACAAAAAAATTAATATATTTAAACACAAGAATTGAAAATAAAGTAAATAAATACTCCATTGACCCTTTCTAAGGATGACAATGGAGCGGAGCGGGTTCGGAGATAGAGATAATAAGCTCATATCCGCCGTGAACTACTTCGAAGATTTTAAAAAATACCTGAACCCGAACCAAACTCAAAAAATCGGGGATCTAATCTTCGTTTTGAGTTTTCCTCGCAGGGTCCCAAACCCATGGGAAAAGTTGTCATCACTAACCTCTTCTATGCCCAAGATATATTTACTCAAAATAGTGAACTAAGAAAACTTCATTTCCAACAATTTTATTAAGTGGAGATTCATTTCCTTAAATTAATAATTGAAATACCACTATTCTATCTCAGAAAAGGGTAAAAAATATAATCACTCTAAATTAATCTTCAGTATCATGTATCATCATAATCATTATTCCGTCATTTTTTAGAATTACATTTGCTAAGGTTCGAAGCTATTAACAGAAGATTTGAATTCGTTTTCATTGTATATTTATATTTTAAAATTTTTCTTATTATCGTTTGAAAAGTAAAATCATATACACTATTGATGAATTCTATATATACTGGGCATTAAAAATGTACCAAATTTGAAATAAAATAAAATATAATTACTTAAGTATAATAATATTTTCCAATTCAATTGATTATTATTACAATGTTATCAATAAATTAGATTAATATCGTGCCTAATTTTTTCAACTTTTTTCCTTTTTTTTTTGTTAATTAAATATTTGAGAGGTGTCAGATGAATGATGATAATGTCATATTTATAATGTTATATTTTTTTCATATTTTAAATTTTATTATATCATATTAATTTAAGTGATATAATTGTCATAACTTAATTGTTTTACAATCGTAAATAGATAAAATTATCTTTTCCTCTATACAAATTCAAAGACATCACAAAGATAGAAATTTAGAATTTTAACATAAAATAAGAAAATTAATTTTAGACTATTTTCTCCCTCTCACTTAAATTCTAATTTGTATATATTATTTGCACAACTGGTGATTCTCATTACACCAACATAACTTCCAATTTAGTGATGATAACGTTATACTAAGAATTATTTGTGGGAATATCTCGCTCTTACTCCTTTTTGACTCATTTGTATTGTGGGAACCCGGACGATAATTCATTTCTGAATCATTTTTGGGAATAATTAAATCAATTAAATACACAGGGTCTAAATTTTTTTTTATATATACAACAGCGGAAACATAATAAAATCAGTCTGATACACGTGTAAATATAAAAGTACAAGTCTTGTAATACATGTCTTTTCATCAAACTAGGGTTCAATCACTATACATCAAATGCTGAATCATATTCTACTTCTGAGTTCGGATCTCCACGCTAAACTGTAGTCTCTCATCTTCCTCTTGACCCTGAACATGTCCCACCTGTTGTCATGCACACATACAAACAAGACAACAGCCGGATGACTCCGGTGAGAATATATCCCATTATAAATCATGTGTAAGGCCCGAGATTTTGATTATGTGAATCTGGGATTATTGATTATAAATTGATGTGATTATAGCCGGGCCAATCCGAGACCAGAATGGACAAAGTATATGAATTAAAAAGAAGAAGGGAGGAACTTGGGCCGAATGTCACGCGCCCGGGCAGAAGTTTTTATCCGCCCGAGCGCCCCTGTTTTAAAGAAAGGAGGGTCGAAGATTTGCACCCGGGCGGAACTTTATGCCCGCCCGAGCGCGATTGTCAAAAATGAGAGGGCCGTGAGTTCCGCGCCCGGGCGGAACTTTATGTCCGCCCAAGCGCGAGACGTGCAAGTTGAAAGGTAAGCCACTTGTCTTGGCATGAACGAGATGTATATATATATATATATATATATATATATATATATATATATATATATATACAATTCCTTTCCTCAGCAATCAGAAAGAAGAAACGAGGAAAGGAAGCACGAGAAAGAATTGAAGAATTCTTACGTCTTTAGATTTCGATCCGCCCGTTTGATTTTGAATCCGACTTCAGTACTGTGATCCTATCATCGACAACTACAACTGGACGTAAGTTTTGTTAAGTTTTGATATGTCTTGAAATTATGATAATGCTGGAACCGAATATGATTCATATATGATGTTCTTGGCATGTTAGACATCGTAGAATCGAAGTCAGATTTAGAAATAGATTTATTATGGATTTGTTATGATTTTTAGAATATATCGATTAATATTGGACAGATTTGAATTATGGATTGATTACAGATTGTGTCGGATATCAGTTATGGATTGTAATTATTATCTGTTGATATGGTATTGACGGGGATATTCAGATTGTTCCGTTATGCCGTTGATTTTGAGTTGAATCCAGATTGATCAGATTGGTATTGATTCGAGCAGTATATTGATATGATTTTATTGTTATTGTCATTGCCAGATTGAGGGATTGACAGACTTTGAATTCAAGACAGGAATGTCGTCAGAACTGCAATAAAAGAAAGGTATAAGTCGATGTGGTATTGGGAGATCGAATCAAGTAGGATATACTTGGGTTTCCCTAAATCACATACTTATTGTTGTTATATGCATTGATTTGATTTTATATGTTGTTCTATTGATTTATAGGAAGCATGTATTAGATAAGTATTAGACGAGTGATCTTGTGACAGAAGTGCCTGATAGTGGTGGGATCGCCACGGGCACATTGCACGATGTCACAAGATAGTGTATTGGTGATAGTGCCACAGTCTGTGACGGATAGGTCAAGACACCGGATGTTTGGTTATATCGACGTGGATAGAATCGGAGTTTCTTCTATTACTGTTGGTCGATATAGGAATACCAACGTCTGGAAATCGGGATCCCTAGACTAGGATTGAGTCTAGTCTGAGTCGTGGAGTCACGAGTATGATTGATAGTTTGACGTTATTTATGTTTCAGACTTTGATATATATCCTGATAATTGCTGCATGCTTTATATTGATTATATGATTGCATGTTCGTTGATTTATACTGGGATTATATTCTCACCGGAATTATCCGGTTGTTGTCGTGTTTGTATGTGTGCATGACAACAGGTGGGACAGGATCAGGGTCGAGGAGATGACGAGAGATCATGATTAGTGTGGAGACCACGGACTTTGATGTTACTGTAGATAGGGTTTGAACACTTGATAGCTAGTTGTTGAACCTTAGTTGTATTGAATATATGTTGTACAAGACTTGTACATTATTTTATACTGATATGTATACTAGTATGATTTCCATTACGTTCCGCATTAAAAAAAATAAATAATAAAATAAAAATTTAGACCCTGTTTATTTTAATTGATTAAATTGTCCTAATGATGATTAAGAGTATGATTAACGTCCGGGTCCCCACAACATGTGGTATCAGAGCTATAGATCCTTTAGACTGATATATGAGCTAGTGAGCGGGGTTGAATGTGTTTTCTTTCCTGCTTTTGATTGCTAGCATGATTTACTGCTTTATAATGCATGTTTATCTGTTTATCTGACTTGATTTGAAAACATGTGTTATTGAGAATGAATCAGAGCCGATTCTGGATCAGCAGTAAGATGATCAGAGGAGGACTGAAACATGTTCAGGGTATTTGGTTACTAATTCTTTTGGTAATCAGATATACTTCTTCGAAGAATTCGAGAACCGGGTAGTACTTCGAGTTATCAGATGGATGTGTCAGAAACCTCGATGGAAATAATGTTGAAGAGGTTTCAGTCGTTTCAACCGTCGATTCTGAAGGGTACTGAGACATTTGATGACTGTGAGGGTTGGCTGACTGATATTGAAGTGCTGTTTGATTCACTTGATTACTCAGATGAACGCCGAGTTAGATTAATTGGGCACCAGTTACACGAAGTCGCAAAGAGCTGGTGGGATCGCAACCAAGGAAGCTTTGGAACAGCAGGGTACCGTGATTACGTGGAAAATCTTTAAAGCTGAGTTTCATAAAAGATTTCTTCCAGTATCGTATCGACAAGATAAGAGTACAGAGTTTTCCAACTTGACACAGGGCCAGATGAATATTGAAGAATATGTGGCAAAATTCTCTACTTTATTACGTTTTGTTCCTCAGGTGGCTGGGAATGATAAAGCCGTAGTTGATCAATTCATCAGCGGATTGAATCCTGAAATATCTACATTGGTGAATGTGGAACGACCCCTTTATTTTGCGGACGCCTTGAACATGGCAAAGAGAGCTGAGGCAAGTTTGATACAACAACGAGAAATGTCGTATGTTGCTCACCCCCAGAAACAACAACCTCCAGCCCAATTCTTACAATCACTGTCTAGATTTGATAGTGGCAGTACTAGTGGAGGAAAGAAAGATTTCTTGAAAGCTCACAAGAAACAGTTTAAAGAAATTAGGGAGTGGTTCGTCGAGCTCCAGTAGTTCTAGCCCGAGTTATACTGGAGTTTATTGCAGAACTTGTGGAGGTAGACATTCCACAGAGCAATACCAAGGAGTACTTGGTAGTTGCCATATCTACAGACAGTCGGGACATTTTGCTAGAGTTTGTCCAATGAGGTTTCCTGACGAGCTCAGAAAGCAGAACCATATGGATCAGTGGCACCGCTTGATAGACAATCACCGGTTGTTCACTCTTTCCAACCACCCCTTACTCAGACCCAACCAGAGCCAGAATGAAGGCAGAGTAGTGACAGTGACCGAGGAGCAGACACAGGATGCACTTGAGGATATAGTGGCAGGTAATCGATCTTTTATGATTATTCTGCGTATATATATTGAGAAATATTAGTACATCCTGTATATGATTTCTTAATGAATTGCATTGATATATGCTTTATCTATTGAGTCCGTATCTGCTGTAACATTTGTCTCATTACCTTTTGGGGAAGAGTTTTGATATCAGTGAATTCTGTAAAACATTGTATACGACAGTGAAATGAGAATGAGATTGGGTTAGCTGGTGTGTACTGGTAGTGTCTGATTGTGACTACATTATTGATATTGATGTGTTGGCCAAGTACAGAGCTATCGTAGACTAATTCCAGGAAATGGTAAGATTCGGACCTGAAATGGCCGAAAAATGAGCATGGTACGGTAAGGATTCTGGATTTAGAATACCTTTGATATATGTAATGTTTATGACTCGATGAGTATCGAAAGGAACGGAGGAATTCCTTATGTATTCAGTTCATTTACTGGAATCCGAGCTTACCAATCGGCCGATTTACCAGTGGAATGAGAGTTGCTGATATTTTCCACAGATGAGACTCCGAGTTTACTTTCAGTTCGAGAAATTGATTTCAGTCTTGACTTGATACCAGGTACTATTCTTATTTTAGAACTTCGTACAGCATGATATTGATTGAATCGAAAGATTGGAAAGACCAGTTAGAAGATTTCTAGCCGAGAGTTACATTTGATTGAGTGTTTCCATTTGGGATGCTCCAGCTATGTTTGTGGATTGATAAACCTGTGTTCAGAAATATTCTGGTGATTCTATGCTCGTCTTATCTATGATTATTTTATCGATGGTATTATGATATATTCAAAGAATATGACTGATTTGGTTGAATATCTGAAAATTGGAAAGTGGTATACAGAAACTATTGAAATGTGGGCCGAAACAGATTTTATTCGGGGTATGTTTCATCCAAAGATGGTATATCAGTTGATCTGAGCCCGGTGGAGAATTAATCAGTTAGCTGAGACCGAGAGCATTGTCAGAAATTACAGTTTTATAAGTTAGCAGATCAATATCGATGAGTGATGTTTTGAATTTGATTGAATATTGCTGTTGTTCTGAATCCGTGTTTGAAACAGATAGTAGACAGTGGAGAATTTAGATTATACAGGCTGAATCAGAGCTGATTTTGATAATTAAAACAGTTCAGAAAGTTGATCAGAATGTTCAGAAATTGATATTGATAGTTAGAGCAGGGCATTGATCAGAATAACAGGTTTGTGACAGTGTGTTATATGTTAATAATTGTTGTGTGCCGAATATTTCAGATCTTAAAACGACAGGTATTGTTTGAAGTACACAATAATTAATGCAATATTTATTCTGATGATCGAAAAGATAGTTTTAATTGAAACAGATGAGATTAGATATGGCCGAGTTTTTATTAAAACGTCTGAATTGCCGACAGATGAAGACTGAAAGAATGAAACCAGAAGATTGGTTATATAGCTTATCGATTCCTGAATAGAAATGGAATTACATTTCCAGGGAAATCGTGATGAAGCTATCGCATTACTCTCGGAATTGAGCATGGATTGAGTTAGGAATGACAGACTGATCCAGTCTGCGAGTGCTAACTAGTACATGAAGACGTACTGATATGATTATATTACTGAGAATTCTGTCAGAAAAGTGAGTAGATTACACAGAGTATCGAGAGTTGATTATATCAGACCGTGATTTTGGTTGACTTTGCATGTTTGGCAGAGTGTACAGCAAGAGCGGGTACAAGATTATATCCGAGTACTGCATATCATTCACCAACTGACGGACAGTCAGAGTGAATTATCCGGATTTTGGAGAATATGTTTAGAGTTGTAGTGCTTGATTTTAGCACTAGTTGGCAGGATTTATGACATGTGATGAGTTTACGTACAACCACAACAATCAGACGAATATCGAGACGGCACCATTTGAAACGTTGTACGGTAAGAGGTATGGATCTCCTCTTGATTTGAAATGATATCTCGAAGGTTCGGGACATTGAACCTGATATGATTAGAGATGTAACTGAAAAGTGAAGCTGATTCAGAAAAGAAATGAAGACAGCTCAGAATAGACAGATTAAATATGCCAACGTCAGAAGATGACCGTTGATAATTGAGGCAGAAGACTGAATATTGAATTAACTAGAATTAAACAGATTTGATAACAGCTGTTGATGTTGATTTGCTATGAGCTGTGGATTGGTATATACGGATATGGTATAGCCAGTGTTCTGAGATTGATTTTATCAGAGTTACTTCGAGTTATATTATGATATTATATTTCTTGAATTATTATTCAAGATGAGAATCAGAATCAGTAGAAAAAGGATAATTCAGAATGAAGGACTATTCTGCTGTTGAAAGTTCAATAGAGTTGTTAGAATATCGAAGAAGCTACTGGAAAGACCGAATCCGAGGTGAGATGGAGATTCTAGAATTGTGTCATTGAGATGAGTTTTTTCTTAATTTCGGTATATCTCCTTCTTGTATCTGATTGGTATCTGATATGAGTACTTGTGATTTCGAAATTGATTGCCTGTGATTTCGGGGACGAAATCATATCTTAGGGGGGGAGAAATGTCAGGCCCGAGATTTTGATTATGTGAATCTGGGATTATTGATTATAAATTGATGTGATTATAGCCGGGCCAATCCGAGACCAAAATGGACAAAGTATAGGAATTAAAAAGAAGAAGGGAGGAATTTGGGCCAATTGTCACGCGCCCGGGCGGAAGTTTTTATCCGCCCGAGCGCCCCTGTTTTAAAGAAAGGAGGGCCGAAGATTTGCGCCCGGGCGGAACTTTATGTCCGCCCGAGCGTGATTGTCAAAAATGAGAGGGCCGTGAGTTCCGCGCCCGGGCGGAACTTTATGTCCGCCCGAGCGCGAGACGTGCAAGTTGAAAGGTAAGACACTTGTCTTGGCATGCACGAGATGTATATATATATATATATATATATATATATATATATATATATATATATATATATACAATTCCTTTCCTCAGCAATCAGAAAGAAGAAACGAGGAAAGGAAGCACGAGAAAGAATTGAAGAATTCTTACGCCTTTAGATTTCGATCCGCCCGTCTGATTTTGAATCCGACTTCAGTACTGTGATCTTATCATCGACAACTACAACTGGACGTAAGTTTTGTTAAGTTTTGATATGTCTTGAAATTATGATAGTGCTGGAACCGAATATGATTCATATATGATGTTCTTGGCATGTTAGACATCGTAGAATCGAAGTCAGATTTAGAAACAGATTGATTATGGATTTGTTATGATTTTTAGAATATATCGATTAATATTGGACAGATTTGAATTATGGATTGATTACAGATTGTGTCGGATATCAGTTATGGATTGTAATTATTATCTGTTGATATGGTATTGACGGGGATATTCAGATTGTTCCGTTATGCCGTTGATTTTGAGTTGAATCCAGATTGATCAGATTGGTATTGATTCGAGCAGTATATTGATATGATCTTATTGTTATTGTCATTGCCAGATTGAGGGATTGACAGACTTTGAATTCAAGACAGGAATGTCGTCAGAACTGCAATAAAAGAAAGGTATAAGTCAATGTGGTATTGGGAGATCGAATCAAGTAGGATATACTTGGGTTTCCCTAAATCACGTACTTATTGTTGTTATATGCATTGATTTGATTTTATATGTTGTTTTATTGATTTATAGGAAGCATGTATTAGATAAGTATTAGACGAGTTATCTTGTGACAGAAGTGCCTGATAGTGGTGGGATCGCCACGGGCACATTGCACGATGTCACAAGATAGTGTATTGGCGATAGTGCCACAGTCTGTGACGGATAGGTCAAGACACCGGATGTTTGGTTATATCGACGTTGATAGAATCAGAGTTTCTTCTATTACTGTTGGTCGATATAGGAATACCAACGTCTGGAAACCGGGATCCCTAGACTAGGATTGAGTCTAGTCTGAGTCGTGGAGTCAAATATTTAAGAATATGGAGATGACACGAAATAATTTTTTTAAAAAAAATTAAATATGACTTAATTAAATATTATAATGAAAGAAAGACAAGGAAAGAAAGTCAAAAGCACAAAATTATAACCATAAAATGTGATTAATTAGTATTAATTAATAGACTAAATGTGAAATTACCACATATGTTACTTAATAATTGAAATAAGTGAACACGTGAGGGGTAATTATGTTCGTTCACAATTAGAAAATTTTTCCATCATCCACACTTTTATAGGTAAAATAATATATTACTTGATAATGAAAATAAATAAACACATCCACACAACACATCCACACATTTATATGTATATAGAATGAAATAAATTTTTTTAAAATGAAATAATATGAAATATGACATAATTAAATATTATAATGAAAAAAGAGAAAGGAAAAAGTCAAAAGCAGAAAACCATAACCATAAAATGTGGTTAATTAATATTAATTATTAATTAATAGACTAAATGTGAAATTACCACAAATGTTACTTGATAATTAAAAGAAGTAAATATGTGAAGGGTAAATAAGTCTGTTCACAATTGAAAAACTTTTTATGTATCCATACTTTTATAGGTACTAGCATAAAGCACGTGCGATGCACGTAAATACCAATTATATGATAAAAATTTAAAATTTGATTTTTTTAAAAAAATAATATTTTGAATCATTTTGTTATTAATTTGAGTTTAATTTTTTATTATTTTAGACGAATAAATTATCTATGAACTTATATAATTTACTTTCTAATTTTTTGTAAAATTAAAATTCAAGTTGTTAATTTTATGTTATGTAATAAATTATAATTAGCACAATATATAGAACCAAATGAACTGAAACAATTTTTTAAAAAATATATATCCAAACAACACGTATAAGGCATAATAAACTAAAAATCAATCAAATTATGAACTTTATTAATGCATAATCATAATTTTCATAAATTAAGCGCACTAACGATAAATAATTATCAATTTAAAATATCGTGACTAACTCATCAAAACAATATCAAAACTAATGAAATAATAATATTGATTATAAAATATAAGTCCTAATATTCCATTTAAATAACATTTAAACACCTAAATAATTTTTTAACATTTTGTTTTTAGAATTTTATATTATAGATAATTAATTTTATATCAGAATCGATCTTTTATAAACAACATCGATTTTTATTAATTTCTTGTTAAATATAATTTTAAAATAATAAATCAATCAATATACGTAATAAAATACACATTTAAATAAGATTATATGGTAAATATCAAATAAAATCTAATAAACTCATAAAATAATTATTAAATATAAAATTTAAACCATCAGTATGATTTTCGCATAAAAAATAGAAATCTAACTAAATACATAAACTTCTATAAAAAAAACGTTATTTTTTGTATTTGTTGAATTGGTTAGTTTGATTTCAAAATAAATAAATAAATAAATATGTTAATATATCATATGTAAAAACTCTAATACTTTGACAGATGTTAATCAATTATCATTATAATTTATATTCATTATAAGTATTATGTCATATATTATTTTTTATAGTAGAAAATAACATTTCATTATGATATAATTCAACTTTATTGCTCTCACGATCGTTTACGATAGGAAAACTTTTCTATCATCCACACATTTATATGTACATAGAATGAAATAATTTTTTTTAATGAAATAGAATGAAATATGACATAATTAAATATTATAATGAAAAATAGATAAGGGAAAAAGTCAAAAGCATAAAACTATAACCATAAAATGCGGTTAATTAGCATTTAATTATTAATTAATAGAGTAAGTTTGAAATTACCAAATATTTTACTTGATAATGAAAATAAGTAAACAAATCCACACATTTATATGTATGTAGAATGAAATAATATTTTTAAAAAATGAAATATGACATAATTAAATATTATAATGAAAAAAAATATGTGAAAAATTCAAAAACACAAAATCATAACCATAAAATATGGTTAATTAGTATTAATTATTGATTAATATATTAAGTATGAAATTACTACATATGTTACTTGATAATTAAAATAAATAAAAAAGTGGCAATTACGTCCTTTCACAATTGGAAAGCATTTCAAGTATCCACACTTTTATAGATTACCACATATTTTACTTGATAATGAAAATAAGTAAATAAATCCACATATTTATATGTATGTAGAATGAAATAATTTTTTTTTTAAAAAAATGAAATATGACATAATTAAATATTATAATGAAAAAAGATATGAGAAAAAATCAAAAACACAATATCATAACAATAAAATGCGATAATTAGTATTAATTATTAATTAATAGACTTAGTATTAATTATTAATTAATAGACTTAGTATTAATTATTAATTAATAGATTAAGTATGAAATTACTACGTATGTTACTTGATAATTAAAATAAATAAAAAAGTGAATGGCAATTACGTCCTTTCACAATTGGAAAGCATTTCAAGTATCCACACTTTTATAGATTACCACATATTTTACTTGATAATGAAAATAAGTAAACAAATCCACACATTTATATGCATGTAGAATGAAATAATTTTTTTTAAAAAAAATGAAATATTACATAATTATATATTATAATGAAAAAAGATATGAGAAAAAATCAAAAACACAAAATCATAACAATAAAATGTGATTAATTAGTATTTATTATTAATTAATAGACTTATTATTAATTACTAATTAATAGATTAAGTATTAAATTACTACATATGTTACTTGATAATT
Organism: Primulina tabacum; assembly: GCF_025594145.1. Lineage (NCBI taxonomy): Eukaryota > Viridiplantae > Streptophyta > Magnoliopsida > Lamiales > Gesneriaceae > Primulina > Primulina tabacum. The sequence goes on along the minus strand of NC_134558.1, from coordinate 33,472,083 downwards.
AAAATAAATAAAAAAGTGAAGGGCAATTACGTCCTTTCACAATTGAAAAGCATTTCAAGTATCCACACTTTTATAGATTACCACATATTTTACTTGATAATGAAAATAAGTAAACAAATCCACACATTTATATGTATGTAGAATGAAATAATTTTTTTTAAAAAAATGAAATATTACATAATTTAATATTATAATGAAAAAAGATATGAGAAAAAATCAAAAACACAAAATCATAACAATAAAATGTGATTAATTAGTATTTATTATTAATTAATAGACTTATTATTAATTACTAATTAATAGATTAAGTATTAAATTACTACATATGTTACTTCATAATTAAAATAAATAAAAAAGTGAAGGGCAATTACGTCCTTTCACAATTAGAAAGCATTTCAAGTATCCACACTTTTATAGATTACCACATATTTTACTTGATAATGAAAATAAGTAAACAAATTCACACATTTATACGTATGTAAATGAAATAATTTGTTTAAAAAAAATGAAATATGACATAATTAAATATTACAATGAAAAAAGATATAAGAAAAATTCAAAAACACAAAATCATAACCATAAAATATGGTTAATTAGTATTAATTATTAATTAATAGACTAAATGTGAAATTACTACATATGTTACTTGATAATTAAAATAAGTAAAAAAATGAAGGGTAATTACGTCCTTTCACAATTGAAAAACATTTCAAGTATCCACACTTTTATAGGTATATATATATTGAAAATATCTAATTTTTCATGTTAATCTCTATATGTCTATGACAATTCCATTGTGTCTGATTCAAACTCATATTCAAATTCAAAACTCAGTGACATTTTCTTCATATTTATCTGATACAAATTGATAGGCAAATATACCAAATAATCTTTTTTAAAATTAAAAGTAAAAATATATATTTGTTGGAATATTATTGATTTCAGAGTTTAACAAATTAATCCGTAAGAAGAACTGAAGGATATAACTGATCGAACAGTCGAATAAACGTAACTGAAAACTTCGGTTGTACTATACTGGAAAAACCTTATCAAACTGAAGTACTCATACCTGATAGGGCATCAGCTACAATTGATATTGCCCAACTGAACTGATCGGCTGACCAGTTGACTTTTAATATGTTGGCCACATCATTAGTTGAAGTATCACCAGAGAGACTGACAAGTTGTTCCAAAGCAGAACAGTTGTATCAGAACAGAACAGTCTGAATACCATGTACTACTGTCAGATAAAGTAACTACACGACGATTCAACATATATTTTTCATTAAATGTCCATTAAATATATTCAATACGACCATTGAGATCGAATACTATAAATAGTTGATCGAATCAGCTGAAGAAGGTTGGTGACTGAAAAAGCAAGCAAAACACACACAAATCAATCAAACTACAACCTTCAATCATTTGCGATACACCTCACGAATATATCCTAAAGTTTTTAGATCGCACATTTAAGCTCTACATCTATTGTATTTATCAGTAGCATTCAGACTATCAACTTAGAGTGTTTCAGTTACTAACTGTACACGAGTTGTTAATTTAAGAGTTTCAGTTGGGAAGTGTGTAAGACCAGTTGAAGTGGATTATTACAATATGTTGTAATATATCAAAGTCTTATATTAAAATCATATCCATGTGATAGAAGGGTTGACATAGAAGTATTTGAAGTCTCCGAAGATCCATAAATATCAGTGTGATTAGTTCAGTTATAATTTCAGTCTTACACTACATCTACCATAAGTCTTCAATCTATTTCTCAGTCTGATTCAACACTTTTATCAGTTGACTGATCTATATTGACAAACAAGATTTTAGGATCAGTTCTTCAAATAACTGATTCACTCAACAGAAAAGAGTTCAAAAATATTAAGTGTTTATTCAACCCCCTTCAAAATATATATATACTTCCTTAACCGATCTTATCAATATTAATCTAGGAGGTCATCTAGGCGGTGACTAATTAATGTAACAATGCCTAGATGCATCCCTTATTAAAACTCGCGGCGATAGACGGTTTTAGGTGGTGCTTTTAAAACATTGGATATTTTGAATTAATGTGTTGAAAGATTTTGATTTTTTTATAAAGATTGTATATGAATTGAATGATACATTAAATTAATTATTTTAAGAAAGAGGTTCCCTGATTCCATTTTGTATATTTTAAAATTCATTATATTTATGGATAAACAAGTTTAACATTTGAAGGGGTATTTCAAATATATAGATTTTAATACCGTCAAAATAAATGTGATGGATTTTAAGCCAATATATAATAAATAATTATTACATAATTATAAGATCACAATAGGTCATGGATGGATCATTGTTTCATCAAATAATTGAACAATTTAATTTATTTTCCTCAATTCAAAGAAATATTCGGAGTAATGATTGATAGTTTACAATTGTTTACATATGAACCCTCAAATTTAGACGAATGTATCCTTTTTTCAATAATTTTAATGGGAAAGATCTCTTTCCTTGCTAGTACGATTATTATCCACTTTTCAAAAAAATGCAACTTGAATTATATTGATCGGTTTATTTTATTTTTACCTTTGAAGGTCAAATGATCAACATTGTCAAAACTCATCCATGTCAAACCTTAGTAAAAGTTTTATACCTTAAAGTTTAAATCTGCATGGTCAAATTCTCCCGTATTGTAAGAAATCAACAATATTCTTTTGATTATTCCCGCTACATGTGCGATAAAGAATAATATAGAATTTGTACAGGTCATTAATTTTTTAGTTACATTTGATTTTCTCTTAGACCTACTTAACTTATTTGATGCTTCCCTATATTAATTATTAATCAATGTTAATCCTCTCGGGAGAATTTACAGTTCAATTCCATGATTTTCTCTATGGTGTTCATTTCTCCAAAAAAAAATTCATGAGATCATCTTATAAATCAAGCTTATGAAAAAGATCTCCGAGCGACCTATGAAAATTTGTTATTTTTCACGCTAAAATTATTACCTTTCAATGTATGTATGAATCGGGTGGACTCATCTCATGTATATTAATTTGTGAGACAGTATCACATGAAACATATTCTCATTTCTTATCCAATTCATTTTCGTAAATCGTTATAAATTCATTTCACTTCTCAGCATCACACACACGCACATATATGGTCATCAAAGTTTTTCTATTTTGTTTTTTGATAATTGGATCATGTAAGTTAGGTGACTTTTGGTCTTTTTTATTCGTAACACTGAAAAATATTGATTTTGTAGGATCGAATGTTTACCGCTTTACTAAAAGCTGTAGCTAGTAGTAATGGTGCAACTCAAATCTTTTAAACCGCACAGCAGCTTAAGCACCACGATTCGATCGCTCTGGGACAATTATTGCACCCAACAATCTCCCTCCCTATAATTGTACTCCTTGCAATCAATGTGAATCGAACCCGTTACCTTGGCTCTGATACCAATTGTAGGACGGAGTGCTTACCGCTTCATCAAAAGCTATAGCTAGTAGTAATGGTGCAACTCAAATATTTTAAACCGCACAGCAGCTCAAGCACCACGATTCGATCGCTCTACCAAGCATGGACAATTATTGCACCCAACAGATTTGATGTAAAAAATGTTGATGTGATATCAAAAAATATTGACGCGTCGAACGTCACAATAATATTCAATAAAAGAAATGACCAAAAACCAAAATACAATATAACTTACTTAAGTTTTATATAATTAATTCCCACGTCCATTTCGACTCTAAAGAGACACTAAACAGCACTAAAAGAATTAATATAGTATATCAGTATATATATTCAACTTGGCGAAAAGTACAACTAAACCCTGAAATTTAATTTATCCAAAACAGTAACCTTAATATTATGTATTGTAAAATATTAAGTAAATGCCAATCATAGCAATTTGTATATTAGATCTAAGTAAGTGAACATAATACGTACAAAACCGTAAAGTTAATTATGGGAATTAATTAAAGCATTAATGCGGGTTTCATTAAATTTAATTATTACAACCATATAATGTTTTTTAGATGAGATCATGTCCTAACGTCCTATTAGTTGAATCAAGTAATTAATTAGTTTACATAGTTAATTAAATAATTATTTAGTTTACATTGCATCATACCCTAATTAATGATAATGTTTACAAATAAATACTTCTTGTCCGTTGCTTAGCACTATCAACATGTTCTAAATAAATATACTAATTTTTAGTATCTTCTTTAAAAAATGATCCGGGTTAGGCCGTCCCTATCAAATACAAATATATTCGATGTTTGCATATTCTTTTTGAAGAAAGGAAAATTAAAGTAAAAGTATTTTTTCTCAAAATTTCAGTTTTTTTTCATTGTATAATATTAAAGATTAGGTCTCTTGTGAGACAGTCTCACGAATCTTTATATGTGAGATGAGTCAACCTTACCGATATTCTTAGCATAAAAAATAATAATTTTTCATGGATGATCCAAATAAGATATTCGTATCACAAAATACGACCCGTGAGATCGTCTGACACAAGTTTTTGCTATTATTAAATTATTAAGAAGCCCATTTCAAAATATTAGAAAAGGGATTTTAAAACTACGAAAATAACTTTAAAAGAATCATAGAGTACAGAGAGTATTAATAATTTATTTAAAAATCAATAATTATCTGTTAAAATATACTACATATATTTTTCATGCAATAGAGTAAAAAAAAGGTCGACATAATGAATCTATAATAGTTTCAAAAATAAAAAATAAAAAATTTCTATAATTGGGTGTCGTTGTTCATAGCCCAATTTATAATGGGCTTAAGAATGTTTGAATGGGCTTAAGAATATTCGAATCCATTTATTGGTATAACAGAGAGCCCACTTTCATATTCATCTAGACAAATGGGAGTAGCCCAATTTTTCAAGATTGTATTTGCATTTGCATTAGAAACAAAAACAAAACAAAACAAAACAAAAAATTTATTGATTAACTCAAACTAAAAAAAAATACAAAACTCTTATGAGATTATCTCACGAATCAATTTGTCCCGGGACATATCTCTAACTCGATAAGACTCACATATCTCTAACTCGATTAGACTCATGAAAAAATCTACATGTAAGGACATTGTTAACTCGTCTCACAACTCACAAAAATAACGATTAGATAGCCCAATTGATGAAGCTCAAAATATAAGGGATGTAATCGTCTTGCAATATTTTCCGATATAATTATATGTTACAACTATATCTATTATTGCCACATATATATAGAAAATTTCTAGAAAAATATTTTTGCTGCAAATAAACGAGATCATAATTAGCTGTGTTTTGTTTTATTTGTTAAATACGTGTTAATAGGTAATAATGGTGGGTCTCATCTTCCATAACAAAATGATGTCCATTGCCCATATTGGAGGAGTTGTAACACAGAATGTCGAATCAAAGTGGTAAAAGATTTCATATATCATTTGATATTATCATTCCTCATAATTATTCGGATTATTTCAGTGAATTATCCAGTAGTGATATACAGATTTAATATGAGAAATTCTATGCTACATCGAGTGATCAAATCATTTATTGGGTGTGTTGCCAATATCCAAATAAATGACTTATGATCTACCAAGTGTAACCAACCTGATTTGACTGGGATTAGGGATAGGGAAAAAATATCGAAATATCGAAATATCGAAAAACCGTACCGAAAAAAATACCGAACTTACCGAAAAAATCGGGATACCGAACATTTCGGTACGGTATCATACCGAAAATAATTTTTTATTATTATTTTTTTAAATTTAAGTTCGGTATACCGAAAAAATGTCGGTATACCGAAAACACATTTTCGGTATACCGACATTTTTTCGGTATACCGACATTTTTTCGGTATACCGACATTTTTTCGGTATACCGACAAAATTTTCGGTGTCGGTACGATACCGGTATGAACTTTTTCCATACCGAAAATTCGGTATATCGAATGTGTGGTATACCGAAATTTCGGTATCGGTATCGGTATGAAAAAATTTCATACCGATATTTTCGGTACGATATACCGTACCGTAGCCACCCCTAACTGGGATCGTGTGCCAGACCTATTCTAATTTCTATGCGGAGAAAGACTTGGAAATTGATAGAAAAAACGTCATTGGAATTCATGCTAACCAACCGTAGAGCTATGATTTCATCCGATCAAACTTATGACAGATATTATGGTGTTCTAGCTAAAACGATTCTAATTTAAATTATAGTTTTTGTAACACAATAAATTTCAAATCTTTTGTTGAGCTAAATTGATATGTTAGATTTGAGATGTCACTAAAATCAAATTATTCACTCATATTCTTTTGCCAAAATGCAACCTAATGTAAATTAGGAGGATTTTAAATATTCACGTCATTATGTTAGCACAAAAAATCATATGAGATTGTTTGTCGAATCAATTTGTGAGACAGCTATTATGTCCGAACCAAAGCATAAAATATATTATTTTTTATGTCAAAATATTATCTCTCTCTCCAGATATAGATTGATTCGATACATGTAACTATTATATATCTCTAAGATCATGTCACGATATTCTTACTCATGTGTTATTGGCTAGCAATTAATCATCAAAATACTATGTTATTTTAGAGTAGGTCATTTGTGAGACGGTCTCACGAATCTTTATATGTGAGACGGGTCAATCCTATCGATATTAACAATAAAAAACAATATTTTTTCATGAATTATCCAAATAAGAGATCCGTCTCACAAAATATGATCCATGAGACTGTCTCACACATGTTTTTTCCGTCATTTTATTGTCAATTAGATAGTAAAATTTACGTTTTGGGAATATAGAGATGTAAATGTCTATCAATGTTAAATATTTATATGACTTACTTAAAATTTTCATACATTTTTTTTTGTTGCAGTCGATGATCGGGGCCCACAGGTCACAATCGAATCTACTACTCTTTTTATGAATGATATATTATGTGTTTTTTATGAACTACACTATCCATTTTTTTAATTAATATTTTATCAATAAATTCGAAATTTTTGTATGTGTCTCGAAAATGATTGTTTTGAACATTAATTATTTTCATTTTTATTTTAGGTTTTTAATTTTTTTTAAATTTGTCGTCTATCGAATTCACCATTTTAATATAAAATCATAAAATCTAAATATATCATTTTTGCAATTGGTAAAATACGTATTTAAAAATTTTTAATAAAAAATTTGGCTAAGATGTATCAATTGATGTTTTTTAATTATTTATGATAAAAAATAATATAATTTTTAAATGAAGAGTATCCAAAACATTTTTATTTTTACGATATCATATATTATGAAAAGACTTTATAAAATTTCAATCACACCAAAGAAAATAACATAACTTTTTTTTTTCCCTAAACTTCACTTATAAATATTGATCTATTCTTTATATTTATTATTGTTGTTAGTATTCTTAATATTATTATCAACTGTTTAAATTTAAATACTATTATTATCAACTATTTTATATTATTCCTAATTTATTTAATGCAACTAGTATAAAATTTATTATTATTATTATTATTATTATTATTATTATTATTATCATTATTATTATTATTAGCTTATTTATGTAAGTGGTATCAAATTTATTATTATATTGTTCTTAAAGTTATTATTTTATTTATTTATTTAATGTCAGTAGTATAAAATATCATTATTATTAGTTGTATTATCATTATTTTAATTTATTTAATTAATATATCGACAGCTTTTTAATCAAGAGCTCATCTATCAAATTTTTTTAATTCTTTCATTTATCTAATTAGTATCTCACCCATACAATGTACATAATATTAAAACTAGTAAGTATAAAAGTTTAAATAATTAATTAAAATTACTGATATAATGAATATATTTAATTATTAAATATTTTTTATATCATTTGGGTTCATATTCAAATAAGGATTGAGTGGGATGGTTACTAGTTGAATTATTTACATTATATTTTGTATATTGATTGAATGAAACTTTTATTAATAAAAAAATTTAAAAAGTTATTAAAAAATTATATATTATTTGTCTAACAAAATTTTAAATAATTAATAAATATTTTTAAAAAAATAAAAAAATCATTTATCATATGAAAATTTTGATTATTTTTTGAACATTTAAAAATATTTAAACTAAATTTATAATTAAATAATAATAATAATATTGATATATGGACAATCAATATACCAAAAATTTAATATTGATGCATGGACAATCAATATACCAAAAATTCACAATGACATACTTCACTAAAAATTGAAAAAACGTAATATTATATAAATATTTTATAGTTTATGTTAGAATTGGGTTAACGTTTAGAGGGAAGTGAATAAATTATTTTAAAATATTTCTTTTAAACTCTGTCAAACAGTGTGAACAATTTTGATGGTGTTAAGTATCAATACCAGATTTCTCAACTTCTTAAAAACGGTCGGACCACAAATTTGCGAAAATAGTCCGAAAAATATTATGAATAGTTTGAACTCAAATAAGGTAGTTTAAATAAGACAAATAAATACAAAAAGGAAATAACACAAGTGATGTTTATGTATATTATGAGACTCAAGTTCCTATGTCAACCATTTTTCTACTAATTTCACTAGAAAACTTTGGTTTTACAAAATTTGTGACAATCTGCTCCTGAACTTATTCACTACCTAAATTGAAACTCATAGTAACTTTTTACAACGGTTGAGACACACATTATAACAAGCAATGTAAAAATAAGATGATGAACCATTCAACTCAAACTGTCGAAAAAATTCCAAAACGATCTTTGCAAAGAACGGTCAAGTATTTGACAAAAACCCTTGAAGATCCTTGATGATTTGAATTAGTATTCTTTGGAGTGATGACTGATGAGCTCATTAAATGAGCATTAATGCAAAGAAATTGGTTTTTCGTCCTTTTTTGCTTTATCATATATTTCATTTAATGAGCAGATGTCCGTAGGCTTTTGTGGAAAGCTTCTGATCTTTTGGCATCATGTTTGTTGGGTATGGTCAGACTAACAATATTTATGAAAAGTAAGTAATTAAGATCCTTGTAAGATGTTTTGAATCAATTGTTTATAGATATTTTTGGATATAGTGAGTGGCTGGGTAGTTTTCCATAGACTAATGCGCATGAAGTGATCGAGTAACTTAATATTGTGAAATCGATTGAAAATATTCTACTGAAACGGTTGAGTTTCAGTAATACAGATCAAATTTACACTAAGTTATTTTTTGTGGCAGAATGTGGTTTGAATGATCTACCGATGGAAGGATATCCCTTCACATGGGTTAAAAGTAAAGGCACAACATCTATGATTGAGGAAAAACTAGATCGAGCTTTGGTTACAACATATTGGCTTGAAATTTTCCCTCAGACAAAGTTAGGAAACTTAATTGCTCCAATATCATATCACACACCCATTTGTCTCAATACAGAAAACTCAGTGAGCTATGATCACCGAAAAGAATTCAGATTCGAAAATAGATGGCTAGAGGAACCGGACCTCAAGGATCTTATGATGCAAACATGGAATGTCTCAACTACACAAGATGTAAGCATTAAACTTACACATTGTGCAGAATTTTTAAGACGATGGAGCAAAAATAAAACAACAAATTTCAGAAAGGAAATAAATGCATGTCATATGCGATTATCATCACTGAGGATGAGAACTGATCCAAACTCGGTAGAACAATACGAAATGCAAAGAACCAGCTTGTTAATTTACTGATGAAAGAAGAAATTTATTGGAAACAGAGAGCAAAATGCTATTGGCTCAAGGATGGAGATTCAAATACACGTTTTTTTCATTCTAAAGCTTCATCCAGAAGAATGAAAAACCAAATTGAGAAGCTACAAGAGGACAGTGGGATGTGGGTTGAGGACGAAACTAGAATGTGGGAGATGATTCATGAATACTTTGTCAGTCTATTCTCACGAAGTACCGGAGAGTGTGATTCGGTTTTGGACACTATACCCACCAGCATTACAGCAGCAGAAAATGATATGCTATTAGCTCCTTTCACGATGGAAGAATTTACAACAGCGGTTTTTCAAATGGATCCAAACAAATCCCCGGGTCTGGATGGATTCAACCCAAACTTTTACCAAAAATTTTGGGACGTCGTGGGGATGGATGTGTTACAGACAAGTGTGAAGTGGTTAGAACAGACACAACTTCCCTCTAAGATAAATGATACAAACATTATCTTGATTCCAAACTGCGAGAAACCATCAAAGGTGACATACTACAGACCTATTGCCATTTGTAATGTGTTGTACAAAATCATTTCAAAAGTATTGGCAAACAGAATGATAGATATCATGCCAAACATTATCTCTGATTCTCAATCTGCGTTTGTGAAAGGAAGATCGATCACGGACAACTGTTAGATTGCATTTGAAGTTTTGCACTACATGAAAGGGAAAAGAAAAGGTGTTAAAGGAGAAATGGCAGTGAAAGTAGACATTAGCAAGGCCTACGATAGAGTCGATTGGGGGTACTTGCGAGGCATATTAACTAAAATGGGATTTGCGGAAAAATGGACAGATATCATGATGATGTGTGTCTCCTTGGTGAAATATCATGTGTTTTGGAATAACAAATCTACTGAACCAATAATCCCTTATCGAGGGCTAAGACAAGGAGACCCACTCTCTCCCCTATTTGTTTATATTATGTGCTGAGGGGCTGACATCGCTTTTGCGTAAAAATGAAGTACATGGCCTGATCCTTGGAGTTAAAATCTGCCGGGGTGCACCCATTATCTCATACTTATTATTTGCCGATGATAGTATCTTCTTTTGTCGAGCTAACCAAATTGAATGTATGGCATTGAAACATATATTTCACAAGTATGAAAAAGCCTCTGGACAGGCTATCAACTTCTCTAAGTCTGCTGTGTTCTTTAGCCGAAATATCTCACTGGAGCAACAATCAACTTTGACTAACATCCTCAACATTGAGGAACCGTTGAATACAGGGTGATACTTGGGGCTTCCGTCAATGATTGGTAGGAAGAAACGAGCGATATTCAGTAACTTGAAAGATAACACATGGAGAAAAATACAACATTGGAAGAAGCAGAAACTTTCAAGAGCTGGGAAATAGATCTTGATAAAGGCCGTTGGCCAAGCTATTCCGGCATATTGCATGCAAACTTTCCTTCTGCCGACTTCCTTATTAGAGGAACTCCAGAGAATGTTACACTCATTTTGGTGGGGTTCAAAGCAAGGAAATAACCGAGGAATTAACTGGTTGAATTGGGAGCACATGTGTATCCGGAAAGACGAGGGAGGGCTGGGTTTTCGAAACTTGCAAGCTTTTAATCTAGCATTATTAGGGAAGCAGGGATGGAGGCTTCTCACAGCTCCAAATGCATTAATCAGCAGAATCTTCAAAGCCAAATATTATCCAAGAAGGATGTTTTTAAGTGCAAAACTTGGTCATAACCCAAGTTTCACTTGGCGTAGCATTTGGAGTGCACAAATGGTGCTAAATAAAGGATGTAGGTGGAAAGTTGGGACCGGCCATAATATTAATGTATTGAATGACCCTTGGTTGCGAGATGAAACAAATTTTTTTGTGTTTACTCCAGTTAACCCGAAGTTGAATGAACTGAAGGTGAGCGAGCTTCTCATTCCGGGGTGTCAGAGTTGGGATTATGAATTGTTACTCGAATATTTCAGTAGCAGAGATGTACAAGAAATATTGAATATTCCACTACCTTCAACGTTGCGGCATGATCGAATAATATGGCACCAAACAAATGATGGAGTATACTCGGTTAAAAGTGCCTACAGAATACTCATGGCGGAATTAGAGCAACATAGAACTGCAAATAACACAGAGAAATGGAAAGAGCTATCGAAGTTAGAATCCCTAGCAAAATTTAAAACCTTACTTTGGCAAGCCTATCGAAATTGTCTTCCTACAAGAACAAACCTTAGTAGGAGGGGAATAAATTGCCCTCTAGTGTGTGTGATCTGTAAAAGGGATATGGAGAATACATGGCACATATTTGTCTCATGCCCCTATGCAGCACAGTGTTGGACAATCTCAAATATGAAGGATATTGTTGACCAATGTGCAGAAAACGCTGATGGCTTTGTAGACTGGTTCTTCAAGGTACTAATGGCAGGAGATAAGGTGAATGTAGGTAAATTTGCAGCTGTGCTCTGGAGCATTTGAAAACAAAAGAACAATAAACTATGGAGAAATACGATCGAAGAGTGCAACCAGGCGGTTTTTAATGCACTGGAGTTCCTTTATGATTGGTTGGCCATAAAACAAAAAAGAACAAGGGGCAAGGAAAATAATGCAATTGGAATAACACCTACAGAATGGAGAAAAATACAATATCCATTCTTGAAGTGTAATGTTGACGCAGCATTCTTCACTGAAACTAGAAGTATGGGATTTGGTATGGTAGTCCGCGATACTTAAGGAAAGTGTATTGGATGTCGATCAATGGTAATGGAAGGGCTATACGAGGTGAATGAGGGAGAAGCCATGGGATTACGTGGAGCTCTTTCATGGAACCGCGAATTGAATTTCAACCAAGTAATTTTTGAGATGGATGCTCAAATAATTATGAAAGCTATTACCTCTACAAAAGTTGACGAATCTGATTTTGGAGCTATAATAGAGGATTCTCGGAGTATTTTGCAATAGGAACCAAGTTTTTCTATTGCCTTTGTTAGTCGGTTAGCCAACGGGGTTGCTCATGCTTTGGCAAAGGAATCCCGATTTTATGCTAACCCGTGTTTTTGGTCGAGTCCACCAAATCACATTCGTGATATTGTAACTCGAGATGCTCTTATTTATCAATAAATCTTATATTTATTTTAAAAAAAAGTATTCCCAATGGATCTTGCTTTGTGTTCTACTTCCCGGACGCTCTTGCCGGTAAATGGGCACTTTTAGAGGAAATCCGTCAGACCCTTTACTTTATGGCGAACTTTGGGTCCGAGACCTACATTTACGATGCGAGCACTGATCGTAATGGCCCAGAAAAAGAAGAAAATCGAAGGCGTGAGTGATCAGCTGAACTCCATCGCCTCGCAGAATTTGGATCACGCCATGGCTTGCAGAAGGGTGCGATCTGCTTTTAGTATTGTTCAGCAGCAGCTTGATCATATATGTTTAAGGTATTGTTAGATCATCAATCATATTTGATTGACCGTACGAACTTCTGTATGTATGCATCTTGTGCTTAGAGACTGAGTTCTTTTTTTCTGGTTTGACGAGCAGAAGGCTCCAGCTGGGATCAGAACAGAGGAGGTGAGTTGTACTAAGCTTTGGAATCAATCCTCATTTAGACAGACTGGCGCATCAAGATTGATCGGGGATATTTGATATATTTTGGAAATTTAGATATTTAGAAAAATTATACTTGGCCGGTCCCCGCTTTTTTGGACTAGAATCTTACGCTATTTTAGTTTTATTTTATTGGTTATTTTGGATACAAGAGGATCTAGGTCAATACAACAGAAAAGTAAGTGTATTCCTCCGTGTTTAAACATTGATTTTCTTGAAGAACTGACCATCTGGGGTGAAACTGGCGGTGTTTAAACATTGGTTTTCTTGAAGAATTGGCTATCTGAAGAACTCAAATTGGAAATCTCCAGCCACCATCTAGAAGGTCCACGGTAGGTGTAGCTATTGTTGATTCTCCAATGGCTGTCATCGTCCATTCACACCAATTAACATGTGCAGAATATCCTCTATAAATAGAGGCTTTAGCTCGTTGTTTAAATCATCACATTCCCAGTTGAGGAATCCTAATCCCAAGTAGAGGAGAGCCTTGAGAGTGCTGTGAGATCTGAGAGTTTTTATTTCTTTCTGTAAATTAAATCTATGAATTGAATAGATTGATTTTTCTCTCAAATTAGTTTGATCTTTGATAGTTTAATTCCCAACAAGTGGTATCAGAGCCTGGTTAGAGGTATTAGCCATCAAAGGAGAACTCTCTGTGAAAAATTCGATTTCGTGAAAGTGTCTGAAATCTTGTTTTGATTATACCACAACGTAGCTCTCGTTCCCACGAGTCTACCAGTATTTTCAGATCGAAAATCGGACATCAAACGAATTTTCTGTGATTTTTCAAAAGTTCTTTACGAAGAAGATGATGAACAGTGCTCGCCACGTCATTGCCACGTAAGTGTCCAGTCAGCGCCACGTCATTGCCACGTAAGCGTCCAGTCAGTGCCACGTCATCAGCACTATTCAATTTTCTGAAAATTGCATTTTTGGTCCTTATATTTTCTGCTCGTTTCAAAATGGTCCTTTATCTTTCTTAAAGTACAGAATGGCCCCTGAACTTTTGGTAATGACTTAAAGACCCCTGAACTATCAGAAAGTTATATAGTGATCCCAAAATTTTCAGCAATAGAATTTCTGACCCCGAAGTGCCTATTCCACCATTTTCGGCCGTTCCGGACACAACGGTGTACTCCGTTTTACGAGATTCAGCTCCTATTTTGATAAATAAATATTGAAGATGACCACAGAAGAGTCAACATCATATTCTGGAGCTATGATTATGCTCACGGCAACCAACTACACGCTGTGGAAACCTCGGATGGAAGATCTCCTCAGCTGTAAAGATTTGTTCGATCCTGTAGAATTGAAAGGTGAAAATCATGATCCAACCAAAGCGTCAGAGTGGAGGAAATTAAATCGGAAATCTATTGGTCAAATCCGACAATGGATTGATCATAGTGTCTTCCACCATGTTGCACAGGAGACAGACGCATATGCTCTCTTGAAGAAGCTGGAGGACATGTACCAGGCCAAGACCGCTCGGAATAAAGCCCTGTTGATGAGGCGGTTAGTCAATATGAAGTTCAAAAGTGGAACTTCTGTTGCCGAGCATACCAGTGAGTACCAGAGTCTGGTAAATCAATTATCGTTTGTAGAGATGCCGCTTGGAGATGAGATGCAGGCACTCCTACTTCTCAGTTCGCTTCCTGATAGCTGGGAAACACTTGTAGTTTCTCTCAACAACTCGGCTCCAGATGGCAAACTTACCATGTCCATGGTTAAGGATGCCCTGTTCAACGAGGAGGCCAGGAGAAAGGATATAAGCGCAGACCAGACTCATACCCTTGTCACAAAGCCCCGAGGAAGATAACAAGAGAAACAACAAAGGGGTAAAGGCAAATGGAGAGGCAGAATCAAAAGCAGAGGCAGATCCACCGATGGTAGAAAACCTTCGTATAAATGTCATCACTGTGGAATAGAGGGTCATAAGAAGAAGAATTGCTACAAATGGCTAGAGGAGCAAGGCCAGAGCAGTTCCCAGTCGAAGAACAAGGGTGGAGAAACGCTAGTCATCATTCCTGGAGATGTAGCGTTCTGTTCGACCCATAATGAGACATGCCTTCACGTTTCAAAAGAAGACACAGAATGGGTGGTAGATACTGCAGCTTCCTACCACGTGACTTCGCACAAGGAATACTTCATGACATACAAAGCTGGTGACTTTGGAGCAGTGAAGATGGGAAATTCCAGTTCCTCTGGGATTGTAGGAATTGGAGATATCCAAATAAAGACAAGTGTTGGAAGTACAATCACTTTGAAGGATGTCAGACATGTGCCAGATCTTCGGCTCAATCTTCTTTCTGGAATAGCCCTTGACAACCAGGGCTATGATAATCATTTCAGCAATGGCACATGGAAGATGTCAAAGGGTGCTTTGATAGTCGCTCGAGGACACATTTTTGGCACACTGTACAAGACTCACATGAAGATATGTACAGACACCCTCAACGTAGCTGAGAAGGAGGGTTCTCAAAATTTGTGGCACCAGAGACTCGGCCATATGAGTGAGAAAGGGTTGTCTACCCTAATAAAGAAAGAGCTTATCATCGTTGACAAAGATGTTGCGCCATATCCTTGCATTCATTGTCTATTTGGTAAGCAGCACAGAGTCTCATTCAGTTCCTATTCAACGAGAAGATCAGAGTTGCTCAGTTTGGTACACTCTGACATTTGCGGTCCCCTGGAGGATGAATCACTAGGCGGAAATAAATATTTTCTGACTTTCATTGATGATGCTTCTCGAAAGGTGTGGGTCTATTTCCTGAAAACGAAGGACCAGGTATTCGAATACTTCAAAATGTTTCATGTCATGGTAGAACGTGAGACTGGGAAGAAATTGAAGTGTCTCCAGTCAGATAATGGAGACGAATACACTTCCAAGGTGTTCGATGCGTATTGCAAAACATACGGCATTCGACATGAGAAGACGGTCCCTCGCACCCCTCAACACAACGGTGTAGCCGAAAGAATGAACCGGACAATCATGGAACGTGTTCGGAGTATGCTCAGTATGGCTAAACTGCCAAAGTCATTCTGAGGAGAAGCAGTCAGAACCGCATGTTACCTGATCAACAGATCACCATCAGTACCACTGAATTTTGAAGTTCCGGAGAAACTGTGGTCTGGAAAGGATCCATCATACTCACACTTAAGAGTATTTGGATGTTTGGCGTACGCACATGTATCCAAGGAGCTCAGACAAAAGCTTGAGGCAAGGACCACTCCATGCATTTTCATTGGCTATGGAGATGAATAATTTGGATACAGACTATGGGATCCAAAGGAGAAAAAGGTGATCAGAAGCAGGGACATTGTGTTCCATGAAAGCCAGACAATAGAAGACATTGAAAAACCTACAATGTCTCAGAAGTCAAATGTTGGTGCTCTAAATTCAGATGCAGCACTAAACCCGTTCGATATAGTGACAGAATACATGCCAGAAGCAGAAGTTGAGGAAGAAATGGGTGTTGAGCAGGGGGAGCCACAACCCACTCCACCAGATGTTCCAGGATCATCACAAGGCCCAGATGATGGTGAATCTTCTCAGACTATTCCAGAAGTTCGTAGGTCTGAACGAGGACGGATTCCATCTAGAAGATATACGGAATCCGAGTACCTTCTGCTTACTGAAGATGGAGAACCAGAGATTTTCCAAGAAGCAATATCTCATAAGGACAAAGAAACATGGTTGTCAGCAATACAAGATGAGATGGAATCTCTGCAGAAGAATCACACTTATGAGATCGTAGAACTTCCAAAAGGGAAGAAGGCACTAAGAAACAAATGGGTGTTCAAGATGAAGAAAGATGGCAGCGGACAAGTGGTGAAATACAAAGCACGATTGGTAGTCAAAGGATTCCAACAGAAGAAAGGAATTGACTTTGATGAGATATTTTCACCAGTAGTCAAGATGACGTCAATCCGAGTTATACTTGGCTTGGTAGCAAGTATGAACTTGGAGCTTGAACAGATGGACGTGAAGACAGCTTTTCTTCACGGAGATTTAAAAGAAGAAATCTATATGGAGCAGCCAGAAAGTTTTGAGGTTTCAGGTGATAACCTCGTTTGCAAGCTTAAGAAAAGCTTGTACGGTCTAAATCAGGCACCAAGGCAGTGGTACAAGAAGTTTGACTCATGCATGGCAAGTCAAGGCTATAAGAAAACTGCTGCAGATGAGTGCATTTACATTCAGAAATTTTCAGACGGGAGTTTCGTTGCTCTTCTACTTTATGTAGACGATATTATGATCGTGGGAAAGGATGCAACGAAGATTAGTCAGTTGAAGAATGAACTCTCTAAGTTTTTTGAAATGAAGGACTTAGGACCAGCTCAACAGATTTTGGGAATGCAGATTGTTCGAGACAGAAACAACCAACGATTATGGTTATCTCAGGAGAAGTACATTGAACGTGTGCTCGAGAGGTTCAACATGAACAACGCCAAACCAGTCAGCATTCCACTTGCCAATCATTTCAAGATGAGCAAGAGTGCATGTCCTTTATCCAAGAAAGAGATCGGGGAAATGTCATCAATACCATATTCTTCAGCTGTTGGAAGTTTGATGTATGCAATGGTATGCACAAGGCCAGATATTGCTCATGCAGTGGGAAAGGTGAGTCGTTTTCTCTCCAACCCTGGGAAGCAGCATTGGGAGGCAGTAAAGTGGATTCTCAGGTATCTAAAGGGTACTGCTAAATTATGTCTTTGTTACGGGGGAGTTGATCCAATATTGGAGGGCAATACGGATGCAGATATGGCCGGAGATATTGATAGTAGCAAATCTACTTCAGGATATATCTACACTTTTGAGGGGAGAGCTATCTCATGGCAGTCACGACTGCAGAAGTGTGTTGCTTTATCCACTACAGAAGCAGAGTATATTGCTGTCGCTGAAGCTGGGAAAGAAATGTTGTGGCTAAAGCGATATCTTCAAGAACTTGGAATCAAGCAGAAAGAGTACAAGGTACATTGTGACAGTCAAAGTGCTCTCGACTTAAGCAAGAACTCCATGTACCATTCCGTACAAAGCATATTGATATTCGATATCATTGGATACGTGAAGTTATGGATCGACAACTGTTGTGACTAGTTAAGATTCATACGAAGGAGAATCCAGCAGATATGTTGACAAAAGTGGTAACGCGAGAAAAGTTAGAGCTATGCAGAGACATAGCTGGAATGCTTGTTTTGAATATGGCTGGAGGGGGAGAATTGAAGAACTCAAATTGAAAATCTCCAGCCACCATCTAGAAGGTCCATGGTAGGTGCAGCTATTGTTGATTCTCCAATGGCTGCCATCGTCCATTCACACCAATTAACATGTGCATAATATCCTCTATAAATAGAGGCTTCAGCTCGTTGTTTAAATCATCTCATTCCCAGTTGAGGAATCCTAATCCCAAGTAGAGGAGAGCCTTGAGAGTGCTGTGAGATCTGAGAGTTTTTATTTCTTTCTGTAAATTAAATCTATGAATTGAATAGATTGATTTTTCTCTCAAATTAGTTTGATCTTTGATAGTTTAATTCCCAACACTATCTTGGGTGAAACTGGCAATCGAATTTGTGAGCTTCTTTCTGAATGTTTGTGAAAGAATTCCGTCGTCTTGCCATCAATTCATATGCAGCATTTCGATTATCAGCACTGTAGCGTCTATTTAAAGTTGCGGTTTTTTGGTGACACTTGAAGAAAGATATTGAGTGCAAATATTTGTATAGTGGTATGAGATCAATTCAAACGGACAAGAAATTTTCTGCAAAAGCTGGTTGCCGAAGCCTGGCGTACGAATCAAAGGGGCCTTGTGTTTCTGTCATGGATATGGTGATACCTGCACTTTTTCTTTGAAGGTTTGTCATTCTTAATCTAACGTAATGTGTTTCTGTTCCTCTATACATACGATTGGTGCCCGAATTACTTAACTTTAAGCAAACTGCACTGTTTTTTTTTTTTTGGTATCTTATATTCTGAGTTTCAGGCATTGCCAAATACATCGCTTCGTCGGGTTATGGAGTTTATGCAATTGACCATCCGGGCTTTGGTCTATCCGAAGGATTGCATGGCTACGTTCCATCTTTTGATGGGATAGTCGACAATGTCAACGAACAATTCAAGATAATGAAAGGCGAGTGCCTTCCATTTTGAATCATTCACAATTGACACATTATTTATCCAGAATAATTTCAATATAACCAATCTTCTCATTTACGATCAACATCTTGTGAAGTTATTCTTGAACGAATCTATTTCTATGTAAAAATAGAACGTCTTGTGAACATCTTTGTTAACAAGGCCTTTTTCGAATAAGCCAATTCATTTGGGATGGCCTTCCTTGATTCACTGCCAAATTCAGGTAAAAATTCACGTGTATACAGCGACAGAACTAGGACTTTGAGTTGGGAAATGATAATCATAATTTCTATGTGTAGACTGTATCCATTTTTGGATGTTTATTTGAGAGTTCTTACTTTGATTCTTCATTAGGGCGGACTTGTATGCTTATTCCTATGAGACAAGTCACACCATTGTAATTGTGATACACAGGAAGGCCAGAGATTCGAGGACTCCCCCGATTCATATTCGGTCAGTCCATGGGCGGAGCGGCTGCGATCAAAGCACTTCTCAAGTCACCAAAAGAACGGGATGGCATAATGCTTGTAGCTCCAATGTGTAAAGTAATTCATCATATCCTCTTTTTTCTACTTTGTAAAGAACTTTTGCATTATAAAGTCTTGGATATAAGTCGGACACAAAGCCAAACTTTGCTCGTTATTATATGAAATCCGATGCCAGTTTTTCTAGTCAGATTTCGAAGGAAATGTCACCCCCTCTTCAGCTACAGAAAATCCTAATATTGATGTCCGAGTTTATGCCGAAAGCAAAGCTCGTTCCCAAGAAAGATTTAGCGGAGCTGGCATTCAGAGAACTCGAGAAATTACAAATGGTATATTTCAAACTGTTAGTTTAGTTTGAGAAATTTCATAGTAACACATTGCATTTCAAACTGTAACATGTTCCGAGTTCATTTATTTTTAGGTTCCATACAATGTAATCAGCTACTCTGGTCAAACACGACTCAGGACTGTTGTGGAGCTACTAAACGCTACAAAATATATCGAGTCTCAGGTGAAGAAGGTCAGTACTGTATCATTTCTCCAAGTTGCATCTAGTATGTTCCGCTGTTTTCTTTAAAAAAATGGGTGTTTTTTTGGGGAATGTCTGAGGTTGAATCTCCTATGCTCATTCTTCATGGAGCTGCTGACAAAGTGACTATCGTACCGAAATTTTCGGTATCGATATCGGTACAAAATTATTATTTTTTCATTATTTCGGTATATACCGAAATACCGAAAATAATTTTTTTTATTATTATTTTTTTAAAATTTAAGTTCGATATACCGAAAAAAGTTCGGTATACCGAAAATTTTTTAGGTATACCGGAAAAATGTCGGTATACCGACAAAATTTCGGTGTCGATACGGTATCCGGTATGAACTTTTTCATATCGAAAGTTCGGTATACCGAATATGCGGTATACCGAATTTTCGGTATCGGTATCGGTATGAAAAAATTCCATACCGATATTTACGGTACGGTATACGGTATCGTAGTTTGGTACGGTATACCGTACCGTCTCACCCCTAAGTAGGATTAACTCGTCTCACAGATAAAGATTCGTGAGACCGTGTCATAAGAGACCTAGTGAATCCCAAAAAAAATCGATTTTGTGAGTATCTAATTTTTTTTAAATTATAATTAAATTGAAAGGAAGTGGATTTGAAATCCTTTTGTGCACATTTCAAATCTAATGTTTATATTCATCCAACTTGTTTGGACACTCTTAAAGGTTTAATATTGATTCTGTAAGCAAATAAGTTACTCGAAATCAGGAGCATCAAAATTTAGATAACAAGTCAATCTAAGTGTCTTAGATGCTCTCTCCATATCTACAATAATGGGGTTTGGGGTTGTCCCATGCGTCACGACAAATAACGTTTTATACGTCGGAGAAAATCGAAAGAAAACCTCTGACAATCAAATCAATCACCATAAGTATTCAGAAAACTAGAAACCTTTAAAACATAACTTGAGAATATTTCAAATGGATCATGAGCTTAAACATATGGCCATTTTTGGGCCAACATCATTCAGTAATTCTCTGGGCCTTTTATGTCCTTAATTACACTATTCATAATTAATTCTATTGTAATTTGAATTAATTATCCTTAAAATGAGTATTTTGGTTTGAGATTTTTATTTTTTCTGACAACCATACTCTTTTGGCAAAAATTTGCGTAAGACAGTCTCACGGATCGTATTCGTGAGATGGATCTCTTATTTGGGTCATCCATGAAAAAATATTACTTTTTATGCTAAGAGTATTACTTTTTATTGTGAATATCGGTAGAGTTGACTCATCTCACAGATAAAGATTCGTGAGACCGTCTCACAAGAGACATACTCAACTTTTTTTTGCTATTAAAAAAATGCAAGAAAAAGTGCTTCTGATAACCAACTCTAGATAAATTTTGTATTATTATTAATTTTGAAGATTATTCGTGTGCGTCTTTTTAATTGGGTATGCTATTTTAAAAAACTTGTATTTCAAATACTAAATTTAGTTTTTTTTAAAAAAAAATTATTATGATAGTTATTGTGTTAAAAACGAAAGAAGTCAAAATAAAAAGGGTTTTAAACTTAATATTCCGAATAACGGGAGAGAAGTTGAAAAGTAACAGCGCTGATGGAATAGTTGCAACAAATTCTTTTTCTAGGTGAGGAATCGATGTGGATTGGCTGTTCGCAAAATTCATCCCCTTCCCTCAAGCAAAATATATACATAGTCAACAATTATCCGTCAACAATCCATTAGTCAATTTGCAAAGAAATCCGATGTCTATGCTGAATCAACTTTTCAACAGGGGACTTCAGGGAGCAAGATGGTCAGTGATTAACAATTTTTGTGATTATCATTTGGTGGTTTTCTCTATGCTAATATTTCTGATTGTTAAAAAAAACTGGTAATTTAAGATTGAAATAGTTGGTACCTTGTTCAGAAAGAAGGGGTAAATAATACACTGATCTTCATCGGGTTCTTGGGTATTTTCTTTCTTTTTTAGTCGATTTTTTCTGGGTTTTTATTTTTCGTAATTGCCCATTGTTTTTAGTCATAATATGGTTAAAAATAGCAGCTTTCTGATTATACTATGACGTTTCTTCAATTCCACGATCTCAACAGGAAGTTTTTTTTTTTTTTTTTTTTTTTTTTTTGCTTTTGTGCCGGATATTTGTGTTTAAGAAAGAGGGTAGACTTTACTGTTATTCATGGGTTCAGAAAAGGTTTTTAGGTACTAAGATTTTGCAAGCATTTTTACTAATGGTGGGCTAAGATTTGTATTCAACGCAGAAACTCGTCACCGAGGAATCAATCACTTATAGATCTAAAGGTGGATACTTTGAAATTATGAGCCTCATTGCACAATCTGAGCAATCTATGTTGAAGTGATCATGCTGCGTCTTTGTGCGTGCAGAAATTGGAAACTTGTGCTGTATTATTTTAAAAGATCACGACCTTTCACGTTCTATATAGATTTTTATTGAATTGATGTTAATCGGTGGCTTTGTAGTAAAACATGCTTGACCTTGGCCATCTCACGCATCAAGTTGTTGCAAAACAAGCGAGAGGCACAGCTGAAGGCCATGAAAAAGGAGATTGCCCAATTTTTAGTGGCTGGCCAGGAATCAATTGCTCGAATCAGGGTACTGCGTTAATCTTGATTCAAGTTGACTATCTTTATATGTTGAAATTGTAGTTTCTGTTGTTTTAATTTTGTATCATTGACTTTCGTTTAGGTGGAGCACATCATACGCGAACAGAACACGTGGGAATCATACGAGATAATAGAGTTGTTCTGTGAATTTGTACTTGCTAGGGTACCTATTCTTGAAAGCCAGAGGTAAAACCCTTTTGTCACCACACTTTGATTTCATATCACATCCATTTTTTTTATCGAATGCTGAATCTTTTAGAATTTAAGAGCAAATCCTCTTGGATGCTGATTTTTTTAGAATTTATGAAATTTACTCTCTAGTTGGTATTTTTCTTGACTTGAATACAACTTTGTGCTAGATGCATCTTATCTAACTAATAACTTCTGGATGGATAATTCTTACAGAATGATCTTTGCTTGCTTTGCTTCCATATATCTGGTTAAATTTAGATATTTGAGTCGGACAAGCAAAACAGATGATGCCTTTAGACTTTAGAGTCTTTTTATTTATAATTTCAGATGGAGTTAAAAATGGACATTAATCTGTCCGGCCCGGGGTACTTAGAAATCGATTTAATCTGTATCATACATGGAATGGCTGGCAAGCTGGCATTTCTACAAGCCCACAACTGTGCTTTATTTCTTCACATTTGTATTTTTGCTAATTATATAGTGTACTCTATTTGATAGCAGTTGTCTATATGTTTAGAGTGAAAGAAACTGAAAAAGGATTTTATCGTTATGTTTATGAATTGTGAAAAGTTCGAAGAGTTGAGAGATTTTCTAAGTTCATTGTAAAAAATAGAGGTTAAATGATTAAATGGTTCTTTATATAACATTTACATCTTCGAGATTCCATAAATGGAGCTCTTATGAGGTACCGACTCTACTGGTATGGTGTCATTACTGTGAGCTTTTATTCATTATTTGTGATATAAAGTCTGTGCCGAATCTTTAGATTCACAATGGATGGGAGTGAGACAACAATGGCTTGGGTGAAATTATTTAAAAGAAATATTAAGCAATATTATTGGAAGGAACGGACAAACGTTTCTATGGACATACTTCAGTTTGTAAATAACCATTTATTCTGCATTAGTTAGTAACTCTTAGAATCTGAATCACGTTTTTGCTTAGTGCGTTCTTAAGTTTTCCAGAACCAGGACCCATACGCATCCCTAGGTAAAATAAAGGACAATTAGAATCTTCCTTCGTGTTTTGTTTAGTAATATCTTAAAATTATCTTTTTCGAACATCATAAGTAAGATCACAATATGCATTTGTGTTCAAATTTGTCTATGTATTTATGAACTTGAGCACATCGCATCGATACATTAATAATTTTCTGTAAATGATAAAAATCAAGCTCAATTACCAGAATGGAGGTGACATTTTTATATCAGTTGCCTCTGATTCTTGTTGATCCAAAGAAATTTTCCCTTGTCTCTATTTGTTTGTTACTCTGCTACTTGAAACAGGGACTGCCCAATTGAACTTCGGGAAGCAGTGGCAAGCATAATCTTTGCAGCTCCCAAATGTTCAGATTTGCCAGATCTATTGCATGTTCGTAATTTGTTTGCTGCAAAGTATGGAAAAGAATTCATAGCTGCTGCAACAGAGCTTCGCCCCGATACCAGCGTCAATCGTACAGTTAGTTTATTTCATCCTTTGTTATCAAGAAAAGCATTCACACTCAGGCATCTGATATGACTCAAAATTAAACTATATCCTGGAAATCAAACTGCTCTCTACCATTGAATTGTTTTACATGGATTCTGAATGCTGTGTATCCCCCTGTCTTTCAGATTATTGAAAAACTCACTGTGAGTGCTCCGCCACCACAAGTAAAACTCAGAGTTCTAAAGGAAATTGCGATAGAGCATAATGTTGATTGGGACTGGACTAATACTGAAGATGAATTCAGAAAGAAACACGAAGATCTTCTGGTATTTCTCTTGTTTCAAGATGTTAATCTATCCTTTTTCATTTCCATATCTTGTCCGAACCATTCTCTCGGTGTTGACAATGCATCGTGTACATTTTAGAACGGGCCGAAGCAAATATCTGTTCAAATTCCGAGGCCAGAAATTCAAGAAAGTTCGTCTAGCACAAAGCAATCTGTTAATTATCTAGATGGTAAAAATGGTGAAAAGCGACATTTGCAATCTCCAGTTTCTCGTAACAGCACCCCTTGTGCCGGTATATCCGAATCTTCAAGTGATCAGAGTTTAGAACCAAGTTCACATTCATCTGATGTGCTGCAACAGGCTTTCTCTGCTATTGCTGCTGCTGAACGTGCATCAGCTTCTGCTCGTGCTGCTGCCGAATTAGTAAATGCAAAATTTAGATCATTGAAACTAGTGGAACGAAAATCTTGAAGGGTTTTGGCTCAGAAAGTATGATGGTATGGAGTTCTGAACTGATGCTGCAGTAATGGGATGAAACCGAAAATCGGAAGATTAATTTGTACATGTATGGGAAAAATTGTTCTTGTTCACACTAATTATCTCTAATGTAGTTGGCGGTGTCGGGCATATTTAAAGTCTTTATAAAAGAGTTATGGAACCTTTTGTCAATGAAATATGAGTTTCACTGTGTTAAGTGCTAGATTCCATTCATATCTTCAAGACTTGAGATATATTTTCTTAACGGCTTTGTTCGGATAAAATGCGGACGATCGTGGAAGGACATCGTGTTTTGAAAGAATGATGATTATTTGAACCGTTCATAAGATTAGACAAGGAACTTGGGGAAGTAATTGGAGTTTATATATTTCACAAGGCAAGTAGGTGTGAAAATAATTAAGATTAGACATGGGACAAGGCACTCGTGAAGTTATCCCATGTATTTCGAAAATAAAAATAAAAATGAAAATACATAAAAAGTAAATAAATGGATGGATAAGTCATAAGATGGAGCTTACATCGAGGCTAACAGTCACCAAAATATGGTGCATACTGCGTATCCTTTGTCAAAATTTTTAATGAATAAAATATATATTTGCTATATAACATTTTATAGCCAAAATCATCTAATATGATAAATCCTCAAAAGAGAAAAATCCAAGAACAACTCATGCACCATCTAAATAGTCGAGCCTTTCGACGACTTATAATTTGTGACTCATAAATTGTATGACACAAAATCTTTAGTTTGGGACGAGATCTCAAGTTTAAAATTCAATTGCAATAAATCCATACTCTAGTAAAAAAAAATAGTAATGGAACCCAAAACAAAGACCCTCTCATTGACAACTCCAACTAAAACATGTTTGAGGACATCCGGACCCGAGATGGAAATAATACAGAATTTTTTAGTATATTAGGATTACCATACTGAATTTATCGAAATTTTCGATACAATAACGATATGAAATTTAAAAAATATCGGTACATATCGAAATTCTGATATAAAACGGTATATACTAATACTGATATCATACAGAAATCTCGATATACCGTAACATTTTTGTATAAGCGGTATAATAATTATATATATATATATATATATATTATATATATGGTATCTGTGATAAATATTTTTATTATTGTAGTAATAATAAAATTGGATTAAAACGTGCTAGAATTTAGACATATCACATATTTAAAAAACATGGGAAAAGGGTGAAAATAACTATGTTTTTTTTTTTAATCAACACCTCTCCACGGGACGGGACCAACCAGAGTATTAAAAAAAAAAAAAGAAAAAAAAAATCATGCATGACTCAAAAATTAAGAACATTCACCCAGTAATTCAGGCCAGCCATGGTAGAGAATATTTATCTTTTTAAAAAAAAAATTATCGAATAACAGATTTTGATTTTATTTTAATACTTCATTAAATGGTTTTAAAAGAAATTAAATGACACTATATCAGAATTCAGAATGTAATAAAACATCGAAAAGACAGGAGAGCCAGTTTCCCCCCCCCCAAAAACAACAGCAAAAAAAAAAGGTAAACGATATATAAAGGGTATTAGTGAAGACGTAGCTTGAGTACAAAGCGAGTTCAGAATGATTGGTGATGGGACAACCGCAATGCAGGGAACACATTGGGAACACAACAAGACTCCTGCCGGCTCTCTCATGCATACGACAATCCAAATTATTCTTCTTTCTCCGAGAAGGTATCGTTTGGTTTGTCAATTTTTCTTGGAATGCTCAACTTAATCTAATTGCCAGTTCATTATATATATATATATATATATATATATATATATAAACAAGAAAATTTTTTGTTGGAATATTCAACTTAATTCAATCGTTGGCTCATTAATTGAATTTGATTTTTTTTAAAAAAGTTTATATTTGGAAACCAAGGTCAATTTTTACGGGGTTCTATGCCTTAACATAATCAGATATATGCGTTAAAATATATTTGATTCACATAATTATTCTTTCTCATCTTTTTTTAAGTAGATGCCAAAGGTTAATTTTGGATTAAAAATTCCTATGTCAAAATAAAAGATGAGAGTCAATTAAAAAAAATAAAGTAAAAGATGAGAATGAATGTAATTTCGATATCAGCTAACTATTTTACTATCTAATTAAGTTGAGAACACTTTATTAATTAACTTCTATTTGATTTAGTGAAGTCTTATTCAAAACTACAATTATATAATCATTACATAATTTTTTCTATGAACTTTTTATTTTTTCTAAAATTCTTTTTAAATATCCATTCAATACTATATTTATCCGTATTTGGAAAAAGGTCAATTTTATTCATGATGTATTGGGGTGTGATTTTTGATATTTTTAGTCTTATATGTCTCTTTGAATAAAAAAAATAGTCATTTAATATGATCTTTTGATCAATTTTAGTCATTTCATTATAAAATAATGTAATTAAAAGATCAATATTATTGTTAATTTTGTTTATAAGTACGTAGTTAAAAAAAATTCTCGAGATATGCATGTATGTTTGAAATCATAATTTTTAAATTTTAACAATTATATTAGTCATTTAGTTACATGATTTTGACGAAAAAAACTAAAATTGATTTAAATAATACATAGTTACAAAGACTATAATTGATTCATCGAAACATACATGACTAAAAAGGGAAATTTTATTTTTATGGTCCAGTAACTTAATATTTTTTTTGTTTTGGTATAATAACTCTCGAATTTTTGGTCTTTGTACAATAAAAGTTCATCTACCACTAGAATGTTCAATTTTTGTAAAAACACTGATTAAGTGATGGTTAAAACACATTTTAGTTTCACAATTGTTGATCTTTACTGGTGATTCACAAAACTTGTAAAAAATTTGATGTGTTTGACTTTTTATATGTTAAGTTGATTCCAAATAAATTGACTTCCCTTCAAAATCAAGAAATTCATAAATTTTTGGCTATGTCACTTTTAGCCACCGTCGAATTAGTGTTTCGGGACGAAATTCGAAATTTCCATTGGAAAAAGGACCAAAATGGCTGAAATAAATTGACATATTTCTTCTATATTTTTAATCTTATTGTTATTTATATTTTCAAAATTTTAAATAATAATCACTTTTAATAAAAAAAAGTTATGGAAAAATTCATTAAATTAAAAATAATTAAAATTATCTATCATATTTAGATAAATATTTCAATTATATAAGTATAACTAAATCGAAATCATTTTATATATGGGTTGATGCGAAACTATTCACAGTGTATTTTTTGATTCCCTGCTTTTTGCTTCCGATGAAAGTCAGTTTGAACTACATATCATTTCATTACTAAGCCATATAGAGAAGTTCCAAAGTGAACTTTTTCTTTAGGCCCATTCGTAATAAAACCAAAAAAAAAAAAAAAAAAACACGAGCCAAACCTTGAGCTATTCAAATGACCCCAGAGAAATTGGCTTTCTTTTCGGTGAGCTGTGATAATAATATATAGAGAAAATCAAGAACTTGTCTTTTTTTGGAATCGGTCTACTAATTTTTCGATTTTCGGTATTGGTTCAATAACTTGTGAATTTTTGTTATACTGGTCCACTTACCACCAAAATGTTCAATTTCTGTCCGAAAATGCTAATTAGGCGATGACTAAAGCTGACGTGACAGAAATTGAAATTCCTATGGTAAATGGACGAAAATAGCCGATATTCAGAAGTTATTAACACCAAAAATTGAAAGTTGGTGGACCAAAACAAAAGGGAAAAAAGTTAATGGAGAAAAAAAAAACATTTTCTCTAATATATATGAACAGAGTTAGGGATTGATAATTAAAAAGACTAATTAGATATAGTTGTTAATGTGAGATTGCATTGGGATTTTTAAATTGTTCATTTGAGATAATATGCATTTCAGTCGAATTTTGTCCATCCAATTGAATTAGAAATTTGAAGTATCTTGGAATTCAAATTCGCGACCTAAGCTCGAAATCTACCACAACTACTATTGAAATTGTTCTCGCTTTAGGTCATGACTCATATGAATAGTCAAAATTCGGTTTTAATTCAATAAGTTGATATTTTGTTTCACTTCTGGTCCTTTTTCAATAGAGCACTAACATGGTTCGGACAGGATCAGCAACATATGACTAAAATAATTAAACATGGAAAAAAAACAAACTCAATGGACTAAATTTGACGACTTACAGAATCAAGAAACTAAAACAGACCAATTTACTATATACATTTCGTACTATTTCCTGATGTTATGTTATTTACGCGCCGTCATGAGAACATTTTGAAAGGTGATTCCCAGATAAACCAAAGGTTTCTAGGGAGATGAACTAATTATATGAGATGTTTAAGTCATTGTATAAACAATTACTGAAAGTACTAGGATGAATAGAAACACTCAATAAATGGGACATGAGTACAATAACCCCACGAAATTACCTAGGCCCCTACACAGGCAGCATGCTTTGTCGGAATGACAACAATTTTGAGCTCATAAGGTTATTTTCACAAACATAATTATAAAGTTGCACATATAGCCCAAGTGAGAGATTGTTGGATCAATTTATTTATATGAGCTTATATGTGAATAATTATGTATTGTGGGTTGTCTATTAAGTTAAGCCCAAAATAAAGTGATCAATTAATGTTTCGGGTTATTGGGCTTTAATGTATCTAATGGGCTGTGGGCCTTTAATGTGTAGAGACATTAGTGTAATTTCTGTTTTTATGATGGGCTAAAACAGAAATATCAGAAGATATTGATAAACATTATCTATAAATATGGGTCATGGTCCCCAGATCTCGCGTTATTACTTTCACTTATTCTCTCCCCCATTAAGAAAATAGTTCTGAAGAGAAACTAAAGGATTCTCTCAAGAAAAGAGCGCGTAGATCTGGAAGATCAAGGCACGTTTTAAAGAATTCAGGATTATGGCTTCAGGTACGCTTCCGCTTAAGATTTCAGTCAAATTCTTGATGATTTATCATGATGGATTCTGCGGTTTATGGGTTTTCCCCAACATGCTCTTCCTAACATGAATTTGATCATGACTGCACTGTCATATGTATATGATAAAGCCTTTGTCTTCACTGCCCTTAGTGTATATAATCCCATTTCTGTCCTCCAAAATTAAGTGGCAAGGGTTAATTTGATGCCATATTTATAAGATGCCTATTTGGAAGCCATTCCTAGCTTGGAGGTAACTGTTACCAATTCTAGCTTCTTATGAAAAGTCGGAGATGGGATAAGAAGAACGGACGTCTTGTAAATGTTGACTTTTAGTTAAAACTATTTTTTTTCCACTTTATTGAAAATATATATGTATTTGTGAATATATGCATGCACGTGTGTTTATACTATTTCAACATTATATAATTGAAAGCATGATAATTCCATCTATCAACTAAGTTTTGCACCAGTCATTCATCACGACAATCCTATTGCCTCCATAACTAAAATTTCGACGACCATCGATCCCGAAAAAGCCTTGTCTGCGCCATAACAATCACAAAGATCATAGTGCATCATATTCACGGGATCCGATGTTTTACGTTGTGCCGTAATCAATAGATGTACTTTATAAATGTTTATACAACTCAAATATTTTTGGATTATATGATAATTTAAATTTTATGTTTTGATTAACATGATGCAGCCACAAATGACTTTGTAAGTAGATGTCAATATTTGAACAGTGTCAAGTCACCAACTCTCAATGATATATTTTTTTTTAACGAAATTACTTCGTTAAAAAGATGTGTAAAAAAACAAATACAGAGAAACAATCAACCAAACGTTGATTGCCCTAAACTAAACTACAACATTACACACTACTAAATGAAAACATCAATCGAATTTGGAGTACAACGTAAAACAAAGATCTCAATGATATTACATACATTTGGGGCGCAACATGATCCTCCAGGCCAAGTTTTCTCCTGATGAAGAAGTGGTAACTAAGTTTTGCAAGATTTTGTGTGTATGGACATATATTTTGGTATCATGAGTCTACTATGTAGCTAGCTCCAGGGCAATAAAACTAGCCTACTGTACGCCGAGCCAAGAGATTAAGGCAACGTCCCTCTCACTCTTCTCTCTCAATCCCAAACCAAATGACACTACACTGCACTATAATACCATGCATCTGCACACCAAGCCTCTCTTTTACTCTGTCCTTTTTAAAGTCACGAGACCCTCTGCCTCTTTATTTCATGTTCATTCAATTTTCTAGAGAGATATGTATCAGAGAGAGAGAGAGAGAGAGGTATTAAAATGAAATTGTTCCCAGTGTATTTGGCAGAAAGAAACTGAGAGAGAACTTTCAAACCCTTCTTTTTCTTCACCCATCACTCAACTCTAGCCCTCTAAATTTCAGTCCCAAACTGAAAGTCTTGTAATTTACCAAGCTTAAGTTGAATCCCGTCTGCAAGAAAGTCCAGAATTATTGATCACTCCGAATAAATTTTGATCTTTTGGCATCTGTCTTTCTCTGGGACGTTCCATTATGTAGGCCTCACCCCACCAAAACCTTAATTAGCTAAACTCCTCCCCGAACAACTGCATCTTATCTTCTCTTCTAAATGTTTTCTAGCTTGCTTTTGATTTGAATTTTTACTGGTCCCTAGCTAACCTTCTGTCTTTCTGTTTTTTGTTTTTCCAGGAGATCAGAGGGAAATCCATTAGATCTTAATAACTTACCGGAAGATTACGGCAAACAGACCTCTGAAGATAGCTCTTCATCTGCTGGTACATGGCTTTGTCTTCTAGTATTGTTTTATTGGATGCGGGTTCTTGAATTCTATGAAAAAGAGAAAATAAAGAAAAAACAACCACCACCATTTTTTATCTCGATCCCAACATGAAATCAATAACTTTTGCTAGATCAATAAGATTTTCTTGTTTGTTTTCATGCAAAAAGATAACCCATTTTTTCTTGGCAATGGGAGTGTGAGATCGAAACCCTATAAAGTTAAAAAAACATTGACAAGACAAGAAGTAAAAAAGAAAATAATTATGGTTAATGAATTAGATGAAATTAGGGTTGAAGTATAGGCATAAGATGGGTCTCATCAAAGTTGCTTTAAATGGCATAGTTGCAGGAGGAGGCTACAGGAAAAAGAAAAACGGCGCTAAGGAAGCAAAAGATGAGTGTGGGAAGGTGTATGAATGCAGGTTTTGTTCCCTTAAGTTCTGCAAATCTCAAGCTCTTGGGGGACACATGAACCGCCACCGCCAAGGCAAACTCTTCTTTTTCATTTTCATCATATTATTTTATTTAATTATATATGCATACAACTGCATGTTTTCTTTGCAAACATGAATTTTAGCAAAGTTCGTTATACTGTGAAATTATGCTCCCACGTTTTCTTCTTCTTTTTTTTTCTTTTTGTATTGGGCAATGGTATTATATTCCTAGTTTATTGAAGCACTGTCTTTGTCAATCTTTTCTTCTCACATTATTGAATGAATAAATAAATATTTATGTACTGGAATGATACGCAAGTCCAACTCGAAAATTTCGTCAATCAGTCATGTACTCTTTGGGTAATTTATTACATGAAATTGGAAAAGTTTCTTTCAAGTGATCCCTAGCTACCATTATCGTAATGACTCTTGGTTGAGATTTTTATTAATAAACCCTTTTTTTACTGCATTGGAGAGGGGATATTATAGCTAGCTGCAGGGATTGAACCCGAATCTTGATTAAAAATGATCGTTTATTAATAATGATCAATTTTTGCTTATGGTTTATTATTTTTCCAGAAAGGGAGACAGAAACATTGAACAAGGCTCGTCAACTGGTTTTCAGTAATGATTTAGCCCCAACTACCCATCACTTAGGCTATGTTTCAAGGTATATATATTTTTAATGTCCAACCAGCTATGTCGCTGAATTATAATTTAGGTACTTGAAATAAAATAACGTTCTTTCATTGCATTTATATTTTTGTTGGTAATTTTATATATATAGCAATGGGCAAGCAATGCAACATGGAGGATACCATCATCAACCAACCAACATGTCCGATTCATCCTTGCCTTTCAGATCCATATACCCTACAAGATTGTTTCCCGCATCCTCACCACTCATACCACCGCCACCACCTATGTACACTTCTCCTCAGCGTCTGCTGCCGTTCCCTTCCAGGCCACCGATAAACGAGTACTATGTAGGGCATGTGCTCTCGAATTCGACATTCGGAGCAGCCCAAAATGAAGGCAACTACACCTGCATCGGAGCACCGGTGGGGCATGGCGGAGGTGTTAGAGACATGACACTGCAGAATCAAGAAGAGAGATTGAACTGGGGCCGGAGATAAGAAAGGGACAAGATTGGAGCAATTGGAAGATTTGACGATCAATCAGTTTCAAGAAGGATTCTACGTATATTTGTTTCTTAATGTTTTGTTTGTGTTGTTTCTTTGGTGAGTGAGAGTGGGAAGTGTTTTAATGTTGGTGTTGACGAGGCACACTCACTGAAAGAGAAATATATGATCCAAGCAAACTTACAAATTCAATGCGGATGTAAAAAGAGACAAGTTTTGTTTTTTCCGAAATGTGGATGATGCCATTCACATTGGAATCATTCAATGCTAATAGATGGAGCCATTTCCTTCTTTTATCGTTACTGTCATTTATATTTCTTATTTTATATATATATGTTCACGGGGGCTATTAGTATGGATACTTTGGCAAAAACTTGTGTGAGATGGTCTCACAGGTCGTATTTTGTGAGACGGATCTCTTATTTGTGTTATTCATGAAAAAATATTACTTTTTGATGCTAAGAGTATTACTTTTTATTGTGAATATCGGTACGATTGACCCGTTTCACATATAAAGATTCGTGAGACCGTCTCACAAGAGACCTACTCTAAACTAATTTGTCAAAGTTATATTTTTTTTAAACACATAAAAATAAATTATTTGTGTACATTAAAAAAAAGATCAGTTAATCCTTGCAACTAAAATAATCAAGAAGTGTAGCATAAAAGTAATCATCGAAATTTTAGTGAATTAATATCAGATAAGTAATTTTATCAAGAAATAAATTGTTTTGAAAATATTAAGTATATTTTGATAGATGTTATTATAAAATGCATATATGTTTAAATTCATTCATTTATTTTAATATAATTATTTTATTTATCATATAGAAAAGTGATAAACCTTTTACTGTTTATGTAAATATCAGATAAACATATGATTCATAACTTTCTTGCTAAAACTTAGTTGCTTAAAACAATTCAATCCAGAGTTATTTGGAAACAACTGCGAAATCCTTAATTATATTGATGTGGTTTGGAGTTTGGGTGTGAAAAAACAATATAATGAATTTTTTGATAAACAAAAATATTACTTAGAATTTTCTAATATAAAAGTAATTTCAAAGAACTAAGTCGTATCATTCAAAATATGTGGAACTTTTAATGTATTACATAATATTTTGTACTAAAACTTGACTCACATTTTATCAGCTAGCTATTAAGGTTTTTGAACACCATCACTAATTGCTGACCCATAGCAAAAGATACTTCATATATCGTTATTGCCTGATGAAAATGATTAATATAAATTATTTGCATACAGTACTAATTATAAGCTTTTCTAGAGAGATTTGCAAGAATGGGTTTGGTGAATTTTCTTTTAAAAAAAACTAGATCTGCTAGTGTTCTTTAAAAAAATTGACTAGTTTGTTCTCGGAAGTGACTTACTTTTTTCCTTGCTTGCCTTGATCCCTCGGGATGGAATATCTACAATTTTCCTCGGTTCAATACACGACGTCCTTTTGTTAATTAACACTTCGTCTTGTATAGTATTTAGTTAGCTCCCATTCCTCTTGATGGCAATTGACTATGATATTCTGTGTGTGGGGGCAAAAGTTACTAGCTGGGAAAGATTAATTAGCCAAAAGTATCAAACTCTAGCTAGGGTTTCGATAGTCGTAATGTAATGTTTTACTCTTTAAAACAAAATAAAAACGAAAAATTAGAGTCAGAGACAACAAATCACACAGCCTAGCTAGCTACTTAAGAATATTTGCAGAGTTAAGCAAATTTCGGCCAAAAGCTGCAGCAGTTGAATTTCGAGCTGCCTACGAGTGCAAAAACAGGCTCCATGTAAATGAACAAATATATGCTCTCTAACTGGCAGGTCAACTCTATGCGCGACAAGGCCTAATTCCCTAGTGCTTATACATATATATACAGATATATATACATATATATTATAAATATATTAGTCTGAAATCTGAATAGCCTCTGTTATGTAGGTCAAGCTGGATTGTGCGATTATCCAAGATCTGGCCTTTTGTCCATGTTTCAGTGCCCCAATGATAACAACATAGCAAAATTCATGCTGAAATTTTAATACATAAGAATTAGATATTCTTGATAAAATTATATTTACTGACAGTAAAATTTCGTATATCCTAGCAAGAAAGAAATTCGTTGGTCACCACCTTTGTATTTATTAAGAGTTAAGACTACAAGTATTAATTTTACTTTTACTTAATCAACAAGAAAGTAACCATTTAAATAAAAAATTTATTTTCAAAATTTTTTTAAAATCAGACGAAAAACCTTTTGCAAATGGCGCTTAAATGTGCATGATTTTTAAAACATAGCTAAAGTTGTAAATGACCTTTAATTTGATATCAAGGGGTTTATGTATTTTTTTTTAAAAATATCACACTAATGATAAATGCAAGTTATAAACTATATTTTCTTCAATTTATAATATAGTGATATTGTATTTGATGGGTATGATAAGACATATGAAATAATAACTTATGTTTTGATTGTTAAAGTGATATGATGGATAAACACTAGCCATTGATTCATTAATAAAACAATATTTGGTATATACGATTTTATTTGGGATAATTCATGTGAGTAAATGATAATTTAACATATTTTCTCAAAAGTTTAAGATTATTCTTTTCTGCATTTCGTTTCTTCAACGTAACTTCCTAGCTTTTTCTTGGTATTTTTTGTTGTTATATATATTTACATTTTAGGCAAAAACTTGTGTGAGACGGTCTCACCGGTCGTATTTTGCGAGACGGAATATCTTATTTGGGTCATCAATGAAAAAATATTACTTTTTATGCTAAAAGTATTACTTGTTATTGTGAATATCGATAGGGTTGACCCGTCTCTCAGATAAAGATTCGTGAGACCGTCTCACAAGAGACCTACTCGTACACTTAAATTGTGCTAAAATGACTCACTAATTCACCTCATAAAACCCAAATTCGATCCTGATCCTCTACCCAAAACTCCTCCATTTCTACCAACTCACAACTTCTTTACATCTATTCTTTATTATTTTCAGTCTCTCTTGTTTCAACATGAAAATCAAAAATCAATAAAGAAAGTCTTTAAAAGGCGAATTCGGGAGACTTTCTTACATTCCTCACTACCGACATTCACAACCCATCGATCATCCTATTTCATGATTATGATATCTGTCTAGTGTGATGTATGTAATATATGACATCGTTTTGAATTTAATTACATATTTAAGTTTATCAAAGTTAATATTTGTGTGATCATAAATGAATTAGATAAAATATAATCACAATTTACAGTGAATTCAAAGTCAATCCAAATAGCTCTGTAGCAACAATGTCACCATTAATAAGGTAAACCTCTTCAATTATTGATTAATGATGCCAAGCCAATTTAGTTGATTTATCCACTGACTTGGGATTATTATCTAATAATATTTATCCCAACCTTTTAGATAGTTTGAGTTATTGATGTAATTAGAGAAATACCGTGATATTAAATCCAATGGTCCAAAGTTAATTCGAACATGTGGGTTCAAAGAAAAAGTTGATTTCGTGAAATCAAATTAGAATCAAACCACGGGAGGTCCGGATATATCTAGTAGAATTCATCCAAAAATGAACAAGTTATAAAATAATTCATCCAAAAATCAAAATATACCCCCAAAAAGTGTATCCACAAGTCAGATCATGAAAATTTATCATAACTTAGATGATCAATTAGATACCCACAAAAAAATAGACGAATTTTCTCCATTCCTTTCTTACTTTGTTATTTATAGATTGATCGCAATATTGGTTTCTTGATTGATCGTCCAAACTGGAATGTAAAATATATAAAGTTAATATGCAAGAGTCTGAAAACAATTTGCAGCACAAAAACGATAGAGCAAGAAACACAAAAACAATTTTAAACAAAAACAAAAGCAATAAACAAAACACCTCAAGTCCAAAAACTAGTTCTTCGAAAAGGAGAAGAAAATGAAACAAACTTCAGATACTGATCACATGACACTTAGCAAGTATTAGTCATAACTCTGCTGCAAACATGAAGATAATACATAGTTCAAATCAAAGAGCCAATTAAGAAGAAAAATGACGCAAGAATTTTTACGTGGAAAATCTAAATTAAGGAAAAATCACGTGACCGAGGTTCACCAAAGGAAATCTCCACTATATCAATAATGGGTACAAATCATTCCTACAACAATAGGAGATTACCACAACTCGTCCTAGAACAACTTAGGGGGACTCCAAGAACTTCAAAAATAATTATTTTTGGATGACACATTCAATCTCACTTTCAAAGTGGAAGTCACACAACTATAATCACATAGAAAATTCTTTCTGATGCGTAAGATCGGACAATGCTGCAACTATAGAGCATATTAAAATTTGTCTAAATAATTAGGCTATAAAACAGTACTCAATTGCTTGTTTATTGTTTGTCTTGGGATGGATTGAATGAATGCACATGTATGACTATTTATAGGAAAAAATTTGAGATTGGTGAAATGTGAATAGTCAAGGTGTGAAACCATGAATGGTTTTCAAAGTTGGCTAGCATAACTTGCTTTGAAAAATTAGTTTGAGCACAAAGATAAGGTTTGAATGTCAACAGTTTTAATCGGTTATGGTTAATTGAAAACGTTAAAAAACATGAAGGAAAGTTTTAACCGGTTCACCTTTTTATTTCTGCATTTAGAAATTAATTTTTATTTTTATTTTTGTGCCTTATTACTTAAGCAAATAAATATTATGAAATAAAATGGATTCTTACTTCATTAGTGTTGTTTACTATATATCATTTAGGATTCGAAATCGTCGAATTAACCACTAATGAAGTCTGTCAATAAAATTGTACTAGTGCAAAAAGCTTTCAAATTAGCATGTAGTACGCACGATCAAATTTCGTAATGATTTTCTTAAACCATAATTTTCCTAAAGAAGGATTGTAATATTATTAGATTTCAACAACAATTATTAGCTTCAGCAACAGTACCAATTTTCCTTAAAAAGTGTTTGACTCTTTAGTAGGAAAACGACATTTTTAAGAAGTTCAGAAAATTTTAACTCTTGTGTAACTGTGTTCGTCGAGCACATTCAATTGCTGGCCGGGTACTTGATTAATCTCATTTCATTCAACCAACGTACAATTCATGTTGAACTGATATAATCATCAATTTAGCAAGCTTGCAATATGATATATAGTTCTATTTGTCTTGATCAAGTGTAAGAAAGCCCTTCGTTTCGTTGAAAAACCACATATATGTACATATATTCCCAATGGTATGTCAATAACCTTAGACAATATACATAGAGCTGATCGGTTCATTGAATCTCCATATGGACAGTCTAGTTATCATCGACCATCTCTTCGCAACCGCGGAACAGCACCGGAATGCAGTTTCAAGTTATTCATTTCTTGTTCATTCAAATATTGATAACATTTACACCTCTTAAACTCCATTTCCCCATTAAGACAATATAATCCCAATGTCAAGGGAAAAAAACAACAATATTCTACCAAAAAACCAGTCTCACTGTTACACTACTAGAACCACAGAGCACTGTGTGTTGTAGTCTCTCTCACACAAGCCGAAATCCCGAGATTTTCATTGGTGAAAGCAACAACACAATGTAAAAGGGTTTATATTATATATTTGAGTGGAGCATGCATTTATGCTGGCCAGTAAAACTACACGAAAAAGGTTGCAGTGTCCATTTAAACTTCGAAATCTGAAAGAGACGATATGGGCTGCAGCAAAAGTCGATCGTCCTATATCTTTTAGGGTCTGGTCTGCTTACTCGTGGAAATATCGGGATTTTGGAGATGTTTAAAGCTGCATGATGCGTACCTATTAATATGAATATTTTTATCGGAACTTTTGTTTGTAAGTAATAACAAACAATGATTCGAGTATGTTTGTAGATTGCTTTAATCTGTGTTCTGATAATTACAACTCGGTCACAAACAAAGGATGCTACCATATCTAATTTTGGCAGGGCGGATTCTGTTTTGAGTTGAAAACGACAAAATATATATATATATATATATATATATATATATATTAATCCATAATGTCTGTTTAAGATTAAACTAAAAGTAAAAATTCTTTATTGATAACTTACGACCGCTAAAAAAATAACAGTTAAATAAATATATATTATACTATTAAATAAATTTGAACAAGCAATATATAATAAATGATTTGTTACACTAAACTAAATTTATATATTTAATCATCTTAATTAAATTAATTAGTCAAGATCATCTTAATTAAACTAAATTTTCTTCCTGCGGCTTCAAGATTATTCACACACAGAAAATTTAGGTCTCAAAATCATATTGAACTGTAAATTATGTCGAGTTTATACTTAAAAAAGACAATTAGTTAACCAGCCTTAAGTACTACGAGAGCAAAATTAAGAAGTGGAAGCTAAGTTATTTTAATCGATATAATTAAGACTTTTAAGTGGCATCCAGACCAAACCAAACAAAAGTATTTAAACAAAGAGTAAGTTTCTTCGGAGACTGTCTCATGTGTCTATATACATGAGACAGGATGACACAATTCATATCTACCATGAAAAGTAATATTTTTAACATAAAAAATAATATTTTTTTACGAGTTAAGTTGGGTCGGAGATATGTCTCACAAAATTGACTCATGAGATCTTGTCTCACAAGCATTTTTGTGTTAAACAAATTATTAATAAAAAAAGTATGCAATAATTCAATTTATTGTTAAACAATAAAATAGTCAAATTACCTTAAAAACAGCAAACTAAAAAAACTAATAAATAATTTTATTTATTTTAAAAATAAGTAAATGGTATACAAGAGTTTCTCATCATAACAATAATCGAAACAAAATGTTAAAAACCAATTGGACCATTGTTTCAAATTTCAAAAAATTAAAAAAGAATAAAACAAAAAAAGGCTGCAAAAATTGCAGCATCAGCCAATATTCTTGGCAACGCCAATGATGGTGGCATTTTACAGTGCCTTATTTTTGTCATTTATTTTATTTTATTTTAAAAAAAAAAACCCTAAATCTCTTATACCACTTTGTTGGAAGTAGTACTTGGAATCTACAGACTCGATAAAAAAATAAAAAAATAAAAGATTGAAGAAGCTAAGATTATGTAGTTCTAGCTAGTTTCGATTTCAAGTTGACTCCTGCACAAAATGACCACGATACATGCATTTTTACAAGCTTACACACATGTATGAATCTAGCCTAACAGAAGTGCTCAATTAAATTGGGGGAACATCGGAATCACTGAAATGTGTACATGGGAAGTTAAAAGAAAATTGCAATTTTAATCATGTTTTTTACTATTTATGATTTTAGAGTTTTATGTGTTCAATTTTTAAGTTTAATTTATTTCACTATCTTTATCATTATTATTATATTTTTTTCGCAATTTAAGCATATTTCAACATGGTGTTGTGTTGATTTGGCACTTACTGTCATAGATAAAAAGACTAAAATTGTTAAAAAAATTGAAAAATATGATAACAAGACTGAAATTTTACAATATAGATAATAAAAATATTATAAACAAAAAAACAAATATAAATGACCAAAATTATGATTTTACAAAAATTATATATAAAAAAAAGACTTGTGGAAAAATAGGGGCTATATTTCTCCTTAGTTTACTTAAATTACTTACAGAAAAAAAAATCAATATTAAAAATAAAGTTGAATCATTAAGGTGACTGAAAGAAAATTAAAAACATAAATTTAATTCAAAAATAATTGGAAAATTTTTTATGTTTGGTTTGGTATGTTTGTTTATTTGTCATTTTGGTCATTTATTTTATCAAATTCAGTCGTAGTCATATATCCTCCGATTTGAGCAATTGGGTTGTATTTTTATTAAAAGTGTTGATATGACATTACATATGTCAGCTCCACATCAAAATCCTATTAGTAACCCATCAGCATCACGTATGAGAAAATACTGAAATTTCTAAAAGATCGAAATCACAAAGAAACAAACATATATAATCAAAAATTTCATTTTCCTATAATAAATATAAAATGAGAGTGATTTTTAACAACAATTGCAAAACACAGAGTATTTATGTGTCTAATTTGTATCAAGAAAATATTGATAGGGTGTTTGACTAAAATTATTTAAACATCATGTAAGTTCTATATCTTATATGTTTTTTTAATAAGTTTTTAAGATGTAAGGTCATTTTAAAGTAAGTTTTTAATATGGTATTTTTATTATCAAATATTATTAAAAATTATTTTATTATAAGGTATTTTTATTGTCAAATATTATTAGAAATTATTTTATTATATATATATATATATGTGAAAATATTTTTAGAATTTTATCGTAAATATTAAAATTATATTAGAAAAATAAAAATATTTTATATTTATAATTTATAAAATTTGATATTCTTTGGAAAAATTTAAAAATAAATATTTAATATTATTTCTAATTTGTCCAAGTAAATTTGATAAAAAAATAATAATAATTTGTTAGGCTGAGAATTTATCAAAATTTGTTAAAGACATGGTAGGGTTTTAAGAAAAAATTGCAATGAATTTTTGGAGAAGTAAAATGTTAAAATAAGATCTTTTTTAAAAAAAGTTGTGTGACTGATTTTAAAAAAAAAAAAAAAAAAACAACTCATTTTAAAGTTGTTTGCGAAAATTCTTGTCAAACAAATTTTAAGAGCTTATAATACTATGCCAAACACCTTCTGTGATAATTTATGGAAATGAATTTTAAAAAGTAATCATGGAAAAAGACATAATAATATTTTTTCTTCTTTTTCGGGTTGTATATGCTTTT
Source organism: Primulina tabacum (assembly GCF_025594145.1). NCBI lineage: Eukaryota > Viridiplantae > Streptophyta > Magnoliopsida > Lamiales > Gesneriaceae > Primulina > Primulina tabacum. The sequence continues at coordinate 33,429,461 of NC_134558.1, read as the reverse complement.
CCTAATCCCTATTCTATACATTATTTTCAATTTTGTATAATTATACAGTAAGCTGTACTTCTTATTATGTGCCCCTATGCCAAAAGATGGTGGACTTTGGCAAGTTTATTTAGCCGTGGAATTTTTGGCCCAGTGGGCTTTTGCTCACTGTATGTCTACGAATCTGAGTGCTAACCTGGCAAACATCACTCTGACCAGTTTGCAATGGCCAACCATCTGCTCTAAAGTGCAATATTGATGCATCCATCTTTACCAGCAATAATGCACAGGATTTGCTGATATGATTCTGGATTTTGATGGAAAATTTATCATTTTTCGTATGACCGTGCGAACTGGAATTGTTAGTAGTCGAGATGCCGAGACATCGGCATTACTGGAGTCACTGCTTTAGACTATTGATCTCGAGCTTAAATATGTGATATTCGAGACTTGTTCAAAGCTTGACCTTCAAAATCTGTTCTGTGCTGCCAGGTTCGGATGGAAACTGTTTTTATGATGTTCCTAGTTTTTTTTTGTTCATGTACTTCTCGCTGGTTGTAGCGATTAATAATGATATTGTTTCAGACTACAAAGATATAATTTAATCATCCGTACTATTGATGAGACTTGAGCGTGAACCCAAAACTTGCTTATTTATGACAAAAAAATTACAAAAAAACAATTAAATCTACTTAAATAAATTAAAAAAACTACTCGCAATCAACTAGACTCATACCTGAGACCAACAAATCTCAAAATTTCGACATTAACTATTAGATCAAGACCTAATAGGCGTAATTCTAAGTATTTGAATGAAAGATTCTATTTGAAAAAAAAAAATAATTAAAAAAAAGCTTATGATTTTTATCACATTTTTTATTTAAAAATGTAATAGTTATTTTATCCAATAGGGAAAAAAACCACCAAGCCTATCCGTTGGTTTCTGGACATATTGCATATCCAGTAAGGCTCAGCTATGGCATCTTCTCTACTCTCCCTCTCCACCCGCACCCCTTCCGCAACCACGCTGCTGCTTCATCTTTCCTCTTCTCATTTTAAGGTACTGCATATAACACCATCTATTCACTCATTCATATATCATGTTTTCTCGAAGATGATCCAGTTTCACTTGCATTTTAGAATTACGGCTTTAATTGTGTTTTTTTTACCTATCAACAGGGCAGTATACGAACTTTAAAGGAGAACCCACTTGTATTTCCTTCCATAAAACTCTCCCACTCTAAACCAAAACAGAGGCAACCACTTGTCGTTCTGAATTTAGCTGCTTCTGGTGTCCAGGAGACTGGATTAGGGGGGCAGAATGTGCGGTTTCGTCTTAATAACTTGGGCCCGCAACCCGGGTCGCGGAAGAAATCGAAGAGAAAGGGGAGAGGGCATGCGGCTGGACAGGGAGGCAGTTGTGGGTTTGGAATGAGAGGTCAGAAATCTAGGTCTGGTCCTGGGGTTCGAAAGGGGTTTGAAGGTGGACAGATGCCGTTGTACCGGAGGATTCCTAAGTTGAGAGGGATTGCTGGAGGTATATATTTGATGTAAAGATTGAAGATTTACATGATTTAGTTCGTTCTCATTATGTATTTGTGGCTAACTTAGCTTATATAAAGTTGCGTGGAACTGTTTGTGGTACGAGTAATGGTGATTTTGGATAATGTTGATGGTTTTTTCCCTTGGGAATGTTTGGTTTGGGGTAAGCGCTTAATAATTATTCCATGATGTAGTTGGTTTAGTTTATGTTTTCATTTAAAGGGTATTAGTATCACTTCGATAATCCAACAGAAATTTTAAAGTCCCTAGCTATATAAACATTCTTGCATCATATCTAACTGTCATAGGTCTAGATGCATTAGAATTTTTTTTTCCATTTTTGTTGCCAAAAGAATAGGATGGTGGCCCGCTAGAATCTCCATTCCTGAAAATTGGATCAAATGTGTTACATTTTGAATAGGGCATTATGGTTATCCAAAGTTCGCTGTATTGTTAAATTTCATGGGGAATGTCGTGGAAATATTGATTAATCAATCACAAGCATAGAGAATAGGATTTTGGTGCAACCCTTTGATATCCATTTTTAAATTAGTTTAGACACTTGAAACAGATGCACATGTCGAGTTTGCAGACAATTATGCTTCCCTTCCACTTCTGCATACGTCAAAGGAGTGACATTCATTAGATTATGCGGCTCAATTCTTGAAATTTCACAAAGATATGATGTCAATCTGGTTAATTTGCTTGCCATAAATTTTGATTTCCTGCAAATCCTAAATCCATTAGGCTTTTCTGGTTTTAGCAGAAACTATTTTAATTGTAATCAGAATATCACTGAAATGTTTTCAGTTATATAATTGATCAGCTATTAGATATGCCCATGAATTTGCAATGTTCTTGATTTGGTGAATCTATGAAATGAAAACCGGAATCATACTTGAATTGGTGAAAATTTATATTTCAAAAAGTTGAATTGATCAATTGAGGGGATTAAAGACGAAAATTGTATTCAAATGGTTTAGTGTGAGGTTTTCTGGTTGCATTGCACTCGATTTCTCGATGCTAAAGAGTGTGGATTTGGGAAGGATTTGAGGTCAATGGCAAGATCAGCACAAGTTAATGAGAGTTATGTAGTGATAGGTTATTGAGTATGAGAAATTACGATGATAATCAGATTATCTTAATTCAGTTGATTTTTGCAAGAAAAAAAGAAAGAGTAATATATTAAGTGAAAGTCTCGGAGCTTTTAAAAGGGACTGTTATAATATTCATAGTATGGAATGGTGGAGAATTAACATATGAATATGGTGTATGAGTTTTAATAGATTTAGAAAGGAATCATAATTGGAATGCAAACAATAAATATCAAGGAACATTCATTTGCGGTTATATATAAGCAGTAGAATTTATCTTCTGTACCTTCAGCTGCAGGGATTGAGTTAGACTAACCTCGAGTAGGTTTAATTCATACGATTTTTGATATGTGTCTTTTTTTCCCACAAGGTATGCATGCTGGTCTGCCGAAGTATGTGCCCGTCAACTTGAAAGATATTGCTGATGCCGGATTTCAAGAGGGAGAAGTGGTTTCCCTGGAGTCACTGAAGACAAAAGGTCTGATCAACCCATCAGGAAGGGAAAGGAGACTTCCTCTAAAGGTAATGATTAGATGATAAAACTTCGCTATAATTGCATTTATTAGTCATACTGCTTATTTTGCACTTTTGGGAGGTCATGTTAAGCTGTAGATGTGAATATGAGGTTTCTTGTCATTTGAAGTTTTTTGTACATTCTGTCGGACATTCCTGGTCCTTTGAATGTTTAACAAAGAATGTACAAAAAAAAAACCCACTGGTTAAACACTAGCTAACCAGGCTGGGCCAGTTACTCTAATAAGTAGTTAACAAATTCCATTTCATCGAATACCTGTTCCAAGTTTCCTGGGACTGAAGTGAAGGTTTCACGTCAATGAATATTGTAGGACAAGATTTATTCATGGTGTTAAGGTGTAAATTTTTTGTTGTGCTTGATTCCATGAGTTTGATCTTTTGAATGGATACTTATTTTTGGAGTCTTTGTTGCCTAATATAAATGGCCATTCACATGTATCCTTTGAATGTTAAGTCTAAGAATGCGTTTCTAATTTTCTAGCTTGCATCTAGGGATATATTAATATTGAGCTACCTTCTAAAATTTGGTGGTACTACCGTACTAGTTTTACCATGTAGCTATGTGATAAAGACTTGATTAAGTATCCCTAACTGGTCATATTTCTTTCGTTTTCTGTTTTTTTTACCTAAGGCAGGGGTGTACCGGGGATTATTCTTTTTTTTCCTCGTACAAGTCTGTGTTTTGGAACAAATATTTTCCAAAATCCACCATACCCCAGTTATCCATGACTATATTCATCATTCAAACACTGGTCAAGTCATAAATATTTGTTGGTCATCAATAATGTCCTGTACTACACGAGCATTCGGAAAGCCTTGTTATCGCCGTATCTTTCTTTTAGATTTTAGGTGATGGAGAACTGAATGTGAAACTGGAATTCAAGGCTCGCGCCTTCTCAAAGTCGGCAAAAGAGAAGCTTGAGGCTTCAGGTTGCTCCCTAACCGTACTCCCAGGCCGGAAGAAGTGGGTCAAGCCATCAGTGGCTAAGAACATTGCACGAGCAGAAGAATATTTTGCCAAGAAAAGAGCAGCAGCCGAAAACCCTTCTTAACCTTGATCATTTACCTCAACTCAAACTCCGGTTTATGTAAGACATGTTACACATTAAAGCGAGCTGTAAATCTATTGTTTCTCATAATATGAATGGTTTCGCCCTAAAATTTTATCCCCGTATTGAAGATGCCATGAATCCCCTTTCATGGGGTTGTACTGTAAAAGAACTTGGCATGGCGGACTCCAACCTCCATTTTAAACCCGCCCAGAAAACCCGATGTGCATCATCAAGTGCTTTTTTCATTAAAAGGCACAAGTGTTCAACAAATGTTGACAAGGGTAAAAAAGAATGGAAGAATATTTTCTCAATTGCTACAAGATAAATTTAAGAGTTAAATATAAAAAAATGTATAAATAAATAATACTCAAAATTTGAATAATTATTCATGAATTGAAGAAATTTCCCCTTCAGAAAACGATAATTTCCAACCCATTGAAGTATTCGTTTAGATAATGATTTCTGTCACTTCATGCTTCTCAGCATGGACAACCACGTCACATAATTTTCTTTAACAAATTTATTTGTATATGAACGAAAATTCAAAGTCGCCGAAAGAAATGGAAACTTTTCCACCCTTTTGGATTAAGACAAGAAAGCGACTTGACATTTTGGTTAGATTCGAAATTTATCATATCCTTCTTCTGATATGGAATTTCAAAAAGAAAATGATTTCACAATTTACTTTCCCTACCAACAATGCGCTCCAATGATGCCAGCACTCAATCTATGTCAACAAAATATTCCTCGTCGTGGATTTCATTTCATGTAATTTTGTTTTATGAATTCGAGTGGGATGAGCAAATTTTGGTTTCCGTGGACATGGGACATGCATATAGACCTAAAAAATTTGGTTAGAAAGGAATTTTAATATTTTATTTCTTATAAATATTTTTTTATGACGTAAAAATCTACCATCGTTATCATTTTTTATGCTCCGGACGGAAAAACTTAGTAATCTGCAAATCATATTAGTCAGATAAACAGTATTAGACAATATTTGTCTGACAGATTCACCTAAAAAATATTGGATAAAAAAAAATCAAATTCATGCATATTTATAAATGTTAACCTACTCTGCTAACTCGTTGTTATGGCCAGGATTAGAATCCATTGTGAGAGGTTGATATCGCAGCACCGGGCAATTTGGGTGGCTTTATAAGTGAGCATTCTTTTCTTTTCTTTTTTCTGAATTCTATAAATAAATATTTGCATTTGCTCTTTTATGCTCATCCGGCTTTGTGCTTTTCTGGATACCCCCAACTAGGCAATAATAAAGTATTAAAGTGTCCAGATTTCTGACAAGTAAAACAAACACAGCCGATAATTTAATGTTCCATTTCTCCAATATTTGTGATGAATTTGGTTCATCATTTTTTTTTTCTAAATCAGTTTTACCCAGTTTATGATAGCTAATAAAATCCGGGGGATTTTGTTTGTTCTGTTAAAACCCTATCTCAATTATTTGTTTAGAAGTTAAAGTATTTGAGTTTACTGATTGTTTACTTCTGTTTGCAGTCATTCAAGCTCATGAGGACCGGGTGAATCAGGTAAAAACTTGGTAGGCGATTTCATCGGATCGGGTTGATGAGTTGGAGATGGTTGCCCGGGCACCTGGACCTACACTTTCAATAGAGAAAGAACGTTAATGGGCGCCGGAAGATTCTCCGGCGTGACCACTCCGACGCTCTAGTCAGTCAACGGTTATAGGGAGAGTTTTGTAATAAATGTTATAGTCAATATGTAAGTGAATGCATCAATGTTTAAACAAACCTGATATTTATAGAAAAAAATTAATGATGACCTTGTTTTCAGTGTCCACTTACTAATTATGGCAAGATGGTTACTCATACCCTACTTTTGTGACACGCCAAATTATCCTTTCGTCTTGTCAAATTCATGCGATTTTGTTAATAATGATTACCAAGATAAGGTATCTCATACTTGTGCACTCGAGTGAAGTGCTATTATTGAGGTAACCCGGGTAGAGAATCATCACCCGAGAACTCGTCTAGAAGCTCGGCTTCTAGCAACCCGAGGAGATGATGTCTCGGACAGTCATTTGTCCGGCTATTATCGAACCGACCCAAACTTTTCAGGACCTAACCCATGACCCGGGATAGTCCAATACCCACGGCCCGAGCCTCCCAGGGATATCACCACAAGCTCTGCTCCATTATCGAATTATCTAAAATATATGGTTCCATTTCTGCAAAAGTATGATTAATTTGGGAATAGTTTTTGATAGTCTTAATGCTAAGTTTGAAAATTAGGGTTAACAGGCTTGTGACTAGTTATGGCCACATCGAGAGCGATTCCAATATGGCGGGATATCGTAATATTGGAGTTTTGTTCATGTTAATCATATGGTTAGTGTCATCATCCATTCAACTCAAGACACTTGGACTAAGTGGATAAATCAAGGTCATTCATTCGACCATGATGTATGAACTAGTGGTTATGATTCAACACTCAGCACACTTATCATTTGTTGAATATATAGTTACGTTATTCATATGTATATCATCTATCTACCAAACTTATACTTGGATTTGTTGATAATAATGCATAAAATAACCATTTTCAAAAATAATTTCAACTAGTTGAATGAGTTCATTATTGATATACTTTGTACTAGCATAATTCATGTAGCTTGTTACGATATAGTAATGCATCATCCAATTAGAACAACTATCTTGATCATTCTCATAGACTGACGAAAAACTCATTCTTCCTTTTAGTAAAAAAAAAAATACATATCATAATAATATACTTTAGCAACTTTGTTATCTACTTATAACTGTATTTCATATTTATTTTTTCAAATGCTAAAAATAACTAAAATATTACTTTATCAGAAATATTTAATAACTTAAAAATTATATATAAAAAAATAATTATGTTAAAATTCTATGCAGCTGAATGATCGATTTCCATGAGAATTAACCAAAAACAAAGGAAGTCACTTGGCTAAACCCAAATTAGAGTTATAAATAATTAATTTGTCTTTCTGTATTGATTTATCATCTCTATATCATATACATATTTTATTATCTCGGCACATAAACCAGAAGATGTTAGTGAATTATGTAATAAACACGTTCAACATCTTCTCTAAGCATAAGCTTGTTACCATAATCACATTTTGACTAGTCCAGTGTAGGTTTAGCTCCTGTAAAATAAAATAAAATAAAATAAAAAGTTAAAGATTCTAATGTTAAAGCTATAACCTATAATTGAATAAATAATTTAGTAGATCTCTTGTGAGACGGTCTCACGAATTTTTATCTGTAAAACTGATCAATCCTACTGATATTCACAATAAAAAGTAATACTCTTAGCATTAAAAGTAATATTTTTTCATGGATAACTCAAATAAGAGATCAGTATCACAAAATATGATATGTGAGAGCATCTCACACAAATTTTTGTCTAAATAATTAATTTTCAGCACAACCACTAACGCTCCTCCAAATTTCTCTCTGTTTATATTTTTCGTATGGGTCCTGCAATTTCAAACTTGTCAAGTATTAATTAACATAAAAATTATATTATAGTGGTTAATTAATTATCTCAGAGTGCTATAATATTTGATCTAAACTTTTATTATTTATTTATTATATTTCTATTTTAAAAAATATATATTCAATTCTTGAATAAGGTACATGAACTTGTTCTATACGAAGATGGCAGAATCATGCACTATGGAATTTTGTTCATTATTTAGGAACATTATAAATTAATATTAAGATTCAATTATTTAGTAACTTTATAAATTAATATTTATTTTATTTTTATTTTAAGATGTGTGATGATATTAAATTATTGTTTTGTATAAGTGGACGACTAATAAAAAAAATAAAATAACATTATTTGGTTTTTCTTCAGTCTTACCGCAACTTGTATAAATATAATGAACCGTTTCGAAATTCCTCTCCCCTCTTTGCCCGAGCCTCACTCTTTTTCTGCTCTTCGTTTTTTTCTCTTTCTTTTTTCTTTTAATTTTTTCTCTCTCGGAATCCTCCCATTTTGGAGGTGCTTCACAATTGTGTACAGCTCTTCCAGGTAAATTTAGATCTTACCTTTTTTTTTTAGTGTCTTCGCCTTCTTGCAACTGGGATGAGGGGGGGGTGCAAAAACGCAAAAAATTTCGTGTAATTTTATAGTACTATTGCTGCGGTTCTTGTATATTGAGGTGGGCTCAGTTTGGAATGTTTTCCTGAAAATAAAAAACTAGTCTTTGATGTGAAGAAACTTGAATCTTGGTTTTTTTTTTTTTTTTGAATTTTTTACGGATATATGTTTGATGTTTCTTTTCTTCTGAGTTGAGTTCTTAATCTGATAACTTGTGATGACTGTATCAGATATATTCTGTATGTGGAATTTGAAAAACTTTATACCTCCAGATCTGTTAAATTTTCAGCTGAATTTTCATTATATCTTTTAATATTCCAGCTTGGGTCTTTAGATTTTTATTGATCTGTTGCCCAGAAGCGCTTCATAGTTCAGAATGATATAAAGAAAACAAACAAAACTTTCGATTTTTTCCACAGATCTGTGTGTTTCTCTTCTAAGACTGGTGGGAGAAAAATACTTTTTTAATCTTGTATGTGTACTATGTGTTTTTTCTGTAAGAACAAGTCAAATTCATCCGACACTTTTTCCAATTTGCCCACTTTGTCCGGATCTTAATTACTTCAAAGAAAAATAAATAAACAAATTTGTGATAAGTTACTTGAGGTTGTTTGCGTCCCTCTTGTCTACAGATCTATCATATCCTTTCATCTTGAATTTATTTTTCTAACCAAGATTTCACCTTTCATGACCACATCAGGTGTATTATTTATTCAAGATATTTAAAAATGAATCACTATGCAATTCAAAAAAAGGGCTTTGTTTCATGTGAAGAGATGATAGGGATCACCGCGGTCGGCGGCGGTGGCGGAAGATCTGTGGAGAAAAAAGAAACTGTTGTTTGCCCAAAGCCGCGGCGGTTCGGCCTAATCCATACCACCCTTAACGACTTTTCTTCAATGAGACCTCTCCGATGGCATGCCAGGTAGATTTTGTAATTTTACATACCTTTTCTGGTCTTTTGATTCAAAATTATTTCAAGCGTTCTGATTTTTCTTGAAAAAATTTGTGTTCTTTCCCTAGCAGCCATCAGCAAGAGATTTGTGAAGTTAAAGCTGGAAATGAACTGCTTGATATCATTCTTGCAAAGGTTAGTTTTTTGTGTAATTAATATTTGAAAATGGATGGATCAGATGGATCATTCATTGTGTGTGACTTTTACGGCTAAATATTATTTTGCATTTAATGTTAGTAACTAATATCTGTTTCTTATTTAAAGCATTCAACCTGCCTCTGAAATTTGGTTTTCATTCTAACAGGGTGGTTCTGGTGTTGATCAATCCGTTACCCATGTAGCCTCGTCGCCCCCATTTTTTTCAGGGTCGCCGCCGAGTAGAGTATCTAACCCACTAACTCAGGACGCACGATTCGGGGACGAGAAATTCTACCCCATCTCACCACGTGCAATCCCAACCCCATCAGCAGAAGGGTCTGGTCTGGCCCCTTCCCCATCATCCACTCGCAAGGGTGGATGTGTTCGAGCAAATTTTGGTAACAATCCGGCCGTGAGAGTCGAGGGGTTCGACTGCCTCGACAGGGATAGGCGAAACTGCAGCATCCCGGCCCTGGCCTAGAGTGTAACTGTACAAAGAATCCAAGCCGATTTTCGACAAACTCGCTTTTGTTCTGAGAAGAAGAAGATTTTTGCACAATCTTGATTGTGTGAGCAGCTAAGTAATAGGTGGATTATTGATAATTTTTGTCCAAAAAGCGTGTATATAATGTTATTTCAAAGTGTCTGTAATTAAAAGAATGCAGTGTAAGTATGAGTTGGAAGCTATTAACCGATTTCACCCCCTCTTTTTAATAATGTAAGTAAGAGATGAGAGGAGGGGGATTCTTGGTAATTTGTGTCCATTTTTGAGATTGTATGATAGGGAAATCTACGTGGTATTGAGTCATTGCCCTAATCTTTTTGTTTCTTTTTGAGAAGAGTCGTCATCTTTGTAGCCTAATTCGCTTTGTATATATTAAATTATTAAAAAAATTATTATAAATTTCAACTTTTGTATAGATAATAATAATTAAAAGCGTGGTGTTTATTTTTGGTTTCAAAAGTTGCTATCATGCTAATATTGTTATATGTGGTGCTTTTGATGATGATGCGTGTCTCATTTGTTTGCCACGCGAAAACGCAACATTATCAGGCTCCGTTGAAGATAATCATTGACGCAATAATTTTGCTTGTTTTTTGTAAGAATGAAAATGAATATAGTTAAACAATATTAGGTTCGAGATCGATTTGTAAAAGATAAATATAGTTTTGAGCACGGCTCGAGTTCAATTCGAGCTCGAGTTCGGCTCGTTCTAAATTTATTTAGCTCGACAATAGTTCGAGATCAACTCGTTAATAATTCGTTTATTTTTTGTTCGAACTCAGCCCGTTACGCATATTCGTTTTCGAGCTCGTTAAAAAATATAATTTACGAGCTCGTCGAACATTCCTAACCAAAAGCTTAATGAAGATAGAAGAATTTAAAGAGGTATGTTTCTCATTTTATAACATTTCAACTACTACACTCATATTTCAATGTGGGATTGATGTAAAATATTATTGTACATTCAAGGTCCAACAAATTAGTCGAACTCGAGCTCGATATAAATGATCCAAGCTTGCTTCACGGTCAGAATTGCGAACTTACTAGTCGAATATCCTTAAGCTCGACTTCGGCTCGATAAAATTGTCGAGCTCGACTAGATAAACATAACGAATGATCTGTCACGAGCTTTTTATCGAATCGATACACAAATAGTTCAAGAACGACTTTATTCGTTTACATCTTTGTTTTTGGCAATCACGTTAGTTCGAAGGTAGATCTCTTTGTTTTACTGAGGTTGGATTGTATTTTATTATCAATGAGTTCAAATCTAGATCTATTTCTCTATCGAGGCGGACTTAGGATGAGGATCAATTTGTTTATAAGAAAATTATTTTAATTAATAATATATAATTACACTTGAACGATTAAATATTCCTATTTTTATTTATTATGAAATACATAATTGTAGATTTATTTTATATTTATAATTCGATTTCTTACATATGATAATTAATCATATTTAAATTTTCTATAAGCTTGCCCATACTTACCAAAACACAAGCCCACAAAAAATCTATAGACCATTAGTTTTATATTAAAATCTAAAAAACAAACATATGTAACATCTGAACGAATTAAAATTCAGTGGCAACAAAAGGAAGTGTCCATTTTCTTGCTCTTACATATGTGTACGTCACTTCTCCATTTCCAGCTTCACCGAGGATATACGACACACGAAACAAGTAGTATAATTTTGAATTTTTGTTTTTTTTTTTTAAAAAAAACTGAAGAATTGAATTTAATATAGGGCCATCTGTTCCCGTTTACTATATTGCTGTGCGGCTGAGATCAAGATTCCAAAAACGTGGAGCGCCTCGAAGTGTGGATGTTGAGCTTCAAGCTTTTCAAACTTAAGCGAGATTAACACATGCTTAAACACGAAAAGGTGTTTTTTATTTTTAGTGTAATTGTAATTATCTCAAACTAATAAATAGATAAAATAATACATAAATATGATAAATTTAAGTCTGATGCATTAATTCTCATATTTATAAAAAAGTAAAAACATAAAAATATCAAAATTGCAATCTTTATTTGTTTTTGCAATTAGATCACATTAAAAAATGCTAAATATTTATCAAATCATTATCAGACATGCTTAATCATAATTAAAATTTAAAAAATAAACATCTAAATTATAAACCTAATTTATTATTTTAAAATAAAAAGACATACCTTAAAAATAAAAAATTTAAAAATAAATAGATGCACTTAATTGTGCTTAAGCACACTTAATTAAACGTCTTAATTACGTTTGATTCGGTCAAACTACTGTTCAACCGCTTTTTTCCGCTTTTCTTCGAAGCGGGACGTTTTTGTCGAGCTTCGTGCTTAAACGGAGCTTAAGCGGGCTGTTTAGAATATTGGCTGAAATACATATTACATCGAGAAATTTACCATTTTTTTACAGAAAAAAGTATTTGTGTGTATGGAGTTGGTTGCAGGCAGATAATGTTCCAGAGAGAAAACGAGCTTTGGTGTTTGGGATCATATCAGGCTTTATATCTTCTTCTTTCGTCTTTGGGAATCTATCGGCTCGATTTCTTTCCACTTCTGCTACGTTTCAAATATTCACCTTTTCCTATCTATGGATATTAGAAAATCAGGCTTGATGCTACATGAAATGATATCGATAACGCTACATTTAAATGCTTTTGATAGTATTGAGCATGAGGGGACTTGAATTCAAAACTCGTGGATATTTCCATAATTTGTGTTAAAATTTGTCAAAGCAGCACATCCTAAAATTTTTAATTAGCTAGAATGATAATTTGCGCCAACTTTGATATCTATATATATATATAACTGAAAGATATTCAGGTCTAAACGAAACATGACAAAAACTTGTGTGAGACGGTCTTATGGGTCGTATTTTGTGAGACGATCTCTTATTTAAGGCATCAATGAAAAATATTATTTTTTATGCTAAGAGTATTACTTTTAATTGTAAATATCGGTAAGGTTGACCCGTCTCACAGATAAAGATTTGTGAGACCGTATCAGAAGAGACATACTCAAAGAACATTGCTAGGAAACGTGAAAGTACACAATGGCAAGGGATGACGAAACCGTAACAAAATAATTTTATCTGTAATTAATAGAATTAATTTGATCGAATTGTATTACAAAAAAAATAAAATTAGAAAAATTAAATTTTTTAAATCAAAACAATCAAATTGAAATGGGATAAATAAAAAGCCAAAAACATTTTACGAAATTTATTCTCCGTTTGTTTAATAACGTGTTCAGTTTTGGAAAAAAATTGTCTCTAGGGATAGATCAAATGGCTCATTGTCTCAAAAAATTATTTTTATATTAGGTCAAATATAGATCCCCACATGTAAAATGTTTAACCTATTTGTCATTATTATTCTTCAGCGAGGATGAGACCGAAGATGAGCATAAATTGAACCAAACCAGTTAGTTTGGGTCTATTTTTAGTTTCTCACGATTCGAATCAGTTTTAAAATTCAAATTATTGGGTACATTTGTTTGCTTCAAAGTTTAGATAAAAAAAAAAAAAAAAAAAACCGAACCAAATTGACACAAAACAATTTAAAAAGTATATTTTATTTTCAGCAATAAATTTGTGTACTTTATTTTATTTATTTCTAAAATCTGTTTAATTGTTTTTACTATTTGCTATTTTCTAATATATATATGGATATTTGTGAAATATTTTGATGATTTTTAAACCTAGTTTATTTCACAAATATCCATACATATATTAGAAAATAGTAAATACTATAAATAATTATTTTTTTTTTATTCGGTTTGGTTTTGTTTTTTTAATTGTTCGATTTGATTTGCTATTTAGAAAAACCGACAAAAACTTGGTTTGATGGGTTTTGCTCACTTATGGCTAGTATCCCAACTGTAGGTATCACAAACCGTTAGTTTGATAACTAATTAGGTTAAACTAAAAGTTTACACAACTAAAACTAAGAAAATTTTATGGCGACAATTTCGGAAGCACAAGAAATTTTACACGTCTGGAAACTTGACAAATGCTGGGTTTGGTCATGTGTTGTGGCGTCGTACCCAACACCATAGCTGTATTTGTCGTTTGGTTTTTCGGAGTTCATATATATTATCAACATATTGATGTGAATGTGAGATAAAAATTATGTCAAAAACTCCCGACTAATATTTTATCTGACGAGTTCATCTCACAGACTTTTTTCTACTGCGGTTTACCTCATTAATATGATTTGCATGCTATTGCATCAACTCAAATGTGTACCTGGTATGCATAGCAGAGTAATGACTACGAGTTTGATCATCATAAAAAAAAATCTCAGATAACGTTACACATAATGCATATAGAACTACTGAATCAAAATCATCACAAAGTTCCCAATAAGACATATATTTCGAAAAGATGGTAGGTTTAATTAATTGTTTGTAAGGAACAATTCAATCTAAAAAAATTATAGAGATCAAATAATCATTCACTAGATGGCATCACTCATTTATACAAATAACAATTTTCATCTCTTTGAAGAGGTTAAGAAATCAAATTTTATAAGTAGATATACTATAACCTCTATGTGTTATAATATATACAATTATTCATGTAAATTATAAGTATATATTGATTAACTGATAAATTAAAAAATATTATTTTATAAAGAAGTTATAATTAAAAATTAAATATATATAATTAACTAAAATAAATTGTCTTTGATTGAATTTAAGGAAAAAAATGAACCCGTGAAGTAATAGTACTTGAGTGTAACAATTTGTTATTGTTTGGAGAGCATTCTAAATGTAGTATCTGGATTGATATACCTACAAAAAGAGCAATCGACACACGTTAAATTTGAACAACTTTATGATTTAAAATACTGTAATTATATCGTTATTGTATAATGATGAACGCTCAATTCTACGGTTGAGTTCATATGAAATACAATTCAATTTTTTTTATACTTTTTGGCACATTTTATTTTTATATTGTGTGAATTTTTGTCAAGTAAAAGATTGATTTATATACAAATAAATATTTGTTGATTGACAAATGACTTTAATTTAGGATGAAAAAAGTGATAACAATAATAAACGGGAATATAGTTTGATTGATAATTATAAATACCTAACAAATATATTCACAAGTAATTATTCTTAATCATTCAAATTAACGATATCAAATCGAATGATAATTTCTTTAAGACAGCAGCCAAAGATACCATGTTCCGTGGCGTTGATAAAATTTCCCAATTTCGACCATGGCGTGAGGTGCACTTGCTACAAATCGCGTGGGTTATAAAGCTTTCACTGCGGCTTTAATTTTCTGCTTTTCCCACTCATTCTTTTCACAAATTCACAGAGAAAAGGAGAGTAAAGTGTGGGAGTGAACTCGGTGAAGATGGAAGAAAAAGGGTCGTCTTTAGTTCATCTTTTGGTTATAGTACTGAGCTTAACTGCATTCGGATTTGCCATTGCTGCTGAACGACGTCGTAGCACTGTAATTGCTCTCTTCTTCACTCCCTCTTTTGTCGTCTCTATGTGTATGTGCGCAAATATATGTTGATTGAACTAGCAATTAACTGGGTTTTTGTAGATCATATCGGGTTGTTATTAAAGTTTGGTATGATTTTTCATTTTTGATCTCATTTGGTTTGTTTCTTGAGATTTTGTGCTTAACGATTGTTTCTATGATTGGAAAGGTGTCGAACGGAAGGTCGATTTGGGCTGGAAATGATTTTTTTGTGAATGATTGACAGGGTTTGTTTATTTAGCGTTTTGCCTAAATAATATGATCTTTTTAATGCCTTTAATGGGGGATGATGACAATGCTGAGTGCTTGAATGTTCTGTGGATTTTTATGAGATATTAACTATAATCGATGACTGATTATGTGATGCACTTAAGTTGCCCTTTTCGGCGAAAAGAAATTTCTTTTTGTCTTCTTTTTTGCTCCATTGTATGAACCGTTCAACGAGATTTGAACAAGCTAAGTCCCGTGAGATTAAGAGTTGCACCAACCCTTGGTTAATTGGTCGGCCAAGTAAATTGAATATTTACTGGGATCTTGATATTTATCTTGTTTAGGATACTTTTTATGAAGGTTTTACTGCTTTCCAGTTTCCATCCCATATTCTGGCAAACATTGGAAGGCTCTTGAAAGTTGAAACTTTTGTTTCTTGGAAGTTGGAACTGAGAACTAAGTAATGTACCTTTTTAAATGTGAAATGCGAAGTGGTACAAGATAGTATAAGTGAATTTTCAAAAGAAAAAAGTAAAGAAAATGTCAAGTGCCAGATATTTTTCTTGCATTATATGAATTTCATGAGCTTCGAAGATAATTTACAAAGATATGATGTTATGATTTATGAACGAATTTCTTATTCAGCTATGCCACATTCTGAAACGAAGGTAGGATGCGATGAATTGTTTATCAAGTAAGTCACTTTGATTTAATGTCCTTGAAAATACTGAGTGATAACCTTGGCTTGTAATTTCCATGATTTGCATTGCTCAATAAACAAAAACTTGTATTCCTGTTTGATCGTGCTACACATGAAAAGAAATTAGAACATGTTTTCATGCAAACCGGTGCAATTTCCTGCTGTTTGTAGAAGTGATTGTAATTCCTAATTTTCATTGCCCCCGTGATTCCTAGAAGCAATTTTGTTAGCTTTCTCCTGGCTAGGTGGCCGATACCACGTTCTCTGTCCCATGAGTTCACATACAGCCTTTGATTTCTAGACAAAGACCATTTTCGTGGGTACTTTGTTGTTTATTTCACCGTTCTTTCTTTTATAATTTATACTTACTTTTCGAAATTGGGCGACTCTGAATGAAATTTCAACACATGTTGGATGTTCGAGTTCCTTAAAGCTTCCCGGTTGTTTAGTTACTTCTGTTGTTAGTAGTTTTTGGTGAACATTGTTGGTATGGATGAATAATTACAACTGAAGCTCCCTCTTTGTGCCCCAATCAGCATATTCTATTGCTTTAGGGTAAGGGGAAGATTCCAATTACATTTGTGTTTCTTTTATAGTCACCAATATCGGAAAGGAAACAGATTGTGAGGGCCCTAGTATAGTTCAGGACCGAGTCTCATCATATTATTATGCACAGTACCTTCTCCTTTGGAAAGGAACCAAGAGATAAAACTTGTGATAGATAATACTTGAGTGAGAGATTTTGTTTGCATTGAGGTGGATGCTGGAAGCAGCAATTTTGATCTAATCACCATATATGGTCCTTGGAATATGTTTAACCTGGAAAACTAAAATATGCAACCTTTCTCTTGTGTACTATGCTTAACTGGGAAAAAAATTTATTTAGCTGCATACGAAAGGAACTTGTATCAATACTCATAAGTTTATTATTTTGCTACCGTTAGTATACATCCAACTTTGCTTTTGGTTGTAACTCACTGGATTTTAGAATTTGTTTCACCTGAACTATTCTCCGTAAAACGTAGGTGGGTTTACAAGTGTGAGTATTAAGAGTAGACAACAATGGGTTGTAATAGCTATACTTGGTTCTTGTAGATACTCTGATGTGTGAATTCAGCATTCCAGCATGATTTGGACGTCATTTTTATGAGATATTTGAGCCAAAAAAAACATGATAAAATATTATCCAATTTTAGTGACCAAATGGTAGTCCTTGGACGAAAGTTCTTGTTTTGAGATGGTGAAATATACATGAGTAGTGAAGCGAGCCATTTTGAAGGAGAAACAACATCCCTTTTTCGATGGGAGTTGACAATATTGTGTTGTGATGACTGATACCTGACGACAGTTCAACATTCGATTGGCTTTGTCAACTTTTGTTTTAAGAAAAGCTAATGTTAGCATTGTGCAACACAATTGACCACATGTTAGATGAATTATAGCAAATTTATGTGGATATTTAGTGGAAGGTGGTCAAGTGACTGCTCTTGTGGAGCAGCGGTGATACGAAATTGTCTTAACTTTAGGATTATTTACATGTACTGATGTACATTTCCTGTAAGTGGATATAAAGATACTATTCGATTTATAAAATCGATAAATTGCCAATTGGGGTTAGATATCAACAGTTTCGGTATCTTTAGGGTCATCTTACAGACAAAAAAACCGAATGATCAAACCCGGGGAAATCAGGTTTATAACCTTGTGAAAATTTCAACTCTAACCTGAGTATTTGTTTAATCATTATCCCATGCACAGGACCATGTGTTTATAGTTTCCTACAGGCAACCATTATCTTACACATGGCATCCCTTATTTTTTGGCAAATGTGAAGGTTATGGATAAAAAAATGCAAAGATGGTTATAAATCGAACAAAAAAATTTGATCAAGAGTTATTTCACAAACTCTCCCTTGTTAAACCCGTGGTGTTTCCCATATTCTCCTTGGGCTTAACATCACTGTACTGGTTTCTGATGTAAATTTGTGGCACTAAGCAAAATCAAAATATATTTACCAGACACATTGATGATTATTCGAGCATGCTGGTTTTGATTTTTTCTCCGTTTGCATTGGTTTGGTTAGTTTACTTAATTTAGTAGCAAAAACCAGGATGTATGTTGGCCAACATGGTTCAGCATGACTACCGACTGCTTAACTAGTTGTCCTTGTAATTGTTTTGAACTTAGCTTAGCTAGGATCTGGGCAAAGGGTATATGCTATTAGTTAGCTAGGAGTCCTTGTCAAGTTTGAGTTATCAGCATAAAAATTGTTTCGAGTATAAAGGCCATGAGCTTGTTTTGAATTTTTTTTTCCTGTATAAATGTCTGTATTCAGCTTAACTCAGCGCGTTTCTAATTATGGTTGTATCTTTCTCTCTTATTCTTTGCGTGACAGGGCACTTTAACCATAGAAGAGGTCACTAATCGAACATATTGCGTCTACAAGTCTGATGTTGCCACAGGATATGGAGTGGGGGCATTCTTGTTTCTTCTCTCAAGTGAATCTTTGCTTATGGGCGTTACCAAGTGCATGTGTTTTGGAAGGCCTTTGGTTCCTGGTGGAAATCGTGCCTGGACCATAATATATTTTGTTTCTTCGTGGTAAGAGTGTGTATTCTTTATACAGTTTTTGTTTTTCGTTTCCATTTCTTCCATTAGTTTCTTGTTCTATATGATATATATTTATGTACATGAAGACGGCAATCTAGTACATTCTTCACCGGTTTTTCTATCTCATTAGATTCTTTAACAGGTTTCATGCTACTCGGTAGCATATAATTCTAATGATTTATCCAAATATGTAGGATGACATTTATAGTAGCAGAAGCGTGCCTAATCGCTGGTGCTAAGAACAACGCATATCACACCAAATACCGTAACATGGTCTTAGCAGACAATTTTTCTTGTGAATCTTTGCGGAAAGGTGTATTCATTGCTGGGGCAGTCTTTGTGGTTGGAACGATGGTTCTGAATATCTACTACTACATGTACTTCTCTAAAGCTACCACTCAACCTGCTCATAAAACTAACCGTGCTTCTTCAACCGTTGGCATGACTGGGCGAGTGTAGATTTGAACGCGAGACTTAAAGATTTATCTGCAGCGATATCTAGTTTGCCAAATGATGATTTTTGGATGAATCAGATCACGTATAATCGTGTTTCGTGTGGCATGGTGAAAATTTTCAGTTGATAGGGCTATATTGGGATCAATATCACATTAAATTCAGTTGATTTATTTTGTTATCCAAAGGCTTTACTGTTTATTATGATAATTTTGATGTATCAATGTTGTGTGGTAATACTTAATAGAGGGTTGATATGATAATTACTAAAGCAGTAATTTTGAGTGATGTTTTTGTTTTATCTATGATACCCCAGGATGTCCCGGGTCGGGGATGGTTCCTGGGACGTCCCGAGCCAGGGAGCCTGACCATGAAGAATGCCCGGGTTAGAGGGATGAAATGTTCCTGGTCAATAAAGCAACCAGATGGGTTAACACCCTGAGTCATAGAACTACCTGGGACGAGGAGAGTACGACTGGAATAAATCATGGGAGTGGGCAATTAGTTAATAGGCCGTGCTATTAGACCACCCGGAACGTAATTTCCCCGGGACGTTGCATACCCGGGTCCTCATAAGAAATCTCGGGAAGTATTTTACCCAAGCCACTTCGATAGTAGTGTCGCATTTAATACCGCCGATGAACAGGATGTATGCAGCTGACCTATCTGTGACACTAGTGCAAGTGGTTAATGAATCAAGTGGGCTGGATGTGATTAGTATGCGATTTGACATGTCAGAATAATAGGGTATAATCAGCCACCCTACTATCATTAATGCTCAAACACAAAGAACGAGGTCATCATTACATCCTCTACTATAAATATCAGGTTCTTTACTTGCGTTTATTCTCTATTCAGATATTAACTCACACATTGAATGCTCTCATTTATTGCTCATTTACTCTCCACTCCACAGCAATCACACAGCAATCACTTGGTTACATTGGTTTTCTAGCTTGAGTGCCCTGCTGACTTAAGCATTGGAGTGGTCACGCTGAACACCCCTTCGGCGTCCATTCACGTGGTTCTTTTCTTGTTCGCAGATCTCTCAAATTATTCAAGAAGTCAAGAAGTTCAGCCTAGACATCCAACTCATATTTCCTTCATCTTGATAGCAAATCCGGCAGAGTACCCGACCCGACTCGTCCATTTCGCCCGGGTTGCTTCATTGGCGCCGTCTGTGGGAAATCTGAGTTTTAAGGCGTTGATATGGCTCCTACTAGGAGAGCAAACCAAGACATTTCCCGAGTACAAGATGAGAACAACACTCGTCTTTCTGGAGCAGGTGGCCCTCCACCTAATGGTCCCCAGCCCACCATCCATTTAACTCCCGAGGAGTTGAATAAGATTATCACTGAAGCTGTTAAGACAGCCATGGCAAAGAAGACCACCACTCATCATTTCAGCCATCCCGAGCAGCAGCGTGAGCAGCTGGAGGAGGAAGAGAGAAGGGAGGAGGAGAGGGAGTCAAGCGCAGGTTCTAAATCTCCCACTGTGGCAGAGGAGTTGGAGGAATTAAGGAAGAAGGTAAAGGCATGGAAGGACAAGTTGTTTCTAAGAGTGGTGCTCAAGTTGGAAAGGGTTGTCCATTCTCTGATGTCATTGTCCGGGAACCACTGGCCGGGCACTTCAAATCAGCCAAAATCAAAGATTATGATGGAAGTTCTGACCCTGATGATCATCTTGTTCGATTTGAAAATATGGCCATGTTGCATTGCTATGGAAACCAGATTAAATGCAAAGTATTTTTGACCACCCTGGTCGACTCTGCACAAAGGTGGTTCGAAGGGCTGGTACCACAGAGCATTCATTGTTTTGAGGACTTCCAAAAGGTATTCTTGCAACAATTCAGCAGTAGCAAGAAATACAAGAAGACTGCTTTCAGCCTTTTTGAGGTAAAGCAGGGAGAAGATGAAACCTTAAGGGCGTATATCAAGAGATTCAACCGGGTAGTCCTGGATGTCTCATCTTGTGCACCCGAGACAAAAACTACTGCATTCATGCAGGGACTGTGGGAAGGGGATTTCTTTCGATCCCTGACCAAAAAATTGCCCGATAACTTTGAGGATCTCCTATCCCGGACGGAAAAATACATCAATATGGAAGAAGCGCAGAACCAGAAGAGAGAAGCTTTGAAAAGACCGAGAGGAGACCGGGTTGTGAAGCCCGAGGAGAGAGCTCACAAGAAAAGAGGTCCGGGACATTTCTCTCATGTCCCTCTGAGGATTGCCCGGGATCAAGAAATCCAGGAATGCAGTTCAAATCTAGCCCCGCGTCCCAGTCCAATGGCAAGAACATCAAGACCAGAGAAGAGAGGGTTCTGCACCCTTCACAAGGAATGTTCTCACAGTACCCATGAGTGCCGAACTCTAAGGAAGGAGTCTAGCAAGCATCCCATGCCAGTCTCTCATCCTCCCCGGATAAGTCTAGACAGCCACCCTGGTTGTTTCGACGTCCCGGGCAAGACACTCTTCACAAATCAATAAACATCCCAAGTGGAAGCAAAAGGGAGGAAACAAGTTCCCGGGAGGAAAGGAGCAGACAAGTTGAAAAGAAGGATCCTTCCCCGAGCAGAGGAGTAATAAAAATGATTTCGGGAGGGTCCATAGATGGTGATTCCAACCGGGCTCGGAAAGCGAGGAGTAGGAGGGAGTGCTTGGAGGTTGATGGGAGGGGGAGAGATGAGCCAGTTATAAGCTTCGGACCAGAAGACCTCAGGGGAGTCAGTCTGCCCCACAATGACGCTCTTGTTATCCAAGCCCGATTGGCTAATTATGATGTCTTGAGAGTATTTGTTGACAATGGCAGCTCTGTCAATGTCATCTTTAAAGAGGCACTGGTCCAAATGGATTTGCATGAATATCAATTAGAGGCGGTTGAGACTACCTTGTTCGGTTTTGCTGGACATGCAGTGTACCCTGAGGGGAAATCACCCTGCCACTAACCCTGGGCAACGGAGACTTGAGGAAAACTGTAATGACAGTCTTCACAGGGGTGGATGCCCCGTCCTCGTACAATATCATCTTGGGGAGGCCAGCTATGAATGAGATGAGAGCTGTGGCCTCCACTTATCATCAGAAAATCAAATTTCCAGTTCGAGGACAGGTCGGGGGAGTCAAGGGAGATCAACCCTCCTCTCGGAATTGCTACGGGGAGACTGTCCGGGTAGACCAGAAGAAAGCAAGAAGGTAAGGGAAGGGGAAGGAAAGTCAAGAGGAGGCTGGCCGGAGAGAGGGAAGTACACTTTGTTGCGGAAGAGGAGCAAGAAGTGGTGGAAATTGAGCCGGGAAAGCACGTCCGGGTGGCCCGAGACCTCAACACGTCCACCCGGGTAAATCTCTTACATTGTTTAAAAACTAACATCAGTGTTTTCGCATTGTCTCAACAGGAATTAGCCGGGATCTCACCCCAAGTGGCTGAGCACAAGTTAAATATTCTCCCGGGATCCCGGCTTGTGAAGCAAAAGAAGAGGCATTTCGGCCCTGAAAAAGATAAAGTCATTGAAGAGCAAGTGGGAGAGCTGTTGAGAGCCGGTCACATCAGAGAAGTCCAATTCCCTACTTGGCTCTCAAATGTGGTCCTCGTCCCAAAATCCATCGGGAAATGGAGAATGTGCGTCGATTTCAGGGACTTGAATAAAGCCTGCCCCAAAGACTGTTATCCTCTCCCCCGGATTGATCAACTAGTGGATTCCACCTCTGGATGCGAATTATTAAGCTTTCTGGATGCCTATCAGGGGTACCACCAAATCCCCTTGGCTCTTGAAGATCAAGATAAAGCCAGTTTTATCACATCCGGGGGCACCTTCTGCTATGTTGTTATGCCCTTTGGATTAAAGAATGCAGGGGCCACATACCAACGTTTAATTAATCATGTCTTTCAAAAGCAGATAGGTCGTAATATTGAGGTGTATGTGGACGACATTCTAATCAAAATCCGAGAGATATCCAACTTTATTAATGATCTGGCCGAGACCTTCACTACTCTGAAACAGTATGGAATAAAGCTCAACCCGCGCAAATGTGTGTTCAGGGTCAGGAGTGGAAAATTTTTGGGTTTCATGGTAACTGATAGGGGAATCGAAGTCAACCCCGAAAAAATTAAAGCAATAATGGACATGCCTTCTCCTCAATATGTCCGAGATGTGCAAAAATTAACCGGGAGAATTGTTGCCCTGTCACGTTTCATTTCCCGATCTGCTCATCGGAGTTATCCATTTTTTCAAGTTCTAAGAAAAGCGCAAAAATTTGGCTGGGATGACAAATGTGAGTAGGCCTTTCAAGACTTGAAAAAGCATCTGGCTGAGTTGCCTATTCTGGCAAAGCCCGAGCCCGGGGAGAAATTATGGATCTATTTATCCGCCACTGAGTTTGTTGTTAGTTATGTGCTTGTCAGGGAAGAAGGAGCTGACCAGAAGCCAATATATTATGTCAGTCATGCCCTTCGAGGAGCGGAATTAAAATACCGTGAGGTGGAAAAAATAGTACTTGCCCTGGTAATGACTACCCGGAAACTCAGGCCTTATTTCCTCTCACATCCCATTGTGGTCCTCACTAATTCTCCACTCGGGAGGATCATGACACACACTGAAGTCTCGGGGAGAATGATTAAGTGGACTGTAGAGCTCGGGGAATATGACATCGAATATAAACCTCGAGTTCCTATTAAAGCCCAAGCATTGACAGACTTTTTGATCGAGATGATTCAACCAGGAGAGGAAAGGGTATGGAGGGTGTTTGTTGATGGTGCATCAAACTTGTCGGGATGTGGAGTTGGGGTAGTTCTAATTGCTCCATCAGGAGAAAAGATCAAGCTGGCCTTAAGAATTGACTCCAGGGTCACTAATAATGAAGCAGAATATGAAGCTATTCTGGCAGAGTTACAAGCTGCCCGGGAAGTCGGTGCTTCCCGAGTCATTATTTATTCTGACTCTCAGTTGGTCACCCAGCAAATCAAGGGAACATATGAGGCCTAAGAATGAGAAAATGCTCAAGTATTTGGGACTCATCATGACCCGGGCTTCCCCTTTTTCCGATTGGAGCATTGAACAAATTCCTAGGGAGGAAAATGAAGAAGCAGATATCTTAGCCAAATTGGCTGCCTCCATGTCGGATATAAGCACCTGGGAAGTCCTCTGTTTCACCCGGTTGGTGCTCTCTGTTAACGAAAAAAGTACCCCCGATTCAGAAAAGCTCATGGATGACCCCTATCATTGAGTATATAGTCCATGGCAAGCTTCCAGAAGATCGGGCCCGAGCCATAAAGATCAAAAAACAAGCACCCAGGTTCGTCTTTTTGAATAATGTTTTATACAGGCGATCATATCAAGGCCCATTACTCAAGTGCTTATCAGAAGATGAGGTAGAGTATGTCCTCCGAGAAATACACGAGGGGTGCTGTGGTGAACACCTCGGTGGGACTGCCCTGCCCCGGAAAGCTATATTGGCCGGATTTTGGTGGCCCCAAATGAATCAAGATGCTACCCGGCTTGTCCTAAAAATGCCAGGGTTGTCAACACCATTCTAATTTTCATCATCACACAGCTGCTAGTATGCAACCAATGTCAGCATCGTGCCCTTTTGATCAATGGGGCTTAGATATTGTGGGTCCCTTCCCCATATCCCGAGCACAGAAAAAGTTCCTTCTAGTGGCTGTGGATTATTTCTCCAAGTGGGTGGAAGCCGAGCCATTAGCCAAGATTACTGAGGAGGAAGCCATGAAATTTCTTTTGAAAAATATTGTTTGCAGATATGGCATCCCAAGAAAATTGATTTCTGATAATGGGAGACAATTCCAGGGAAAAAATATCACCTCGTGATGTCAAGAAATGAAGATTATTCAATCCTTTACCTCCGTGGCTTACTCTCAAGCTAATGGCCAGACTGAGGTAACTAATAGGATCATTGTGCAAGCATTGAAAGCTCGGCTCCATGGAAAGGGTAAAAAATTGGGTGGAGGAACTACCAAGTGTATTGTGGGCATATCGAATCTACACCGCGATCATCTACTCGAGAAACACCTTACAGCCTTGTATATGGTTCAGAAGCAGTCCTACCTGTGGAGATTGGGCAATCTTCTACTCAGATAGAATCTTATCCGAGCAACAATGATCAGTCCTGGGCCATTGAACTTGATTTTGTTGAAGAGAGGAGAGACCGGGCAATCATTCGAATGGAAGCTTATCGCAGCCGGGTGATGAAATCTTACAACAAGCATGTCCGATCACGAGATTTTCAAGTAGGGGACCTGGTCATGAAGAAGGTCAAACCAGTGGGTGATGTAGGGAAATTAAAAGCAAGGTGGGAAGGACCCTTCAAAATAATTCGAAGAGTCAGCTCGGGGGCAGCTTATTATCTCGAAGATTCTCAAGGACACACTCTTAAAGGGCCATGGAATGCTTTTCATTTGAAGAAGTATTATGTTTAAAAACACTTGTCCACTGTTTCCACATCAAATAAAGAAATTGGTCAAGGAAATGTCTACTAAGTCCAGGGACCCGTACCCTGGCCCGGGGACCCGTACCCCGGTTATCTACTAAGTCCAGGGACCCGTACCCTGGCCCGGGGACCCGTACCCCGGTTATCTCCTAAGTCCACGGACCCTTACCTTGGACCGAGGACCCGCACCCCGGTTATCTCCTAAGTCCACGGACCCTTACCTTGGCCCGAGGACCCGCACCCCGGTCATCTACTGAATCCAGGGACCCGTACCGTAGTCCAGGTACTCGTACCCTGGTTATCTATCGGGCCCAGGGAATCATTCCAGTAACCTGTACCCTGATTATCTATCAAGACCAATCTTATATTAAGCCCCCGAGCTCATGCTTTGTGAATGTGTATTGGTTAGTGATTGATAAAATTCACAGTTATTACAGAATTCGAGTCAATTCACAACCCTGAAAATATTTTGAAATAATTATCAAATGCGAGAAAAGGAAATATTTCATTAAAAGGAAAATATTTACAAGGTGCCCGGAAGCCCGGGAATAAAAAAAAAGAAAAAAGAAAAGACAAACACAGTCCTAATCTACTTTGGGATCTTGACCCTGGTCCTCCTCCTCTTCTTCTGGGAGAGACGCAGTAGCCTTCTCCAAATCAGGGAAATCCTCCCGGTCCGCCGGAACAAGGCCCGCCTCCTCAAACTGCTCCAGGCATTTATTGAAGCCCTGTTCGAAGTAGGGGAAAGCTTTGTCAGCCACCATCTTCTTGAAGTTTGCCATTTGTTCCGCCTGGGCAGTCTTTATAAGATTCGCAGCAGCCTGAAAATCCTCGGCTCGGACCCGGGAGGACTCTGCTTCTTCTCTGGCCGCCTGCGCCTCTGCTCGGGCCTCAGCAAGCTCTGCCCGAACCAGGCCCATTTGTTGCTCCCAGACCACCCTTTCTCGGGACAGAACAAGCTCATGGAGCTCATTCAGCCGGCCTATCTCCTCCTGGAGTTTGGCGTGTGTTTCCCGGGCAGTCTGGGCCTGGGCATTGGCCCCCTTCGCAGCCTGAGCCAATCGCTCAAAGGCGGCCACGAGCATCTGCAAGCCCTGAAAACATGGAAAGTTGGAAAAAATTGATATGATATAATCAAATGATGACAAGTAAAGAGATACTTACAGAGAAGGACCGGGCTACTCCTTTGCATAGCATCTCATTGGGGTGGAACCTTTGTAGATGCCCCACCTCGTCAGGGCGCAGAAGGCCCCAGATCATCTTCACGAGATCCGAGCTGACATCGTCCCCGAAGATGTTGGGGAGGACCCAGGGCCTTCCCCCTGATGGGCCAGCAGGAGAACCAATCAAAGGAGGAGATCGGGCGATCTCCTCAGGAACATCCTCTATGACTACCGTCTCGATGACCGGCTTCATAGCAGCTTTCCTCTTTCGATGATTGAGAGGCGCCGGGTCCTCCCCATGGGCCGAGGGAGTAGTCTCCTCCCTGGCAGAAACCGCCTGCTCCCGGGCCTCAGCCTCCACTCGGGCCTGGCGCTCCTCAAGTTCCCGGGCCTCGGTCTCCGCCTAGGCCTGACGCTCTTCTTGCTCTTGAGCCTCTCGGCCTGGGCTTTCTTCTGCTCTGTCTTCCTCCTGGCTGCCGCCTCAAGTAAGCTGGCCTTGATCATATCTTCTGCGGCTACATCACAAATCGACAAGTCAGAAAAGTTGAAACATATTAAAGATAAGCAGATCAAGGGGAAGTAATTTACCAGCCTGCGACCCGGGTTGATCAAATTCATCGATGATTTGATCTACAGGGTCTTCGGGTCGGGACCCGATCCCATAATGGACCAGATTCCCCCCCCCCCCCCCCCCCCCAATCAACACTGAAGACAAGAAGGATTGGTTCTCCAGGGCTTCCCAAGCTTGGATAAAGGGGGGAGGAGTTTGTAATCTTTAGGAAGCTCGGGTTGATTGGGTAGAAAAGAAAGAAAACCCAGGTCACAAGACGGAGGGGCCGGAAATTGTAAAAAGAAAAATTTATTCTTCCGCCCCTTCAAAGATGAAGGGATGTCTGTCAAAAACGATAATGCATCCGGGCCATAAAATAAAAGACCACATCATTAAATCGGCAGGAGTAAAAGTAATGAAAAATAGAAGAATTGATCAGAAGGGATTTCATGCGAAACAAAATGAAAGTGACAGCCATAATGTGAAAAGCATTAGGATGGAGGTGATTGATGGGAAGCCCAAAGAACCGGGCAACCGCCTCAAAAAAGAAAGGGATGGGGAAACGAAGCCCACTCTTGAGTTGTTCTGTGAAGAAGGTTTGAAAACCTGGGGGAGGAGTGTCCGGGTGATCGGAAGACCCGGGGATTTGAATTTTGTAGGTGGAAGGGATGGACCCTAAGGACCTAATTTCTTCTATACTACCCGGACGAAGGGTAGAAGTTACAGTAGAGAACCACAAGGGCCCTGCTACCTTATCTTTCCCCTTGCCCTGGGTGCTAGAAGGCCGGGAAGAAGAAGCTTTGGGTTTCTGAAGAGGTCAGAAATAGGAGATAGATATGCCTATAGGGATATGAACAGATTGCTCGGAAGGAGTCGGGGAGTTATCCTCTGACCAACCCCTGACGTTTTTACCGGAACTGGAAGATGTAGAGTTGGACATGGTTAAAAAAGAGTAAAAAGAAGGGAGATGAGAGGCACTTACGGTGACGGAAGAGCTAATAGCAGAAGTCGCCGGAAAGATTTGTGCATCGAAAGACTTGAGAGAGAATTTTTGCAGAGTTTGGCCACGAAATGAATTTGCAAGTGATTTTTCGAAAATCGGTTATCTACTATATATAGGGGAAATGATTCATCTACACCGTTGATCTAAAATAGATCGGATGGACCAGATTAACCTAGGAAATTAGGCGGCATGATTGGGCAGGGTATTTGAAAAGACAGGTTCGAGGGGCCATGATGGTTTATCTTCTCGGAATACGAAGAGTTCTGATAACTTTAAAGATAGGGCTTACGTCGGCATTGATGAATATGACATCATCCTTATCACCTCGGGGAGACTAAACGACAAATTAATCTTCCTGACCGGGCACACAGAACTAATCGAGACAGCGAGTAGACTCTAGCCCGACTATTTAAGGAGGGAGTGATGATACTCCGGGATGTCACGGGTCAGGGATGGTTCCTGGGACGTCCCGAGCCAGGGAGCCTGACCATGAGGAATGCCAGGGTCAGAGGGATGAAATGTTCCTGGTCAATAAAGCAACCAGATGGGTTAACACCCGAGTCATGGAACTACCCGGGACGAGGAGAGTATGACTGAAAGAAATCATGGGAGTGGGCAATCAGTTAATAGGTCGGGCTATTAGACCACCCGGAACGTAATTTCCCCGGGACGTTGCATACCCTGGGTCCTCATAAGAAATCTCGGGAAGTATTTTACCCAAGCCACTTCGATAGTAGTGCCGCATTTAATACCGCCGATGAACAGGATGTATGCAGCCGACCTATCTCTGACACTAGTGCAAGTGGTTAATGAATCAAGTGGGTTGGATGTGACTAGTATGCGATTTGACATGTCAGAATAATATGGTATAATCAGCCACCCTACTATCATTAATGCTCAAACACAAAGAACGAGGTCATCATTACATCCTCTGTTATAAATATCAGATTCTTTACTTGCGTTTATTCTCTATTAAGATATTAACTTACACATTGAATGCTCTCATTTATTGCTCATTTACTCTCCACTCCACACCAATCACACAGCCATCATTTGGTTACATTGGTTTTCTAGCTTGAGTGTCCTGCTGACTTAAGCTTCGGAGTGGTCACGTCGGACACGTCTCCGGCGCCCATTCACGTGGTTCTTTTCTTGTTCGCAGATCTCTCAAATTATTCAAGGAGTCAAGAAGTTCAGCCTAGACATCCAACTCATATTTCCTTCATCTTGATAGCAAATCCGGCAGAGTACCCGACCCGACTCGTCCATTTCGCCCGGGTTGCATCAATCTAAAATAATACCATTCATCTAATTTGCAACA
Organism: Primulina tabacum; assembly: GCF_025594145.1. Lineage (NCBI taxonomy): Eukaryota > Viridiplantae > Streptophyta > Magnoliopsida > Lamiales > Gesneriaceae > Primulina > Primulina tabacum. Next base: position 33,399,578 of record NC_134558.1, on the reverse strand, counting down.
AAATCTATTCTAATTAGAGAGCAATAGTTAAATATACAATTTTTTTTAAAAAAAAAAAATCTTATTTCTTTTAATCTTTCATCCCTAAAACAAAATTCCTCTCCACTTGACTTTATTGCATGATAAGCCATGATACAGATACAAAAATGTATATAAAAAATTTCAGTTATATTAAATATATTGACACGTTCTATATGATATGTATGTCCAATGCCATGCTAAGGTTTTTATATATGTTAGTCAGTAGACACCCCATTTGGTGTGAAAACCATGTCAAATAATCTTTAAAATGTTTTACACCAATGTTTGTATATAAATTATCCCCTGTGGATGGTTCATAATATCTCTATCTTTAACGGTTGTCCCCTCACCAAATCAAGGAGTTTTTGCTAAATCAGTAAAGTTTGAAGAGAGGGAGAGTGAAAAAAGAAAATGGCAAAAAAGAAAATGAAGCTAAGAGGAAAAATGTAAAAAAAAAAAAAGGAATAATAGACAACCTCCAGATTTAATGCACTGCAAGGAAAAAATGGCAAAATGGAGAGTAAAAAGACAGCAGGAGAGAAACAAATCCAAGGTACAAAATCTAAAAAGTGCTGTCCAGAAGATCAGACAAATACCTTCTCGTTTTTTTCAACCTTTTTCATAGCCAGAGCCAAACAATCCTCTAGACCCTTTTCGGAACAAAACCCGATAATCCACAATCTTGGACTAGAGATCATACTGTACTCTCTGAGAATGGATGGATATTATATTTCTATTTCTTTATATGCTCAAAGCATATATAATTTTTTTTTATATAAAAAATATAAATGATAACCGCAGCCAATTTGGTTATTGAGAACAAGTGTAGGATCGAGTCGTCTCGTTAACATCTTACTCAATTCTTATCTCAATAAAAATTGATTTTTTTCCTCCCGATCTCGTACCCGAATTTGGTCAGGTATATAGATGATATCCCAGACCGAAGACTTATTTTGTATAAGTTTATTTTAATTATAATATTTGTTTGTGTGGTTTTTTCATTCAAAGCCCTAAAATCGTCATATATGAGTTAACCCTCTTTTAAATATGTTAGCCAATTATTACATACCCTTCGACCCAATATTATATTATTTAAAATTATAATATTTTAATTCAATGTGTTCATAATATTATAATATTTTTAAAAAAACTAAAGAAAATCTCGAAAATACGGATCGGGGTTTTTTGGGGATAGGAATGAGAAGAGATTCATGATGAGTTTGAGATTTTTAGTTTTTTTGACATCCCTAATCGAGACAAAAAAATATATAAATTTTTTGTTCTCCTCGTATTTGTATAATTTTAAGACAAATATATTCGTGGAATTATTCGTTATAAATACACGTTCTCTAATTTTGCATATTTTAAAAATAAAAAAATTAATTAATTTGGGCCTAATTTGTCAGGTATCAGTCTATTCGGGCTTATGTGGGTTAATACATCAATCAAGATTTCCTTTACCTTATTATTATTTTTGAGAATAAAGGTTTTCTACTTTTCTTGACTCGATCTGCCTCGATCGATGATCTAACATAAATAATCTTGCAATTTTTTTTAAAATATATAAACATAATAGAATGATTCACCATCAAATATTTTATTTTGAATCAAGAATTTATCCTATTATTCTTGAGGTAAAGATATATTTTATTTTCTTATTCTAAAAAAGTCAGAATTGGAATTAAAAATATAAACTAATCAAGTTCATTGCATCATGTCAATTAAATTCTTAGGTCTTTCATGTCACTTGTCCCTCTCTCTCTATATAAAACTCACACGAAGCTGAGTATGTTTTAGAGAATTAGTCAAGCTTGCCGCGACTTACACTGACCAGCAACAAATCCGGTAGCCGGAGCACAAGAAACCGAAGCATTTTTTTTGTACGTGGGTTCACCGGAGATGTCATCTTCCGGCGGAAAAAGACAGGTTTTGCCCTCGTATATTGCCCTGTTTCTTGTCATCTTAATTGTGCGTACATGGAATTCCTGCCAAAGCAAGGTAGGGGCAGTAAGGACATTTCCAGAACAAGCTCCTTCCCCTTCTCCTCTTCCTCCCAAGAATCAAACCATAATCTCCATAGAGCATTTGAATGGCAGTAATGGTACATTTCTTGATTACAAAAGGAGGATACCAAGCTGCCCAGATCCTCTTCACAATTAGTGGAGTTAGTTAATTCAGTTATATTTCTCTTTGGTTTATATTGGTTTGATGTTTTTTCTCGTATTTTTTTCTCCTGAGTAACCTAGGAACTGAATGTTGAATGAGTAAACCGTGAGTACTTTGTTACAAAATGGATGATCGCATTCACCAAGAATAGATAATATTATAGGTGAGTTCTTGAAATCCGGTTCTGTAATCACGCAATCAGGTGTTAATCTATGCCATCATTTTAACTTATACCACAGTTAATTTCTGCCTTATGATATTTCGTCTCTAGCACTTCGTGGGGAAAGTTCTAGTTTATTTAATTTGTTTGTTTCGGCATGTTTTATTTTTAACTGCATTGATGCCAAATCCAATTCTTTCACCATTAGAGCAAACTTTACAGACTTCGTTTTCTTCTGGGAGCCTCTGGAGATAGATATCCAGTTGAGTCTTGTTCTTTTTTATGTTTAGAAACACACGACTTTACAAAGATTTCAGACACAGTTTTCAATTTTAGTATTGCTTAAAGTGGTTGCTGGTATATTGCATACAAGGAGTAAAATCTGTACCTTTTGAATCCTTGTTACGTTACCTCATTTTCCCACAACTGTTATGTTTAGGTATAGTGCACTTGTCATCTAGTCATCAATGGCAAGCTAGGGTTTAAATCTATTTCTTGAGTACCGAAACATAGGAGTGATGGGATTGATTACTTCACTGAAGCAAACATTGATGGGATTGATACTTTCACTTCCCACGATATTATTGGCTTTCTCGTAGAATTTATCCGGTGTCATACGAATAAGTATTTGGATCTTCCATATAATGAATGCAATGATCCCGATTGAAATATTAAGCATGAAATTTTTAAGAAATCAAGCATAAAACCCTTTAGAGTACTATATAAATCAAAACCGAATACACACACATCGACTCATCTCAATCCGACGATCCCAAGTTCTTTTACTCCGTTCAAAAAGTCTTTTTCGACGGATGGTAGGAGGTGAGAAGGGTCTTTATTCCATCCCACTATATATAAGTCGAAAATATATAAAATAACGTTCACAAAAAAGTAGTAGAAATTAACAAGAATGAAGGGTAAAATACAAAGTGTAGATCTATTAGAACATTTTTTTAATTTTAATATGGATCGGGCTGCTGATTGTACTGTTTTACTTATATAAGACTGTTGGACATTCTGCTGTCATTTATAAAGAGTGTGACAAAATTACAAGTCAACCTGAGCCATTGAATGAATTGCTAATATATTTTAACTTGCGGTAGACTTCTTGTCCCATCGCTAAAATGTGAGTTGATAATTTTTAGACTTGAGTTTAATTCATTACATAAAAACTATTTAAAATATCACAAAAATTCATGTCAAGACATTAATATTATTTATTATGTCTAAAATATTATTCATTCATTGTAAAAGTATCATTTTTTGTTTGTTTTCTTATTGAGAAATATAATGTAATATATATGATGTTTTAAGTTTAAAATATTATTTTTTATTCCAAAAATCAAAAACATATTGGATAATATATGCTAAATATTTGAGTGAAAATTAATATTTTTACGTATATTAATTAAGACGACTTATCTATTCATAAAGTATTTTCATTTACAACAAAATCTATAATTTCTCTTCATAAAAAATACTGAGAGTACAAAATTTAGCATCTTTTCCTTGTATAATGCCAAACTGATATCGTTATTAAATTATTGATTATACTTGTCCGTTCAAAAACTTGTATGAGACGATCTCACATGTCGTATTTAGTGAGACAGATCTCTTATTTGAGTCATCGATGAAAAAATATTACTTTTTATGCTAAGAGTATTACCTTTCATTGTGAATATCGATAGGGTTGACCCGTCTCACAGATAAAGATTCGTGAAACTGTCTTATAAGAGATCTACTCATTCGTCTAATCGTCTCCATAACTAAATTTATTCCAAATATCGTGTAGTTAAGAGAGTAAATGAATTTTATTTTATTTTTATTTTACATATACTAATATAATGAAAACATATTAAAAATTAATCTAATTGTGAACTTCATCGAGGAAATGTTTTCTGAAAATTTTATTTAATTTCATATAAATTCGGCCTTGTTGTGTATAAAGTTAAATTAATTGAATATTTAATTAGTTATGCGAAAAGTGGAAGTTTTATTATTTAAATCGATCGAACAACGTAATTAACTCTAAGCTTTGTTAGTTATGTAGTGTTTTCAAATGAATAATAGCGTTTTGGATTAAAAAAATTCCATGTATTAAAAAAGTCGTGCTTTTCAATAAGTAAAACAATATAATAAATAGTAATTTTAGACTTTTTGGACACGTGAAATTAAAATTTTAATTGTTTCTATATAATTTTCCTTTTAAAAACAAAGTGAAGGTCTGGCAAGAACTAGGCGTATTGTTCAAGTAAGTAGTAATCATATTGGGCTTTTTCAGAACTTATCCGTTCAGTCCTTTTGATGGCCTGTTTTAAGTACCCTCCCTGCACCTTTCAAAAGCCCAAAGGTCCAGAAAAAGGAGTAATTTCATTGATTTCTTCTATATTTTGATATATTTAATATTTCATTATTCTGGATATGTTATGATTTTTTCGCTTGAAAAGAAAAGAAAGTGTCAAATACATGAAATACAGTGGAGATAATGCAAACAACCCGAAGATAAATCTACTGTTTTCTTTTAAAAAAATAAAAATTTACAACTCTTAAAGGCAAGTCTCCTATATATAAATAAAGAAAATAAAAAACGTTAGCCAATTCATGTAAGAATAGGTCTCATGTGAGACGGTCTCACGAATTTTTATCTGTGAGACGAGTCAATCCTACCTATATTCACAATAAAAAGTAATACTCTTAGTATAAAAAGTAATACTTTTTCATTGGATGATCCAAATAAGAAATATGTATCACAAAATACGACATGTAAGATCGTCTCACACGAGTTTTTGCCTTCATGTAAAATGTGTAAATAAATATGGAAAATGAAACCAGACGGGTTTTCAAAAATAACAACAAACATTATACTTTTTAATTTTATTTTATTCATTTTTAAATCCATATACGATTATTATTTAAATGTATTTTTCACAATTACCAAAATTCAATATTTATATACTATAGTTTTAATCCAAAACATTATATTTCAAAACATTAAAAAAAATTTGAGAATAAAATTTTAATATTGTCTACATGCTATTAAACGACAAAAAAGGGATGGTGTCAAATCATGAATTCAATACGTGGTCGATATTATATGAGTTAATATCTTAGTTATAAAATAATTAATATTCTGTTTATTTAATATATTTTCATATACATATTCTTAGAAAAAACCTTTATAATATTGTGGTAAAAAATACTTTATAAAAATATTTTATATGTATTTATATAAGCAGAGTTCATGTAAATGCCGGATTAATCGTCTTTTGGGCTGGGTTTTACTAGCATCTCGCAAACTCGGCTTACATTACTGGGCCTTCAAAGCCCATTCAGGTCATATGGTCTCAATTTATGGGTTTTTACAAAAAAATTTATGCAACTTGAATTCATATAAATAAAAATTATTTGTTATATTCATATACATATATTAATTCTTTCCATGATAGGATTTGCAATTTGTAGTATACATTGAAATGTAAGCTTTGAATATATTGATTTGTATTTTTAAGAAATTAGGTTTATTACAATGTATGATCAAACCTTTTAAATTTATTATTAAATTATGTTTTTAATTGTCTGAAACTTCTACGAAATTTATAATCTTATTATACGATAAATAATTAGGGTATATTAATTTAATTAGTTACTTTTTAGTTATTACACTTTAAAATCGATCGATGTAATCATAAAAATCCATGTTCAATCACGTGCAGATGAAATTGTAAAATAGCAAGCAAATGACGAATACCTCGCAACAATCACCAAAGAGTAGGTCTCTTGTGTGACGGTCTCACGAATCTTTATCTGTGAGACGGGTCAACCCTATCGATATTCACAATAAAAAATAATATTCTTAGCATAAAAATTAATATTTTTTCATGGATGACCCAAATAAGATATATGTCTCACAAAATACGACTTGTGACATCGTCTCACACAAGTTTTTGTCAATAACAAATTATTAAATTGTCAGTTTTTATTTTTATTATTTATTTTTTTTAAAAAAAATAAATTGTCAGGTAGAGAAAATATCATAAAATATCGTACTTTCTGCTTTTGAAACATTAGGTACCGAAGAGTGTACCACGCGGCAATGATTGCATTATGAAATAAACTTTTTGAAAGAAGATTTTGAATCAAAAATTGAAATTCAAATTAAACTAGTACATTTGAAAATGATTTACTTCATGCTTGATTTGAATATCCCTTTACTTTACTAAATTCAAGTAAATTAATGAATTTGAAATTCATGTCATTTCAGATGCATCAATCCAAAGACAATCTAACGATTCCTGAGATAAAATTATTGGTTTTCATAAAGAATCGTGGGATGGAGAGAACCATACGCGACGCAGAAATGTATGCCATCTCGGGAACTTGAGAACAAGTAGGTAAGCTAAACTCTAGCACTGAGCAAAGCTAAATTAATTGCGGCTGTCACAAAATGTTGCTCTCTTAACGAACCTCCCTTTCATTCGGGGCCTCTTCTCCGCATTCAATTTCCGAACCTCGTACCTTATTTTCTTCGAGAACAATCTATTCTGACGCTTCTCCCGATACCTAGACACCCTTGCTTCTCTCCCTCCATCAACCATCGCTGCTGCTGCTGCTGCTGCTCCACTCATCTCTCCACATACATGCATAGCTCCACATTTGCCCTGTATTTACAAGTAAATCTGGGTTAATTCCACCCAACGTTAACTTCGCCATAAGGAATCACTATAATCGTCCCACAAAAATCGTTACATCAAAGTTATGAATAATGACAATAAACAAAAAATTTACACATACCGTGCAACCTGACCAACAGTCGCCGGAATCCAATTCCGGCCTTTTTCCGGTTGTCCACGGAGACTGTTTCCCGTCCCAATTTGAAATGATACCTTCATAATCAAGCCTCAAAAAGTTTTGTTTTTTCTTCGAATGACACTTCATGTTCACTAAAATTGGCTCTCCTGTTACTGCAATATTCTTCACTGCTTCTTCACGTTTAATTGAAGAATCATAACCAAAATTAAAGTCAAAATCTTCTCTTCCCACTTCAACTTTAACCCTTTCACACCCTAAAGAATCATTCAATGGATATATTTCTTCTTCATCACGATCCAAAAGTCCTAATCCTTCCATACTACACAAACTGTCGTCGTCTAGCCCTTTACCCAATAAACTCTCGACATCAGCAGCAAACTCAGCTAGATCCATTTCAGATGGAAGAAACCCATGTAGATTATTCATTTCTGGGCTCAAATCATCCGACAGAGACATGGATTCGTGCCCAAAATCAGCAGAATGTGTTATTTCTGCATGAATATTAATATTTGCAGATTCAATAGAATTGCACGGTTTTGAAACAGACTGATCGAATGTAGGAACTCTGCACAGTAACTGTTCCTCATTCTCTTCACGGGAATTCTCTTCGCTGCAAATTTCAGGAACAAGGGGAAGTAGGCTAATGGATTTTTCATCCTTTTTCTGTCTTCGTGTTCGAGCTTTTTTGGTGAAACCCTTGCGCCAAAAAGGCTCATAAAGTTGACATTTTGCATCAAGAGATTTGCTGGATGAGATTTTGAGGCAAACCCTTTCATGTCTCCGAGCTAAATAATTGGCCGAATGAACAGATGAATCGCAAGATTGGCACAAGAATGCATCGTCTGCTGCACAATACCATCTCGCTCTTTTCTTGATGCAGTTATCACAAGCTCTTGCTGATTTTGCTCCAAAGGTGTTAGCTAGTTTTATGTCTGAATTCATGGATCTTGAATATATCTGAGCTTTTCTTATGGCTTGAAAAAGGTAATCAAATCAAGAAAATTACGTGGGCTTTCTTGATTTATCGCATAAACCTTGAGAAGTTTGTTCAAATTATTTGTAGGTGGGGATTGTTCAAGTGTCCCACAGCGTGCACTTTTGCAGTGTATTTATTAGTTTTTGAGTCGGTCCACGTCCAGTTTGTCTATTTTTGGGATATTATCAAAGGGGAGGCTTGGCGATTTTGGGACCCATAACCGAGGGCCTTATCTCTTCTCTCATTGGCTTAGAGGGGAAAAAAATCATATTATCTGGTTTTTATTGGCTGCCTGTTTGATTATTGGATTCCCAATGGACCCCCCTGTTGATTGGAAACAGTAAAAGATCGCATGTTATATAAATTTCTAGCTCGTGTTAATTTCTTGATTTTTAAACTCGAAAGAGACGTTTTTCCTAGGAGTTGTCGTTTTACGAGATGGGCTGTTTCGAAGTCGAGACAAGTAGGTTTTTGGTCCCCGCTCTTCCAGAAACTACAGTAAATAATGATATAGATTGGAGTAATATTTATTAAACATATTATCAAGTTGTAAATCAATGATTGATATATATTGCAAAATATCAAAATCTCTGGGTTATCTCATATATATGTTCGTTTTACCGGACTGAACAAGTTGCTTTGAGATTGTGAGATTTGATGATGGCTGAAGGCAAGTTGGCAAAGATTTGATTGAAAAAACCAAATTTTGACGACTTCGGCTTTGCCTTCATTACATGTTACTTGAATAAGTATCTTGTGAGACGTTCTCACAAATCTTTATTTGTCAGACGGGTCAACTCTACCGATTTTCACAATAAAAAGTTATACTCTTAGCATAAAAAGTAATATTTTTTCATGGATAACCTAAATAAGATACACGTCTCATAAAATACGATCCGTGAGACCGTCTTATACAAATTTTTGTCATGTTGCTTATGAAAAGAAAATTAATTGGTTTTTTTTAATTATGATAGATTCGCTATATTCTGATGTGCTTGTATGAATTTTCGGAACTAAAACAATGCATAAACTAAATATATAATGCGCGACAGATTTATTCAAGAAAGTATTGATGAAGAAAATTAAAATCATTATAATTGACAAAATGTTTACTTACTCATATATTCATAAAGGGAAATTTGATTAATTTTTTTATTATAGTGGGATGCACAAGATTATTAGATTTCTCGATTTAAACTAAACATTTATATCACCCTCTCTATTTAATTAGCCATCCTTTTCGGGTCCCCTCTCTGCTCTCTTCAACTTGTTTCTTATTTTTTTAAAAAAATCTTCAACTTGTTTGAAGATACAGCACAGTACGCTCTTTCGGATGTTTTTAGAGCTACATAATTTTATTTTAATGTAGATTAATTCTATAGCAAAATAACGCAATTTCTGCGTAATATACCCAAAACTTATTTTCAACTCATTTTTTTCAAACTCACTCTTAAATAAATGAGTAGGTCTAATGTGAGACGGTCTCATGAATCTATATTCATGAGAAAGACCGACTCAATCCATACATAAAGTAAAAAATAATATTTTTCATTAGTTAGGTCGATAATCATCTCATAAAATTGAATTGTGAGACGATCTTATTTGAATTTTTGTGTAAATAATATATTATTATATTCACGACAATGATTTTATCTCAACAAATATCTATAAATATATTTATCGATATTTATGTTTGATCTGGTTTCTACACGCCCAAACGCAGCGGAAGATTTAAAATTTTTATTTTATTTTGAAAAACAAAATAATATTTGGACACTCGTATGGTTTTCATAATCAAACATAGGGAGTTGAAAATCTTATACCTTCGGTGAAATTTTCACTTGGCTCCAACTACTCCGGTATTAGCGGATGTAGCTCTTGTTGTAAATCCCTATGAACATTCTTTGATCTCCTAATCCAGTCCACGACTGGAATATTTGTTCCTCTTCTAAATTGCACTAGAAAGTTAGAAGAACTTTTGCGTAGAGATATAACACGAAAAATTTGACTCAATAATATAAGCCGAATTTTTTTCTTGTTTTTAGAAGAGATTTTCGAGAGTTTTGAAACAGTCGAAACTTTTCCTTTTTCAATTCTTGGAGAGTCTCTCGAAAATCCTATATCTAAAATTGAATAAAGAAATCTTAATATTTCTTTTAAACATGATTTACTTAATTAATATCATTAATTAAGTAAACTAAATATTTGGAGGAATAATTGATGCAACTCTCGTGAATCACATTTTGAGATTCGGTGGAGGCTATTTCTTTGAGGTCAAACTTTTCCTTAAAAGGAAATTTTCATGACTTAATTACCATAATTAACATTAATGGACTTGATTAATTAATTGGGCTAGTCCAACTAGTTTAATTAATAAATCAAAGTCCATTAAGAACTTTAATTATTTAGTATGTTGGACTTGTACTCCTACAAGTCCATTAAACATACTTCACATTATATTTAATTTAATTTTTAATAAACTCAACTTTTGAGCTTAATAAATTAAATCAATTATAAATTCAACATTTGAATTTAATATTTAAATTATAAATTCATTTTTAATAAACTCAACTTTTGAGCTTAATAAATTAAATCAATTATAAATTCAACATTTGAATTTAATATTTAAATTATAAATTCAACTCCTTGAATTTATCACCTCCAAAATTTAATATTTAATAAACCCAACTTTTGAGTTTAATAAATTACATTCTCAAAATTTAGTTATCATAAATTCAACTCTTTTGAATTTACTATATAAATCCAACTCCTTGAATTTTACTCTCTCAACGGGAACAAACAATCTAGTACTTGTGTGACCCTCAATGGTTCAGGGATACAGCTAGCCGTGAGTTCACAACTCTTTGTGATTCATGACATAATCCTTTATTCGGGCTTACCCTAGTTAGCCCCATTTTTTTTATCAATACCTTGATCAAGAATGTCAGAACTCATTTCTGATTGCACCCATCGGATCATGGTAAGAGCGTCTAGTAGCATCGCCCCATGATCCCCTAGGTATCACTGATAGTGCCTGCAAGAACCAGTCGATTATGATTAACGTACAGTACGGTCCCTTCATCTCATATATCCCGATCGAATCTGCAACCATTGGTTCATCGAGGGTTGCATATTAATTCGATAACTATGTGATAACTATAATAGTGGCATCGTGTGTACTATTTGAGAACTCCTTCTCTAACGTACATATCATACTCTGGCCAGAGATTCCATGCACTATTATTTCATCAGATCACATAGGATATCCACACCCGTAGGTGAGTGGTGAATCCCCGACTACAATGCACTGGCTCCTATATGTGTCGCAACTGTACCCAACCTCGCCACCTGATGACTCTCTTGGAGCCGGTAAACGAGTCAAAGCATAGCCCTAGCATATAGAGCCTCAGTGTTGTCCCGGGTCGTAAGGACTAATGGTGTACAATCATAACCACGGACTCATCCTCTCGATGAATGATAACCACTTGGAAAGTCCGAGGGAGGGTTTTTCGGTATAATCATCATATGACTACTCATCTGCATGTTTGGACATCTCCATGCCCTTACCAAGAAACGCAGTACACAACATCAAAGATGCTAGTCTCGAGCTCAAGCGGCCTTTATCCCTGTTTTAGGCGGCTGAATCGACTAGGAACGAATTTAGAATATGCAGTGTTTACAAATGAGTTTCAACATCAAATTACGATTCATTTGTATTAAAGCATAATCAAGGACTTTATCTATGCTGTTTGCATGGGTATACAGATAAAGTATAACAAGACCATAAAAAATTAAATTATATTAAAATAAAGATTGTTTATTTCACTTGAGTCAATAAATTCCCTAGCCAACCGTTGGCTTGCAGGGCATCTACTATAACAATTTACACATATTATTTTTAAATTTAATTATATTTGAATAATTTTCAGTTTTATTTAAGTAACTAAATCAATCTATTTGAATTTTGAACATTATTAATAACTATTTCAATAAATTAACTAGCACAGAGAAATACATTATTAAATAGATAACAAATTTTAGTTATTTTATTAACATGAATATATAATAAAATAACACAAAATACCTTAAAATACATAAAATTACTTTTAAATCATAATTACTTTATAACAGTTAAAATAGTAAATTTTTCTAAATAAAACCCTAGCAACCTATTCTGTTTCACAATTTGTTAAACACTTGCATATTTAACCATTGCAAATTACACCACCACCACCACCTATAAAAATTTAGAAGATAATTATTTTATAATAGCTAAAATAGTTAATTTTTCTAAATAAATCCCTATCAGCGTATTTCTATCTCACAAATTGTTAAACACCTACGTGCTTAACATGGACTGATTACACTAGGACCCCCTCGTAAATTCAAAAAGTGTAAAACCTTAATTACATGTAAAACCTTGCGTTTTTAATAATCATGCATGCATAAAATCTCTTACAAATAAGGTAAATGTGTTTTAATTTTTGTTTTTAAACACGGGAGTTATATGTGATTGATTTTTTTTTAAAAAAATAAAATTAGCTTAATAATATTTTTAAAATGTTTCTTTCAAAATTTTCATGAAAAGGATACTCACCATACTTAACTTGTTATCTTATACTCAATTTTCTGCAGTCATTTGCTAACTTTATAATATGGTGGCGACGATTCCACGTTGATTTGTGGAATTTTTTTTCATGGTTTCCAAGAATTAGGTTCTGAATCCTAACACTCCCTAGAAAGAAAAATTAATGTAGAGTGAACTGATCGTGAATTTTGAGAAGCTTGAGATTTGGCTCGAAGAGTTATAGTTCTTGACAAACTATACAAAATTTTCGAACTACCACGATTAATTATTGAGTAGATATGGTCTCAAGAATCTTTATCTGTGAGATGGGTCAACAATACTGATATTTACAATAAAAAGTAATATTCTTAACATAAAAAATAATATTTTTCATGGATGACCCAAATAAGAGATCTGTCTCACAAAATATGATCCGTGAGACTCTTTCTCATAAATTTTTACTTTAATTCTTTTCTGAAATATCCCGTTGGGACCGCATGTACATACATGTCAGAAAATGGACATGCTACGAGGCAAAACAAAACCGTGTATGGGGACTGTAATAAATAGATATCGACCATCCTGCATTGATCGACTTAATTTTGAAATAATTAAACTTATAACTGATCTCGACTATATATTCACTTTCCTGATATTTTGAGAGAACTATTATTTTTACGAATCGATGACATAAAGCGATGTGAAGGAAGTATTTTGAACATAGTCTCACTTGTAGATGTCGCCACAAAATGAGAGAACTATTCACAACAGAATTAAGGACCCCAAAATTAAGAACACAAAGTAATGTTTATGTTCCTTTCCAACATTTTGATTGTGCAAATTCTTTCCCCTCCTAATTAGGGGTGAGAAAAATATACCCAATTTTTGGTATATCGAGGTTACCGTACCGAAAAATACCGTATTTATCGAAATTTTCGGTACAATATATATAGTATCGAGACCACAATGTTCAGAACAGTGACGATATGAAATTGTAAAATTTTCATTAAATATTGAAATACCGAAATGTCGAAATAATATATATAAATTAAAAAATATACTATTTTTAAATAATAAAGTTTAAGATTTTTAAAATATATCCATAAAGTATTTTCTTGGTATAAAACAGTATATACTGATACCGTACAGAAATTTCGATGTACCGCAATATTTTGGTATAATTGATATGGTATCGGTGTATAAATATTTTTAATACCATAATTTTCAATACAATATGTATTTTTTTTCGGTATCGTTCTATTCAGTATACAACCCTACTCCTAACCTTATTTTGAAAAATACTTCTACAACTTTCAGATGGGGAAATAATCGATTTATGTTATGCCATGATTACATTGTGTTATATATTTTAATACCACCGTGAATTCAAAAGTATTTTAATATCGTATTTATGCAGTCGAGTTTGTTATATTTTTTTGGGGAAAGACAAGTTCAATCCCAAATATTTGATTTTTTTTCCCGGTTTGGTTCCAAATGTTTCGATGTTCTAGGTTTAATGTTAAAACGTTTACAAATTTTGATCGAGTTTGTCCTTCAGTCAATTTGATAGTTAAAACTACGGGAAATTGGCCTTCAGTCCCCAGCCGTCGATTTTTTTTGTATTCAGTCCCTGGGTACTTTTTTAGTACCACATTTCCACATGAAGTGTACCATATTTTCACATGAAGTGTATCACATTTTGTATGACATAGTACCACAATTTTGTGGGTAGCGAGTGAACCCAAAGAAATATTTTGATTGAGGATTTTTCACCAACTTCCCCTTAAAACTAACGGTAGACAGCTAGACATGATATGTGCTTAGGAAAGAGCTTGATTAATTTCAGATATTTGACCATTTTCTTTGTTTGGTCCCAAATATTTTGGCATTTCAGGTTTAGTACTACGTGCTTACAATTTTGATCGAATCGGTCCTTTTACAAATTTAATAATTAAAATTAACGTTAGACATGACTTACTTCTGATAGTCACGCCCTAATTAAAATTCCCTAAACTCAAATCAAATGGCTTAATTTACAATCCAATTCGAGCAAGGACAGATTTTTTTCTCGTTAGTATTACACCCGGAAATTTGGCTCAACATTGAGAATGAAATTGACGATGGTGCACACAATTAATCTCTAGCAGGTTACTCTGGCTTTCTCTTTTGTACGAGAACATCATTTTCTTGTTATCAGATTCTGACATTTAAGTAAAACTTTAGATTTAAGGTAATCTTTTAAAAAATGATTATTTAGGATATGTGTTGTTATTTTGCTGGATTTTGTGTTACTCTTGGGTTAAGAGTCTTGTGGTGAAAATATAAAACTCCTATGAAATCGTCTCACGGTTCAATTTTACGAGACATTTCTCCGACTTTTCTAGATTAATGAAAAAATATAATTTTTGATATAAATGCTATTAATTTTTTATTCCAAATATAAATAAGATCCATATGTGTGAGACCTGCGCTTCTAGAGTTTGAACTGTTAAATTCGTAGGGTACTATGTCACTGGCTAAAAGATCGCGGTGAAAATGACTTTTTTAGGCTTGTGTGAGACGATCTGATCGTATTTTGTGAGACATATATTTTATTTGATCTTTCATGAAAAAGTATTATTTTTTTATGCTAAAAATATTATTTTTTATTTTATTGTGAATATCGATAGATTTGATCTGTATCGTCGAAAAAAATTCGTGAGATCTCTAACGAGATAACTTCTCTAGTTTCTTGAAGGTTGTATTCCCATACCATTGGGCTTGGCTGAATAAAAGGCCAACAAAAAGTGGCGTTAGGATTTAGGAGTTAGGTTTACTGTCATGAATTTACCGAGTTAAAATTTGCTCTTCCAGAACAGCATTAGAGTCTGAAATTCACAGGTATGGCTTTCTCAATTAAACTCTCATATTAACATAACTGTTAATTTGATGAAAACATGATGCGAAAATCGTAATCTTATCTCCTCTGTGGACATTTTTTGGATTAATAATTAGCTGAAACATATAATTTTTTTGGTGTATTCGATTCTGAATTTCCCCAATATTTAATTCGATTCTGAATTTCCCCGATATCTAGTATTATGTATTTTCTCGGGATTAATGCTTCTTGAAGCTGAAATTTTCTATTTAATTAAGTTCTGGATGAAACTTTAACTGTTAAAAATCTCGTGGTCGTAAATTTCAGCTTCAATCCTTTTTACTGGTAAAAAAATGATTGATTTTGATTCTGTTGTGACTATCTGGGTGACAAAATTGGAATCTTTTGCTTTCTTTTCGTTGCTTGATAAATTTTATTCATGGCGGTCTAGTTCTAGCATAATGTAGTACCATATATTGAGTCATTACTAAATTTTGTCGAGAAACTCCATTTCATATTTGTGTATCAGGAAGAACGATAATTTTTTGTTTATTTGTATCTTTTTTTCTCTTATAGATCAAAGTCCTCCAGGTTGAAAATATTGTGTTCGGTATGTTTTCACCTTAACATAATCTATTTGAAATAGTGAGATAGGTACTAGGTATTGTATGAATTACATGTTCATTCTTGTTTTGTTAAGAAAAATTTAACAGATCGCTGCAGAGTAAAGATTATTTCGAACCTCGAGTTAAGTAATTTCCTGTTTTGTGTCATCCTATTACGTATTCAGGATAGACTTGAGCTTTGATTGAATGTGAAAACCATTAGAATGATTTGCAGTAAAATGAGAGAACGAAAAGAAATGAGAGCTGAGAGTCGAGAAAGTAATCAGTTAGCTTATGTGCTTTCCCCTCATTGTATTCAAGCCTCTATAATTATGCTGGTCAAAAAAGATTCCAACGAAGTTGAATTAGCAACTTTTTAAGCTATCAAGTTCCGTTCTGTGCAAGAAATTGGTGTACCTTTGTTTCTTTATGGTATACGTTTCTTCCAAGTCATTAGTTCTATGTTTTCTTAACATAGATTGGGCGTATTAATATTAACTTCTCTTCTAACATTTTGGCATGGTTTATTATATTTTTGCGGATTATTCAAGTGGCAGATACGTTCTAGTTTTTCCTTCATCCTTTCGTGACTCGCTATAATATTTTGTTTTATTTTGTTTTTTCTCCATTTCCATGCGTTTCTCCATGGTATTTGGTTTTCAATCTTCATGCTTTAGCTAATTATTAATCTTCTTTTTTTTTTGCCGATTTAGATTTGATCAACCATGCTTGGATTGGATGAGTGGTAATTATAAAAAAAATGTCTTCAATCTAATTAACTTTTGAGTCTGTATACCTATATAACTCTCACGATAAAAGAAATAAAACCTCTCTCAAAAGCATCAGCTCGGTTCTTCATGATTGGCTACTCACAGCGAGGAACTCTAATTGATAGGTTTCTTGACAATTGTTTGGTGTTGAAGATTATAGTTGATAATTTAAACTGTGTATGGTGCTTTCTAATTGAGGGCCTTTCTAATCTTTCAAGATTGTCTGGAGAAAATATTTGGCTTTAAATTTTTCCACAATAAAGAGACACTGTGACATAATGACTCTACACTTAGATTTTTGTCTCAAGATCTGTGTATTTAGGGACATACTGCTAGTGTGATTGATTTCGTAATTTTAGTGGAGTGGAAAGATCTTCAATCCGTGCCCAATGTGTAGATTCTTGCGTGACATCTGGTTCTTCAACTTGGTGCATTTTCCTTGTATTCTGATGTCTCATATCAGTAACGATAAACATGAATAGCTTATGTAGGCTATTCCTAATGGCCGGGAGAAATCGGATGCCTCGGCATCCTGATAATTTTCGAGGCCTCCCTGATGATCCACGGCCTATTTTGCGTCGAGGTCCCCTTCTTCATCCTCTTGCCATGGAAGAGGAACTAGATCTCCAACGAAGAGATATTCAAAGACTCCTCGCTGAAAACAGACATGTGATTGATGATAATGTGATACTTCAAAGGGATATTTCGTCTGTGAAAGATGAGATTCACAGATTAAGACAGGTTATTCCTAAACTGAATAGTGAACGAGAGGCACAACGAAGGGACTTGATTGAAAGAGGGCTGAAACTAGAGGCCGAACTCCGTGCATCAGAACATCTGAGAGCAGAGGTGGCTCCATTAAGGATTGAAGCTCAGAAACTAAGTGGTGTTCGGAACGATTTATCAACACAGGTTCAAAATCTCACGAAGGATGTCAATAAACTCCAAGCTGAGAACAAGCAGTTAACTGTAATGAAGACTGATGTTGAAAAGATGAGGAAAGAGCTTGCTGACGCCAGGTAGGAAGTAAATTCTTAGTTGATTGGTGATATGTGATAAAATAGATTGACCCCAAAACTCCCGAGCTTATGAAAGGTGTCTCGACAGTAATTCAACATTGAGGATTTCCCCTCAGATATAAGACAGACTGCTAAATATAAGCCCAAATTCAATATACAAAATGTACATGTGCATATTGGTTGGCGTTGAACAACAATGACCTGAAAATAACCACACAAAACGAGTTTAATTTGCGTACACGGGATTCAAATTTGTGCCATTCTGTTCTAATACTTTGCTAAAAACAGTCCAGACAGAAGTTTTAATTTATGATAAATGTCTCTAACAATAGTTTGTAATCAACATTAACATTGTTCCTATAGTACATCAAGTTGCCTGTACAAGACACAGGAAAATGATTTCCGATTGGTTAGTGGCAGGGGGGACTATCGAAATTTGAGTTATGAAAATACCTACATTATGTGTGCTCAATGTCTTAATGTTGTGTTTCTGATGATTGCTTTTGCATCCACTCAATTTTTAGAGGAATATACGAACATGAGAAGAAACAGAACGAAGAGCTGGTAGAGCAAAATCGATCAATGGAGCAAAATCTCATCTCCATGGCTCGAGAATTGGAGACATTACGTGCTGAGCAATCAAGGATGGAAATGGGTATCTCAATCTCTCCCTCACTTGCACACAAACACAAACCTATGCACTAGGTTTAATGATTTGTCTAAAATGTTGTTTTCTGAACCAATTTTTCTTTGACGCAGTAATTGGAGGATACAGAATGCTGAATGGAATTCACGAAACAAGATATCTTGGGTCATATGGTGATACATGGGGTTCATATGATAAACATGGTCCTTATCGACGTTGATTTTGCCAGATATTTGTAGTTAGGAAGGAAACAAAACACTATCAGCTCTCTCCGGTCTCTTATTCCTTGCGTAGTTTGCATTTGCACGTCTGGCAGCGACTATTCTCTTTCTCTCTTCCAAATGAAAGAACTTGATAAACTTGGTCTTTTTACACCATGATTCTACCATGGTCTTCATCCACCATGAGTGTCAATTTTTTGAATCTTCAATATGTACAAATTGATTGGTGTTCTCACCGTTCAACGTCCAACAATCTTTGCCACCAACAATTCAATATTTTCATACGCACAGAACACAATTTTAGTAGAGAAAGATGAGCTTTTAGGTGAAGCAGCAACAAATCCAAAATTTGTTAAAGAGTTGATTTTATTTCGGTGGGTGACTAGTCAAATATTT